>NC_068282.1:44538950-44846055 GCF_025860055.1 Xyrauchen texanus | reverse complement strand
AATTAGTAATACTAATTGTCCTAAAAAAAAAATCTTTGTTTTCTTTATGCAAAATTGTGTTTATTTTATTATTTTCATTTTGGTTTGAAAATAATAAAATAATCTGGCTTGAGCCAGTAAGAAACACACTGGCGACCACTTGGAAACACACTAGCAACTGTTTAGAAATGCGTTAGCCACCCTGAACGCCCTACCAACCACACAGCGTCCACCTTATGCATTCCACGTGCATGATTGATACCTTCAAATTGCATGGCCTGTTGGGGAGACATTTGTTGTTACGTTTGCCTGGTAGACAATAAAACAGGTGAAAGAATCCAGTAGACTTGCATTCAAGGAAGGACCCAAGCCTATGGACAAGAACATCAGAGAATTGAGGGTGGGCATTTTTTGACTTAGTCCAGTAAGCAGCCACCTAGCATCACCCTGGCAACCATCCAAAACACTCTAATGTCCTGGCAGTAACTTTTGCACATTTTGCATTGTCTTCAGAAAATGTGAAAAATCGAGTTTCTTCAATACCATTATTCATCTGTATGCTTTTTTCTTCAAATTAGCTAAAATCATATATATGTGTGATAACTATTTTATATGAGTACTGCTGTAATGATTGCTCGAATAGAACATTCTGTTCCCCACCTTTTGGATAACTGGTGGAGACATTTAGAGCCAAGCAAACCCTTAAAAATCATCTCCATACAAATAACCAAGAGAGAGAGATGTATCAGGCAGGAGCATGTGTTCTTCTGTAAAGGTTGTGTGATGTAACAGGCCTTAACAAGAAATTTCTTGTGCTTTAGAATGGACTGCCAATGGCCAGCCTGAGGCAATGAAATGGGTGTCATGGAATCATACCTGTCTATCATCGCATCTTGACGTTTGGATTTCAGATCACTTACTTTATCTTTGTCTTTCTCTGTCTTCTAATGTGAATAATTCAATAATAGCTTAATTTGTTATCTCTAGGGGTTGTTCAGAAAACATATCAAGGGCCTTTTTGAAGATTTGACTGCTTTGTTTTGAGAGGAGAGTCACTGAAAAATGTCATACATTGGCTCCGTTCCAGAAACTAGTGAGATGCCAAAGTAGGCAGCATTTTAAAGCATCATGCTCATTGCGAAAATGCTATTAAAAGAGGTAGGCAGCATAATTATGCTTTAGTTGTACTATTACTTTAAGGGAACAGACCTGTATTTGTTTTCCGGACATACTATATAAAGGGTGAAACAATCTTAGAAGGGTGTTTTAGCTATGCAAGCTCGTAGTGTAAGCAAGAAGTAGGCACTAGCAATTTTAGAATTACCCCTAACCACTTGCATATTTGTATATGGGAAAAAAAAAAATCTCATAATTTACTTACACTAATGTCATCCCTGATATCAATGGCTTTCTTTCATTTGCAGAACACAAATGAAGATTTTAGAAGAATATTTCTGCTCTGTTGTATATCATAAGTATAGTATTCCATAAGACTCCAGTGGTTCAATCCATGTTTTCTGAAGCAATCCAGGTTTTGGGTGTGATCTAGCACTAGGAAGTGTAATCGAGTTTCAAATCATGATTGAGCCTAGAGACTGGAGTTACACTTTGGTCGATTTTGAAGTCAACTTAGCATTTTCTTAGGAACACTTATGCCCTAATAAAATTCCCAACATGGTCTTCTGCTGTTGCAGCCCATCCGCCTCAAGGTTCGACATTTGTGCATTCTGAGATGCTATTTTGCTCACTACAATTGTACAGAGTGTTTATCTGAGTAACACTTTCTGTCAGCTCGTACCAGTCTGGCCATTCTCTGTTGACCTCTCTCATCAACAAGGCATTTCCATCCACAGAACTGCCATTCCCTGGATGTTTTTCTGTTTTTGGCACCATTCTGAGTAAACACTAGAAACTGTTGTGTGTGTGAAAATCTAAGGAGATCAGCATTTACAGAAATACTCAAACCAGCCCATCTGGCATCAACAATCATGCCACGGTCAAAATCACTGATGACTGCGCTACATTGCCGCACTGAGGATGCCCCAGGAATGCTCTTCAGACAAAATACCTGACGATGCACCTGTGACGCATCTATTTATAGCCCTGCTACAGGTGCATCCTATGATGTCACCAGCAGAGGCTATAAATTCTAGTCAATTTCATTGATGTGTTGCACACATATTCACAGCCGGTCACTCCTAAAGACGTTCCCGAAGCGCTAAATCAGTGCAGCATCTTACAGTTAAGTAACCCGAGATGTTCATCAGCCTTTTCTTTGCATTTCTCAACCCTTAACTAAATATTTTATTTCGTATTTGTTTACTGCATGTTCTGTCTTCCTCTGCCATTATTTTCAGTCAATTGCTTCACATTTAAAAAAGTAGTTTGCCCAAGAACGGAAATTCATCACTATTTTCAATATAATGAAAGTGAATGGGGACAAGGGCTGCTAGTTTCAAAATGACAAAAAAAAAGCATCATAATAAGTATAATAAAGTGACCCATATGACTTGTGCACTTCTGATTGCATATGATAGCCTTGTGTAAGGAACAGACTAAAATTTACATTGCCCTTGATTGACAATCGTCCCTCTGCTATATCTCTCACATAATGTATGGTATCATTAGATAGGCTGACCATATGTCCTCTCAGCCAAAGTCATGAGTTTGTCATAAATCACTGATCTTAAGGGAAGTACACTTGGGTCCAGCAGAAGGACAGAAACATGTAAGTATAGTGGTATAAAAATATTTGTGTAATGCCATCTGATTTTATTTTATGCTGTTGTATTTTATTTGATGGCTATTGTTAAATGTATTAATGTTACTATTCATTAGATGTATTAAATACATGTAATATATACACTTATATATATATATATATATATATATATATGCACACATACACGCACACACACACACACCATTATATTCATAGTGTTAAAAAAAGACATTTTCACGCACTATGCCTTAATTTCGAATTGCTACATATGTGAATTGTTACATAGCCTTGGAAATTGAGCACTGAAAAACTAAGTGAGGTTTGACTGCCATCTTCACAAGATAAAATAAAGCAGTTACTATTTCATGCAAAGCAACTGAAAATGTATTTCATTAAAGCTCTTAATTAGCACACTATATCTCTTTCTATGTCCCTACTTGTTTGTTTTCTGAAATTATTTTATACTACAAACACATGGCATTCTCTTTCAAAACCAGTCATTAAAAGTTATTATGATCCCTTTATAGGGCTGTGATGCTCCCTCCGTCTGATGTAGCGCACCTCTGAAGGTCTACTTTGATGCACGCGAATGAAACAGAGGGCAAAAAAAAAAAGTGTCAGGATCTAGTTAACAAGACAAATGGAGCAACATGCTTCATCTCATAACCTGGTTTGACCTATTCGTCGACCCAATAGCTCAATCTCTTGCTTGGCAAACTGGCATTGGAGATATTTATCAAGATGCTTGTCAGGTAAAAGATCTGCTTGTGAGTCTGGCCTCCATGCTCTGAGGAAAGTTGGACAGCTTTGATCACAGATCTGTCTGGGCTTGGCTCTGCTAGTGGTGAAAGGCAGGGATGATTACTCCTGCATCTCAGACCTTGATCTTGATGTGATGTCGAGAGAAATCACTTAATTCGACACTGCTCCCTTTTCGTCCTGCAGGACTTGGGTTGGGAACCAAGAACTGTCTCTTATTTAGAACCATTCCAGATAAAAATAAAGTAACTCATTTACCTGAACCGAAAGATTTTCATGACTTTAGAAGTTAAAGCTCAAGTGTACAACTTGTAAACTACTAACACCAAGCTGAATTTCCAAAATAAGCACTTTTATTGAAAATCATTGTGGCAGGGCGGAGGGCGGGGCGGGGCCGGGTCGTGAAGCTGCACACCCGGCCCCTAATCAGGCTAATCAAGCCTCCGAGAGGGATAAAGGCCGACTGGAGACGGCAGTGCAACAGAGAGAGAGAGTTATGGGCAGCTGTCCGACATGTGCGCGTGTGTGTGCGCGCATGTGCGTTACATATTATTTATATTATCAAGCTGGTTCTTGCCTATTTACTTCCAGTGAATATATATATTCTTTTTATATATATATATATATATATATATATATATATATATATATATATATACAATTTAAAATTATTTTTATTTTAGCTCTGTTGGCCAAATATTTATTCTCCAAAAAGCACATAAAGGCAGCATAAAAGTAATTCATCAGACTCCAGTGGTTTAATCCATGTCTTCAGAAGTGATATGATAGGTGTGGGTGAGAAACAGATTAATATTTGTCATTTTTTGCTTGAAAATTAAACACAGTAATGTAACATCAGTAACGCCACCCATTGTAAAGAAGTAAAAGTAAAAAGATTTCATTAGAAATTTACTTAAGTGAGAGTAAAAAGTACCCACTTTTAAACCCACTCTAAAAGTAATTTTCTTCCCAAAAATGTACTCAAGTAAATGTAACGGAGTAAATGTAGCATGTTACTACCCACCTCTGGTAGTTAAACACATTTAAACAGAGTTTTGAGTCATTCCATAAAATGAGTGCTAAAAACAGCATAATTTACCTGTATCTGTGCGTTTTGATGTTCCCCTTTCACACCACTTATTTACCTTAAAATAATAGTTAACTGTCACTTTAAATGTTATGATGTACAGGAAGTGGCATTGTTTCAGTTCTAAGTTTAAGTTCTACCAAAGTTCTTTTTAAGGCAAGTCAGTCCACTTAGCGGCCAATATTAGAATGCTCCTGTGATCGATTTTCTGTTAAGCTCCATGAAATTACTCTTATCTACTTGAAGGGGGAAAGACTGGAATCTCCAAAAGTTTGGTCAAGATTACAAACAAAGAACATACTTAAAATCAGCAGTAAAATCTGACAACAATGGTATCATACATTGTGCTTCTTCAGGTCATGCTTAAAAAAAACACTATTTTTCAGGCTGGTTTAGCTAATAATGTGCATGAACATTCTCGAGTTGATTGACAGGCGATCACTGCATCCAAAGGCTGATTGGCTCTTTTACTTATAAGCTTGGAATTCCATTTCTACAACCGTCTGAATCAGACACATCCCACACATTCTCAATCGGATTGAGATCTGGGGAATTTGGAGGTCAGGGCAACACCTTGTACTCTTCATCATGTCCCTCAAACTATTCCCGAACAATGTGTGCAGTGTGACAGGGTGCATTGTCCTGCTGAATGAGGCCACTTGGCATCAGGGAATACCATTGCCATGAAGGGGTGTACTTGTCATCTTCCCACAGTGCATCCTGGTGCCATCACTTCCCCAGGTAAATGGTGCACATGTACATGACCGTCCATGTGATGTAAAAGAAAACGGGACTCATCGGACCAGGCGACCTTCTTTCTCTGCACCAAGGTCCAGTTCTGACACTCGCATGCCCATTGTAGGTGCATTTGATGGTGGACAGGGGTCATCATGTGCACTCTGACCAGTCTGCGACTTCGCAGCCCCATATAAGTGATTGTTTGCTTACTATTTAATCGTCCCAGACCATGACATGTGGCCTTGTTAGGAGATGATCTACGTTATTCGCTTCACCTCTGGGTGGTCATAATGTTTTGACTCATCGGTGTAATTTGAAAAACCTTAATTTTGGTGCATAGCACACTGTTTCTCAACTCAATGCTGTTTAGCATATCAGGGCTGTCTACTGTTTGAGAGGGTTGACTTCCTACATAGTGCTTTAAACTAGAAAATTCACACTATAATTAAAATGGGTCATATCAGTTTTGTGGTCTGCTTCGCAATGGCAACGGAAGCCTTGTTGACGTGTGCACACTCCAGAGATACTGCAGATTAGATTAGAGCAGAATTGGCTGGTTCTGTGACAGCTTGCATGAAAACCAGGCTTTAATTGTACTGCAAAAGTATTGTTTTGCAGATGATAAAACCATGAATGCAAGATTATGATACGGCTGAAATTTTGTTTAGGCGGACGGCAAAAAAATTATTAATGGAGGATGAACCTTGGCAGTATTCTTTCCCTGCTGTCACCGACAAACTACCACTTATGGGTCATATCCCACCAATTAGGACTTATTATTGGATTACATTTATGTCGCCTCTGCCACAGTAAAAACCTTAAAACAGACTGCTGAGGGTAGTAAATTCAATACTCCATCTTCAAAAGTAATGACAATTAAGTTCAGTTAGAAAACTCTACATGGCACGTGATAGGTTGAATACGTGCACCTCGTCCTATGCATACAGTCAGAAGCTTTTCCCTCCTGTCAAAATATGTAAAACTGCTACTCACCTCACACAATACACTGGGAAATGGCAACGGCAGTGCAGATATGTGTAGCGTTATGCCTCCACCTCCCCAGCACCATCTGTCTAGATCTGCTTTATGGGGGCTTTATCTTGATGTTGGTTCAATAGCAGCAGCATGTCTCTTCTGTCTCAGCAGCAGTATGTATTCATACCAACAGCAGCAACATGCATAATGCAGACCTAGTCCGTCAAGTCTAAGCTTACTTCGAAGCCATTATCATCAATAAAAATCTTTAATCTATCTCTGAGAGTTGTCCTAAATTAATTAAAATAATTGTAATGGAATTGTGAAGGAACCATATTTGTTAAGATGAATCAGAACCAGAATTGTTTAATTCCTTATCATTTCCATTCGGCTAACCATGTACGGCTCTTGTGGGCTCCTCTAATGACAGGCAGATCTGTAATAAATGACCTGCTTATGGTTTTTATTGAACTTTTTGGAAATTAGCTGTGACAATTTGGCTGGATGGACTTTATAAATATATAGTGCCATTAAAATTATTTCACAATTGATTGAGCTAAAATGTCCACTTTTTCTTTCAGCTAGACTGATGTTTGTATTTTTATGAGACGTTTTTGAACAGTGAAAATCCAGTTCATCACTGTCTGAATATTTTTATGACAATATCCTTCAACATAATTATTTATCCACATTAAGGATTTACTTTTTTTGGTCTGTCAGTGCTTGGTGCTCATGGCAGCCAAGATGGATGGTCACAGAGTGTTGTGCAACAGAATTCATATTACATACTTGTCTGGGCCTCAGAAGGCACATTATGGACCATGTGATGCACATAGCACACAAGCTCTGTGTAGTTTTAATGTATACAATTAAAGTGTGTTAATCTAAATGACATTTGATCTTGGAAATTACTGAAAATTGACATCACCAGCAGCAATATTTGAGCTATTGCTCAAAAGTCTATTACATATTGTGGTATTATCAATTTTAAGAATCCAGTCAGCCTTCCTAGCAACCAATTGGCCCGGTTGCTAGAGTGGGTAGAATCATGTTGGGTTAACCTCCTCGTGGTCGCAATAATGTTTTTCTCGTTCTCTGTGGGGCACGTTATGAGTTGTCCGTGTATGCCGCGGTGAATAGCATGAGCCTCCACATGTGCTGCGTTAAAGCACTCAACAAGCCACTTGATAAGATGTGTGGACTGAATATCTCAGACGTGGATGTAACTGAGATTTGTCCTCCGTCATCCACATTGAGGTGAGTCACTATGCCACCATGAGGACCTAGAGCGCATTGGGAATTGGGCATGCCAAATTGGGAAGAAAAGGGGAAAAAATCCACCAAACATCACATAAAAACAAAGCGAACTACGATTGTTAATTTGATGTAATTCAGCTGAACTTTTCCAGTCAAATTGGATGGTTATGAGAATAAGCTGCAAGGTGGCCAATAGTCAAAAGTTTGGCTCTCTGAGACTTATTACATGCACTTGCGCACACATTTGAAAAACATTGTTCCAGGTACTTGGGAACTGAGCAACTATAATCAGACACATGTTGACGTCTACCCTACCTTTGCTCTAACCAAAAACAGAGGAGCTTGAAAGACTTCTTCACACCAGAGGCAATTATGTAAGGACAAATCACTCACCTGTCTTTACCTCTCACTTTTGTATTTCTTTTGAAAGAGGGATGAGCAGATTGGATCTATAGATGAGAACACTGCACAGCCTGAGGTATCTCTTTCACCTGTTCCTCTGAGCATGTGGGGTGTCTCTTCCATAGGAAGATAAAAAGTGTATTTTGGAAATTGATTTGCTGACAGTTGCTTGCCTGACTTCCATAAGTAAACTGCTGGAGCTACAATGGGATGCATGTTACTGCTTGTTAGTGAGTGTGCAGACAGACCATGTAGGAAGTACTGAAACAAACTACTCTGCTGGCTGTATTTGGACATAGATTGTTTCTTTTTATTGGCATAGAAAGGTTTGCGGCAGATGATTTTAGCATCCAGTTGTAAATAGTGGGAGAGACTGTTTGCACCTTAGTGAGAAGACCAACATGCACTATCTATTTGCATTTTACAAGTAATTATAAAATAGTAAATAAAATTAAAACTAGGTCTGTCAGTGTAACACGCTTATTTAGTGTGATTAAGTATATGAAAACATCACACAAAAAAATACAATGTTTTGCACCTAAAGCACCCAGTACTGACACTGCTATACAAACATTGATTTTCCACATGTTAAAAGCAAATAAGTGAATAAACTAGTCTTAATCAACTCACCCTTTTTACAGAAACCATGATCCAGCTCATAACAACTTTAAATATAATCTTCATGCACAATATTCAATATTAAAATTAATTTACATCTCTCGACTTGCTCCACTGCCCACCTCTGTTCCTTTAGATCGCAAATTAATGTGCTGCAAGTGGGAAGATATGTGTGGTGGCACCAGGGGGAAGGGGTGTAAGGGTTCCTCCTCTTCAAAAATCCCAATTTTACCCCTGGTGGCTATATTTTCATGCTTCCATGTAAACTGTATAACCTTCAATGATGCCTTTTATTTAATTCCAAAGACGATATTTCATAAGCCATGTTGAATGTGAGATCTAAAGATAATAAAATAGAATGTTCTCCGACAAGAAAGGAGAGAGTATGTTTATAATTTTGGGAAGATGAAACAAGATGCAGATTTGGTGCAATGGAAGTTGACTAAGCAATAAAAGTGCACGTAAAGTCGAGCTGCTTTTTTACAGCTGTTTTCTGCTGTCTCTCTCCCTCTCCTTCCTAGTTGTGTAAAGTTTGTTGTAGCCATGACAGATGGAACTCAGAACTGTTCCTGCCCCTGGCCCATATTTATTGACAGCACCTATTGAAAGGATATTCTGTGAGACACTTTTAGGGTCCTAAGAGGCCACCGTAGCAGGGAACTGTAACGTCACGAAATGCGTAATAAAGGCAGTTGAATACTTACCAGCTAATGTGTCAGTCGCATATCTGTACATGGTACCAGGAGTAAAAGTATAAATAGTTAATGTCTGTGTGAGAAAGACGGGATGGACGTCATAAAACCACCAGAACCATTGAAGCTCACAGGAAATATTGATTATGCATGGAAACAGTTTAAACAGGCGTTTCAACTTTATTTGACTGCAACTGGCACCAACGACAAGAGCGGTGAGAGGAAAGTGGCATTGTTACTGACGATAGCAGGGACACAAGCGATAGAAATATACAATACGTTTGAGTTCACAGAGGTGGGAGATAAAAACAAACTGAACAAAGTTCTGGAGCAGTTCGATGCATACTGTAGTCCGAAAAGAATGAAGTATACGAGAGACATGTTTTTCGTTGCCGCGTTCAGCAGCAAGATGAATCGTTTGACTCATATGTGACTGATCTAAGGCTGAAAGTGCAATCCTGTAAATATGGCGACATGCAGTCCTCCATATTACGTGATCAGATAGTATTTGGAATACATAATAAAAAGGTGCGGGAACGCCTGCTAAGGGAGGACAGTCTGAAATTAGAAGATGCAATCAGAATGTGCAGAGCTAGCGAACAGACTGAGAAACAGATAAAGATTTTTGAGAAGCCATCCGTTACTACTGAAGCACCAGGGGGTGTAGACAGGGTGGTCAGAGCTAGCGCACCTCGCTCAGAGGGGAACGTTCTAATAATGCACGTGAAACAGGATCAGACTACGTCATGAACTGTAGGAGCTGTGGTGGGAAACATCGCTTCAGGCAATGCCCCGCATATGGGAAGGTGTGCTCGAAGTGCAGAAAAAAATCATTTTGCAAAAGTGTGCCTTTCTGCCAGAGAAAAGAAACAAATTTATATGATGGAAGAGAGCGAGCAAGGCTATGATGAGGATGACATATTCTATACAGACACAGTCACTGTGGAAAATAAGGGCACTTCAACGCTGGAAGTTAGTGTGAACACAATAAATGTAGACAGGTGGATTGTGCCACTGAAAGTAAATGGCACAGAGATTCACATGAAACTTGACACAGGAGCTATGGCAAATCTTATCACATTAAAAGACTTCAAAGCTCTGTGCCACAAGCCAGTTATAGAAAACAAAAAAGTGGGATTGAGAGCTTACAATGGACAAATTATTGAAACACAGGGCGTCTGCAGATTACAAGTCCAGAACAAGCACATTAAGAGACATCTACCATTTGTGATAGTGCCGAAAGGGAAGGACTCCCTACTGGGAGATCAAGCTTGTGAGGAAATGGGACTTGTTAAACGTGTTCTAAGCATTGCCAAGACAGAGAGAAAAGTAGGCCTACAGTCACCGCAGCTGAAAAATGCAGGAGTCACCACATCACAAGCAGACAACTGGGAAGTGCAGTATCCCAATATTTTTGATGGCATAGGGGTGCTGCCGTTCACATACAGCATTAAACTGAAGGATAATGCTAGACCTGTGGTGCATGCTCCACGTCAAATTCCTGTTCCACTGAGACAAGATCTTCGCAAAGAACTGGACAGAATGGTGGCATTAAATGTCATTCAACCCACTAAGGGAGCCACGGAGTGGGTCAACTCAATGGTCTGCGTAAGGAAGCCAAATGGAGCTCTCAGGGTATGCATGGACCCAAAAGACCTCAATGAAAACATCCTCAGAGAACAATATCAAATTCCCAAGAGAGAAGAGATCCTGAGTGAGATGGCTGGGGCACAGTGGTTCACAAAACTTGATGCGTCACATGGATTTTGGCAGTTGCAAATTGACAGTGCAAGCGCAGACCTATGCACCTTCAACACGCCCTTTGGGCGCTACAGTTATCAGAGACTTCCCTTTGGAATTTCCTCAGCTCCAGAAATCTTTCACTGTGCAATGGAGAATGTGTTTGAAGGACTGGAGGGGGTCAGGGTTTATATTGATGATGTCATAATATGGGCGGAGACCCAAGAACAGCTCAACAGCAGAGTGCATAGTGCACTTCAGAGAGTCCACAAGTACGGGCTCAGATTGAACAAGGAGAAATGCTAGTTTAGCACCCAAGAAGTCACGTTTCTTGGGAATCGACTGACACCGGCAGGAGTACAGCCAGACATGAACAAAATCAAAGCAGTGACTGACATGCCCCAGCCAACAGACAAGAAGGCGGTACAAAGAGCATTAGGGATGGTGAACTACATGGGAAGATTTGTGCCTAATCTTGCCGCAAAGACTGTTGCTCTCCGCCAGCTCCTGCAGTCAAACACAGAGTGGTCCTGGCACCAGACACATGACAAAGAGTGGAAAGAAATCAAGGACATTTTAAGCACAGAGCCAGTGTTGTTTTTTTTTTTGATCCGAGTAAGAAGACACGAATCTCCACAGACGCCTCAAAAGCGGGACTGGGGGCTGTCTTGCTGCATTATCAGGATGGGGCTTGGAAACCAGTGGCTTATGCTGCACGATCCATGACAGAAACAGAACAAAGATACGTGCAGATAGAAAAAGAGTGTCTGGGGCTCGTCTTTGGCTGTGACAAGTTCCACTCTTATGTCTTTGGCTTGCCACACATTGAACTTGAGACTGACCACAAGCCACTCATAACTATCAGCAAAAAGCACTTGAATGAGATGACACCACGCATTCAGCGTATGATGATGCGTCTACAGAAGTATACCTATGAACTGTCATACAAGCCGGGGAAATACCTGGTAGTGGCTGATGCTTTGTCAAGTGCCAGACCAGCACAAGGACTGAACACAGATGGCACAGAGGAATATGAAGCCATAAGAGGTCACGTGGATGCTGTGGTGGAGGCTCTACCTGTGAGCTCTACCCTGAAAGAGAAAAAAGTAATGGAGACGGTAGTGGACCGCCAGCTCCAGAAAGTGATATGGCACATGTGAAATGAGTGGCCAAAGCAAGCGTGCCCGCAGTACTACTCATTCCAGGATGTGTTGGCGGTAGCTGATGGCCTGTTGCTGAAAGGTGACCAAATAGTCATCCCAACAAAGCCACGGAAGGAGGTCCTCCGAATACTGCATAGAGGGCACTTGGGCATAGAGAAAACAAGGAGACTAGCCAGACAGACTGTTTACTGGCCAGGCATGAATCGTGACATAGCAGAGATGATCAATGACTGTGCCACTTGCCTTACTTACCATAACAGACAGCAAAGAGAACCGCTGCTCACAGACATGAAGGCGGAGCACCCCTGGGAAAAAATTGGGACGGACCTGTTCCACTTCAGAGGAAAAGAGTATTTACTGATGATTGACTACTACTCCAACTATCCTGAGATGGCATTGCTCACGAGCACAACAGCAACAGGAATAGTTAAGCATATGAAGTGCAGCTTTGCACGACATGGCATTCCAGGGACTGTCGTCTCGGACAATGGGCCTCAGTATGCCAGTCAGGAGTTCAAGCATTTTGCCAGAGAGTATGGATTTGAACACATCACAGTAAGCCCACACTTTCCACAGGCAAATGGCAAGGCTGAAAAGGGTGTTCAAATAGTGAAAAGTCTTCTGACAAAGGCAACAGAGAATGGTGAGGATCCTTATTTGGCTCTGCTGGCTTATAGAGCAGCACCTCTGGCGAGTGGGAAGTCTCCGGCTGAACTGCTCATGGGCAGACGACTACAGACACAGATCCCAACAGTGAAGAAACAAGTCCACACACCTGTGCTGGAGGCCATGAAAAAATTAAAGGAAAAACAAAAGAGATACTTTGATCGCACAGCAAAAGCAATGCAACCTCTGCAGGCAGGTGACAGAGTCAGAGTTTTCAACACAGAAAGACAGGACTGGCAGCGCGCTGGAACAGTGCTGAATGAAGTGGCTCCGAGGTCCTATGCATTCCAGACAGACACCGGGGCTCTGGTCAGACGAAACAGGTTGCAGCTACTTAAAACACAGGCCAGCAATGCAGTTCCTTCAGTAGAGGAGTACAGGGACAAATGTGCACAGCATGGAACAGCAACAAACAATCAGCCAGGGGTTTTAGAGGAGAATGCACCTGTCATGACGGAGCCAGAGGCAGCTCCAGAGAGACGGTCAGAGCGCATTAGAAAAGCCCCTGACAGACTTGATTTATAGCAGACGACTTTAAGCTCATTATTACACAGTTGAGGTATACAAGTTTATTGTTATTAAAAAAAAAAAAAAAAAATTAAATGTGTTGAGCCTTAGTATCTGGTCATGAGTTCACCAGGTAATGTATAGCCTTATGCTTGAGTCATGTTCCATGCTCAGGTTAGGCTAAAGTAATCGTGACACAGTCTGTCTTGAATGAGGCGGTGGTAAAGACCGTCCTCCTACGGTGTGCTAAGTACTGGCAACCTCTGGCACCAAATTATTTAGTTATTTTTATGCTTAAAGAATGCACAGTGAATCTGTTTTTGTTTACTGAATAAGGGAGATGTAAGGATATTCTGTGAGACACTTTTAGGGTCCTAAGAGGCCACCGTAGCAGGGAACTGTAACGTCACGAAATGCGTAATAAAGGCAGTTGAATACTTACCAGCTAATGTGTCAGTCGCATATCTGTACACCTATGGTCTAGCAGTCATCTGCCTGTGCAACAGTGTTTAATGAAACGATGGCAAAATGTGATAAACAGTAACCCCTTACCTAATCCTTACCCTAACCGAACAGACCAAAATATAACTCCTTTTTTCCACTTTACATATTGACAGCAATCTCCTTGGTGATCATGATTTCACTTCAAGCACATCCGTCAAGTGCTAGGAAGTGTAATCGAGTTTGAAATCTTGATTGTGCCTAAAGGCTGCAATGACAAAATGTAAAGTGAAAAAAAAGTTACATTTTGTTCTGTTCTCAACCAAAACCAACTGGATAGCTTCGAAGACATTGATCAAACCACTTGAGTCTTATGGAGTACTTTTATGCTGTCTTTATATGATATTTAGTCACCGTTCTCTTGCATTGTATGGGCCTACAAAGCTGAGATATTCTTAGAAAATCTTTGTAAATGGTCTGCACTTATATAGCGCCTTTTTAACCTTAACGGTATTCAAAGCGAGGGGCTAGCCTGCCATTGGGAGCAACTTGGGGTTCAGTGTCTTGCCCAAGGACACTTCGGCATGTGGAGTAGTGTGGGCTGGGATTCAAACCACCAATCCTGGAACTAGTGGCCAACCCGCTCTACCAACTGAGCCACAGCCACCCCGTGTTTGTGTTTATTAGAAGAAAGTCATACACATCTGGGATGGCATGAGGGTGATTAAGTGATGAGAGAATTTAAATTTTTGGGTGAACTATCCCTTCAAGTCGAAAATTTTGCTGCTGAAATCATTCTGTGATTACCAAAATTTGAATAACTGCCCCGAGTGAAGCTGGAAGTGTTGTTGAACGAATGGGCATGTGGCAGCTCTTGCTTCCAAAAGTTAGCTTCCGAACAGAAATGCATATCATATTAACTCTATGCCCTAAACCACACCTCAACCCTAAACCCTGTCAATGGAGTAATAATGTAATTTTAGAGCAAAAATGTAACCTCCGAATTGGGCTCACCATTGTTTATGTGAACGCGATCACGTCTTGGTACCCACGGGATCAGAACCAATGTCTTAAAGTGTGCTTAGACAACACGCTATAAGTACCGCAAGAGGGAAATGCGCACACACTTCAATTAATGCTTTAATGTATGATGGGGGGTGGTGCTTTTCAGTAATTTGGGGGTTGAGAATGTGGTTGATTTCAGGGTACATTAACTTTTCACAAACTTTTGCCTGTGTTGCCAGGCATTCAAAAAGGCCAGACCACATTAGTGACCCTTTGTCTCACCTTGTTGCCTCTCTCCAGGAATGCTGCCAAACTGTTTTGCTATGTGCCATTACCTAAAGGCACCCCAATCTTTTGATTATGTTTTGATCTTTACATTTTTTTATTATTTCTAAAAACAACAATACATTCATACAACATGCTCAGAGGTTGCTCTTTCATAGCTCATGAGGCTGAATGCAATTTTAAGGGTGATCTTATATGTATTTCTAGATGCTCGTACAAAGTGTTAGTGGATAGAAACTGAAATTTAAATTTCAACATATCGACAACATCTAAAATGTAAATGCTTTTCATGTATGTACAACTCTAGAGACAATTCTTTCATTATTTCTGAATGAAATCCAGAGGAGTAACATTGTTCATCCTGCACAATATTTGATTTGCCAGATTTGAGTGAAAGTTCAGTCTGTGCATCACCCAAAGCTATTGTTTAGCTTTAAGCTAGAACAGCTGCGTGAAGATTCTTCAAAAATTCTCCTTTTGTATTACTGAGCAAAAACAAAAGCATATGGGTATAAAAATTAAATAAGGGTAAGTGATGACTTAATTTTTATTTATTTTTTGTGTTCAACTAGTCTCCGTTTGCTTTCCATTAAATCATATTGTTGTCTAGGAGAAATAATTGAGATTTATTAGAGATCTTATTTGTGATATGTCTTTCTTATGGGAACTTACAGTGTTTTTAAATGGTAAAAGCTTCTCAAAATTTTTAGGAGGATTTGTAAGTTAGAAGCCTGTCTGCTCTATTTTGGATAAATAAAGGTGATGCTCAGAGATGTCTTCATTACTCTTCCTCCCTGATGCAACATGAATATATATTACATTCATTACAGCAGACTGCCTTTGTGTTCATTGTAATAGCAGGCGAATTGCAGTGGAGTTGAGCTTTATGGTGATATAAATTAACTTGCTCTACACTCACTAGCTTTCATATCCATCTTAAAATACTTCCCTGTCCAGAGCTGAGGAGGTGATATTTATTTTAGCCAACTTATTTCTCTCCTTCACTTCTTAGTGCTTTATGGTTGCGGTGTACAAGTAAACCTAATAATGATTCTGAGTGTAATAGACAAAATTTGTCATGAACTGAGAGTAATGGAGAAGGCTGTGCATTGATCACCTTAACTTTGTGATTGTGTGTATGTGTGTCTGAGAGAGAGAGAGAGAGAGAGAGAGAGAGAGAGAGAGAGAGAGAGAGAGAGAGAGAGAGAGAGAGAGATGAGTATAGAGCTCACTGCAGACAGATCAAAGGGCTTTGAGTCATTGGTGTTTATAGTTGCTACTGGGAATGCGATAGCGGAAGTTGCTATTCAGGCCTTTCATAAAACTGTAGTCAGCAAACCCATCTATCTGCCTTTTTATCCATCCATCCATCCATCCATCCATCCATCCATCCATCCAACCATCCATCCATTCATCCATCCATCCATCTATCCATCCATCCACCCACCTATCCATCCATCCATCGACACTGAATCATATAGAATTGAGCATCTAAAATGAGTTGAACAAATTTAGAGACAATACAAATGTTTGTGAAAACTTTTTGAATAATATTGAATTCATGGAATTAATTGGTCAATTTGAATGTATTTACAAATATTGAGATTAATTAAATGTTAAATGCCATCACATTTATTTAACACAGTTGACGCATTAACCTTATTTGACATCATAAACAGTTCATTTTGTTCTGTGTGATGAAAAAGGATTGTCTGTAATAATTTAATCATTGCTTAATTCATTTTGTATGAAGTTGGGAAACAAGTGGGAAACAATTTGATTACGATACCTGAACTCTTGATATCAGTGTTGTTTTTTCCTCAATCAGTGTGGAACTGATTGGGAATACTCTGTTTTGTGTGTTGTGTAAAGGAACACAAACCTTTAACAACACATTATTTCATCATAAAAGATGGAACAAATTACATAAAATATAATAAATGTGTAGCCTATTATAAGAAAAACGTTATTGCTAACTAGTTTAGTGTATAATGTAGCAGCAAAATTAACTGTGGTTCTAGTGAAATTCTTCAGTAAAATAAATGAAAGTTCTCTGTATTACTAATATTGTATTAACCATGTTCTTTGGCAGAACATAATTGTTAACGCAATTAACAATGGTGTTCTTAGTACAGTAATATGGTGCTAATGTAGTAACCTTGTTTAATTTTATGGTTAATGCAAATTTGCAATAAATACCTGGCTGAAACCATGGTTACAGAGGTAGGGGTTAATGTAGCATGTCTGTGGGACATCAAATAAACACAATAGACACACTGCAGTCATGCCCATACTTGTTAATATTTAAATATGGGTGCACTATATTTGACACTATTTTCACCATGGTGCAATTAGTATCTAACATTATTTGCATCAGGGTTAGGGTGCAAAAATTTGCACTGGGTGTAAATAGCATAGACCATTATTTGCACTAGGATGCAAATAGCATCTGTCTTACTTATTTTCTAACTTTGAAATAATGAGCAACGGAAACTTTTTCAGTAATGTAGTGGAGAATAAAGTTAGCCAACATAAAAATACTCTGATAAAGTACAGATACGTCAAAACTGTTATTAAGTACAGTAATGAATTAAAGTACTTTGTTGCTGTCCATCATTCTTCATATCGCAGAACCACAGATGAGTCAGACTGATCTCACAGTGAATTTCAAAAACAGTAGGTTGACTTTTCTTGATCGAAATCTAATCCTTACATTCAGGTTTTTGAATGTAAGGATGTAAGCTCCATTTTCCAGTTGAAATGTCCACAGAGGGGCACCAAAAATGAGTTGTAAAGTGAGCATTTTTTAGCAGATTTGATTAACTCTACCTCCATCCTGGTTTCAACCCTGGATGCGAACCCAGGTTTTCGTGTCGCACCACAGTAGAAGGTAAACACATCTGAACTGATGCAAAAATATCTGATGGGACATGGTGCTTGTCAGTAACTCGGCATGATGGGGCTGATGCAAGGGTATGTGAACATTTGGAGGCAACATGGTGGCTACTCATGTGATCATGTTGGATGAGTACTACAACTAATAGATTAGGTTTTTTTTAAACAGGTTCAAATGTGAAGTTCCAGCTAAAGCAGACCCCTAGAAATACAGTACCGGCCTGTCAAACACATGAACCAGGTCATGGTGATCACCACAGTGTGACTTTTATTAACTATGATCCTCTTATTGATGCTTAAGAGACAAGTTATTTTCTTCACCGCAAGTGTCTCTGTTGTAAACAGATCATTAATCTCTGTGATGTCACGGTGTCTTTTCCACTCACTTCCTCCCCAACCATTTTCTTCAGCACTGAATACCCTATCCTTCACTCAAATGTTGATTGCAGCTTTTAGCTTTTTTACTTTTCTTTGATGTTTGTGAAGTAAGGGCTTTTCTTTTGTGTGCGTGTAACACCGAGCGAGACAACACTCTCCACATCTATTCACATCACATATTCTCATGTCGAAGATGAGGGATAATTACATACATTCAGAGAGAAAAAATAGCATCAGGGTGGTTAAAACCTTTTCAAAGAATGACTTCCAGAATGGAGACAGTGTGAGTCATTGAGTGAGGAAAATGTTCAGTTGTTTTTGAATCAATATTTAATAGAATGAGAGAGATTTCAAAAGGTAAGAAATACGGTAGAGGTTTTCATTTACAATTATTACTATTAGAACAAAGCATTTGGTAAAATTTGGTAGCAGTTACAAACAATAGTTGATATTTGTAAAGATACACCTGTAAACAAAACATAATATTCATTTGAATACCATAGTTACTGAAAAAATAATTCAAAACATTAAATCACAGTATCAATGTATTATCATAAAGATTTGTTTAACCCTTTCCAGCCTTAGCCCAAACTTCCAAAAAAATCCATTCTGTGCCAGAATATGATTTGAATATCCATATTCATATTATATTCATATTCATATAACATCACACACCTAAACTGTATATACCATATTTAAGAGAAGAACCAGGGCTTTCAAATTATATGGCTAATCATCCTTTATCAATAAGATTTCACACCGCAATTATTACAAAAATGTTCTCCGACCACATATTTCATCAGAAAACTGCATTTTCAACCATTTTAATTACAAGCAAGAGGGACACTTAGAGTGTATGAAATATACATCATTTTGTGGGCAATGTAGAATAGCAGACATTAGATTATAAATATAATCTATATAGAATTGTTCATAGTTCATCTTTGTTCATAGTGCATTAAATATTGTTAATGTACACACATTTAAATTTTAAAAATGTATTAGTGAACATTAAAAATAACAATAAAGTCTTGGTTTCCTGATGGAGGGAACGAGATATTGTGTAGATGTAGTGACACTAGGGGTCTCTCTTGAGAGACTCGGTTACCTCTTATCTTTGAGTAATGGCCAATGAGAATTGGTGAACAGAATTTGCATGCCCCTCCCCCAGACATACAAGTATAAAAGGAGGGAAGCGTGCAACTATTCAGACATCTTTTGAGCTGAGGAGCCAAGAGTAAGGTACCGGCCATTTCAGCGGCTATTACAGTGTTGAGGCAAGAGGGACACAATGTCTCGTTCCCTCCAGCAGGGAACGGAGGTTAAGACAGTAACTAAGACGTTCCCCTTCTGTCACTCACGTGACGTTGTGTCGATGTATTGACACTATGGGTCCCTATCTAAAAACACCACAAAACTGAACTGTATTACGTGGACTGCTGATGCAGGTGGAAGCAGGCTGCTGCGTGCAAAAATAGCAGGTGCATCAGACTGCATGCAACATTGCCCAATGCCCCAAAAGACGTCATGTAATTCCCCACATCCCTGAGGGGGGAAGCTACTTAACTAGCAACAGCTGTGGCCTTTTCTTTCTCTATGTTTTCTCACAATAGAGTGTTAGATGCGGCTGGGGCCATCTAACGCTATAACACACATTGGGGAAGGCATCTTCATTCTTTCAGGGGGAAAAGACCCCACGGAGACCACATCCTGCCCAGCAGGGGAGGTTAACATGTGGCAAAATACATCACATTGGCTAACCAGTGACATATGGAGATGGCGCGGTGGTAGGTCCTGCCTTGACGGGGATGAGCTCTACAAACACAGCGACCATGGGGCAGAGGGAACTCTGCCCAAGTGAGACGCGGGTCTGCCGACAGGGACCAGACCACGGAAAATACATCACAGGAGATTACCGAAGTAATCAGTACCTGTAGAACACCTGTTCAAGTACAGGCAAATTGATGCCTGCAGTGGGTCTGGCTGCGAACTCCTCCACTGAATTCGGAACCAGAGGGCTAGGAAGGAAGGACATCCAGGGTCTGTGACTTCTGGACTTGACTGGGGGAGTTGAGCGCACGTCTTCGCCTCAGGAGAGGGGAAAGTCTCTATGCACAAGCGATATACCTGGCCAGCTGTTCCGTCTTACCGAATTCTACATTTTAGGACCTGACAAAACACGGGACATGACCGGCTCAACCCGGAGATTATAAAATCTTGCGAGGGTATTGGGTGTTGCCCAGCCCGCCGCTCCGCTGATGTTTGCTAGAGAGGTGCAGATCTCGGAACCGGACAGGGGCAGACGCGCGTGCTGGGTAATGGGTGGCGAAACCGCACCCGTTAAACTCCCGAAATCAACTACAGTGCCTGCCGCGCCAGCCCTATACCTGTGGATAAAAGGCGTGATGTGGGGGGGGGGGGGCGGCTAGAGTGGCTTTCTCCCGGAAGAAGGAAAGACGCAACATTGCCATGGTCATGTTCTCGCAGTGAGAACATGAACCATCCACAAACGCTGCCTCAGTGTGATCGCTGCCCAGAGACATGAGGCAGCATCCATGGCCGTCAGAAGCGGAGAGGTAATGACCACATCCAGGAATGACACAATGATGGAAGGGTATCTTGTGTACTCTTTTAGAAAAATATATACTCTTTTAGGGGGCTGTCGAAGCGCCAAGGGGCGTAGTCTGCACTCTGCCGCTGAAACTGTGCCGTATCTCCAACAGCGTATGCTTTTATAGAGATGAATGGAACAGCAGTGGGTTTACTCATCTCGCTGAAATACAACCGCTCGGCTCCAAAGAAAAAATCTGTCTGAACAGACGCACGCTTCCCTCCTTTTAGTTGTATGTCCTACATCGACACAACGTCAAGTAAGTGACAGAAGGGGAACTTACAACTTCTCATCCGTCTTGCCTGCATTTGTCTGCAGTGTATTTTCACTCACAACAGATGGGTTACTTGAGCTTCACTGTCTTCACTCTCATAGTTGCTCATCATTTGCATAAGTTTATTAGTAACTTGTCTTGCCGCATGCCACAGTGATCTCTTTCGCAAACGTTCGCAGCAGCTAATTAATTTATATGGAAATATTGCTGAAATGTGTGAAAAAAAGGATATAATTTTGTTTAAAGTGTGTAATTTCTGTGCTACTATTGGCACCAAACGGACTTACAAAAATAAAGTATGTTTTCAAACAACCTTTGCATTCACCCCTTTTCTCTGATTTCCTATGGGTGTGCAGGGGATTCAGCACATGAGGTAGGATGGTTCTTCTGGTAACTAGTAAGCGTAACGACAGCGTCGTTAGTGAAGATCACGTTAGTGTATTAGCTACTTGCACAGCGATCTCGTTATTGGTGCTTTCGTTTGCCACATCAATCTCATCATTGTCGTTGTGAGTGTGTGTGTGTGTGTGTGTGTGTGTGTGTGTGTGTGTGCGCGTTTACTCTGGTTTTACTCTGTTTTCTGTCTCTGTGTCTTTTAGCTAGTCCTCGAATTTTGCCGAATCTGCATTTCTTTTCCTGTGTACATGTCTGCAGTGGATGTTCATATTCCCCCAGCTAAACAAGTAGCCACGCCCCAAACTCACACTGTAGGTTGAGCTAGAAAGGGATGGGTGGAGCTGAGTGGGCCACTCAAAATAGAACCATCAATGTTTTGATAGTGCCACACTATCTACTATATAAAGAAGTTACATACTTCATTTTTAAGTTGAAAGGCATTAAAAAAGTAAATGTAAGTCGTGGAAATTTCCGGGACAGTTGTGATCTTCATAACAAAACTCAACAAGTGCAATGTTTAAAAGTGTTTGAATAAAAATAAACTTTCCGAACATAAAAGTGTCTTAAGTTGTAGAAAAACCCTGAAGCCCTGTTCACAATGTCAGAGATTCACAGTCACAAATCAACAGGAGATCATTCATTTTCAATGAGAGTGGGTGACTTCCAGCGACAGGAGAGACAGCGACCGTTGGTGACATGAAGTGGATGTGTCAAGAGATGCAACAAAGTTTAGAAAAGTTTAACTTCATGCAATTGTGAAGTGATATCCTCCTGTGAGAGACTGGAGTCTAGTGCAGACATGATAGAGGAGAGGCAAATTTTGTCACCGATTTTTACTGTTCTATATAATTTGTCTGAAACCATATACATTCATTTAAATGTCAGAAATTGTTGCCACTCTGAGTAAGTTTGATAGACTGTCAGGGGCAAATCAAATGATTCCTTGTCAAATAAGAGTGATATCTTAGTTTTACCGGCAATGTATCTCATCTGAGATCCGATTTTCTAAAGCTATGGCCAGTTGTGCAGCTGACAAATAACTTTAACTCAGAACAGCTTACAGAGACTATTGACACCCAAAGACATAGTCGCTGACAATTTGAATGGGGGCTTTATATTCCCAATGCTTTGAGCATTTGGCCTATTGAAATCTGCACCACGATCTAAGGCAGTTACTTTGGACTTGTATTTATTTTTTGGTTGAGTCACTGTGCTGCCAGCTGGATATTTAGCCTCAGTTATGATCATCTAAATGACTACCTGAACAGAGATATCACTTTTTCCATCCTCTTTTACACCACCCCCTTTCTAATTAATGACCGGCTTATTTACTTGTGTGTTAAAGTGCACTCAGCGATTCCTGAGAAACACTATTGATATTCTAACTCAAATCCCAAAACAAACACACCCCTCCCTTCAGTGCTCCTTTGGAAGCTCCGCCCCCATATTCATGCATGCGCATTGCCAAGGGAATGAGGCAGTTTGCTGACCAAGAAACAAATATGGCGGAATCAGGTGCATCTGTTGCAAAGTTCAAGTGGCTTATGTTTTTTGTAGAACTGTAAAAAGTGTGACAATAACCCTGTTAGACAGCTCCTCTGTGGAGATCATCAAGAGCACCAAATTCCTTGTTGTTCATCTGGTGGAGAACCTCACCTGGTCCCTCAACACCAGCTCTATTACCAAGAAAGCCCAGCAGCGTCTCTACTTTCTTCGAAGGCTGAGGAAAGCACATCACCCCCTATACTCACTACATTCTATAGAGCATCCTGAGCAGCTGCATCACTGCCTGGTTTGGGACTTGCACCGTTCCGGAACGCAAAGCCCTGCAGAGGAGAGTGAGGACAGCTGAGAAGATCATCGGGGTCTCTCTTCCCACCATCAAAGACATTTACAAAAAAACACTGCATCCGCAAAGCAACCAGCATTGTGGATGACCCCACACACCCCTCACACAAACTCTTCAACCTCCTGCCGTCTGGCAAGAGGTACCGAAGCATTTGGGCCCTCACGGCCAAACTGTGTAACAGCTACTTCCCCCAAGCCATCAGACTACTCAATACTCAGAGACTGGACTGACACACACACACACACACACACATGTGTCTTGAGCTGCACTTTAATTATTGTCACTTTATACCTGGCTGCTACCTCAATAACTGCTATGTGCATAGAACACTATCTCATAGTATGTTATGTTTACATTTGGCATTTTTAGAAACTGTCATCTTTTTGCACTACTGTGTACTCAGTTTCCCACTGTGCCCATTGTCCTGTAAATTATTTGTAATTTATTGTACTGTCCCGTACTTTTTGCACACGTTTGCA
Source organism: Xyrauchen texanus (assembly GCF_025860055.1). NCBI lineage: Eukaryota > Metazoa > Chordata > Actinopteri > Cypriniformes > Catostomidae > Xyrauchen > Xyrauchen texanus. The sequence goes on along the minus strand of NC_068282.1, from coordinate 44,822,137 downwards.
CGTGCACTTTATATAGGTATGTTATTTAGTCTGTGTAGTCTCATGTGGTTCTGTGTTTGTCCTATGTTGTTTTATGTAGCACCGTGGTCCTGGAGAACATTGTCTCGTTTCACTGTGTACTGTACTAACTGTATATGGTTGAACGACAATAAAAACCACTTGACTTGACTTGACTTGCGATCGCTCTTCTAATTAATTTCCCTCTCGCTCTACCCCCACCCCCCTTCCTGTGCATGCAAAATAACCACCCCTGTTGCTGATTGGTTGGAGTAGTGTTTTGTTGTTTTTGTCCCATTTACAGAGCCAGGGCTGTGTAAAAATATTAGATTTTTTTTCAGCCCACCAACAGAATGGACAGCTAGCAGACTGTGAGGAGGTATTTGCAGAATTTGACAAAATGTGTATTGGATCAGAATTACTGAGTGCATCTTTAAGTCAGTAAAAGGGATCCTGGGAAGTTACCCCCAGCATTAACCTCTTTTACTTGCAATCAATGCCTGAAGTGATTCTCATTGGTTAATTGTTTGCCTTTTGGTGACCGAGGCCCTGATGAACTAGAACAGTCCACTACATGTGTCGATGCAGGGCGAGAGCAGGATGTGGCTGCCATCTAGGGCAAATTGTAAGGAAACCATTGTGAATCAATATTGGTGCTTAAAAACCGTACTCTTGCAGGTTTGTTAACATATGGCAGGCTTTACACTCAGTTAATTAGCTAGAAAATGGAGCCATGGAAAGTGTTATTCAGTGGATTATTGGATGAAGAGGATGGCCTCTTTAAGAGAGTGCTGCAACACTCCAGAGTTGAAGGGTTAGCATGACGATTGCGTTTGAAGAGGCCACTGTGTGTAATTGGAGGCATTAAAATAGCACAACCAACTATTGACAGACAGCAGTGGTTGAAGTGGATTAAAAAAGGTGCCGGTTTTCCCATTGTTGTATGTTATGTAATGTATAATATAAAATTATAAAAATATGAATATGTAATTTATGAACATATTTATGAAATACTAATGTAATGCTGTTTAAATATATATATATATATATATATATATATATATATATATATATATATATATATATATATATATATACAGGCAGCAAAAACGTTATCCATATGACTACCGTGGTTTAATCCATGTCTTATGATATGGTAGGTGTGGGTGAGAAACAGATCAATATTTAAGTATTTTTTTACTTTGGTTTTTACTCTCACTTTCATATTCACATTCTTCTTTTATTTTTGGCGATTTGCATTCCTCGTGTCCAGTTAGTGAACTGACTGAAGAGTCAGTTTGAAAGAGCACACAGATGAAATTGTGGCTGGAAAAGTGTCAAGGAAGCTTTGCATGTACATTTAATGAGAATCTTCAAAAAGAGTATAGTACTATAGTAGTAGTAAAGTGAGGTTTGAGATTTGTGGAGCTCGCTTTTCCATCACCCATGGAGGCCACACCGACATTGCGCAGCATGTTCATACAAAAAGCATGTGGATGCTGCTAAAAGTAAGCATGCTACACCAAGTGTTAGCTATTTTTTTTGTGACGCAAAGTTCAGAATCTGACAAGGTGCACACAAGTTAAGGGCTTTTTGCTTATCATTCTGTTGTCCACTTCCATAGTTTTCGGTCGGCTGACTGCACTGCGAAATTGATCAAGAAATCGTATAGTCCAAAATAATTTCCTGCCAACACCAATTCTGAAGCTGTCATATGCAACGTACTCGCTATTGTGCAGCTGGACTATCAGAAATGACTGCAGCATGGCAACACACATTTCCTCTCTCTTGGTCCAGCTCTTGAAAGAATACTACACATTTTTGACTGGAGACATTTTAGAGATTCTTGTACTAAACTTTGGATTAGCTTTGCCCTCAACAGCAATCGTGCACTGGAGATAGTAGAGCAACACAACATATCAGCCACAGAAGTGGCTTTACATATTCATGACCTGAGAAAAGTCTTGCAGCCCATTCATACCCTCTGACATTAAAAAGCAGTTGGATACCCTGGCTGAAGCTGGTGATATGCATGTGGATTATTTATTTTGTGCAGTGTGAAACTTATACTCATCATAGGTGGATTACCTCCAAAATTAGAGCAGCTCATTGGAGAACACAGAAAAACTTGAGTGTACCCTACTGAGAGATATCCCAGAGTGGAAAGACATTCAGAGCAGCCTCGAACACTTCTACTTCAGAATCCCCACTATCAGTTTGATTGACGAAACCTTGCTTTTTGATGAGTGGGCTTGTGCAAAAATCATTGTCACTCGTCGCATCACTGAGAGGAACATGAACAAGATGGCCATGTCTGAGAGATGGACAGACATTATTCATGAGCTGGAGAGCAAAACCATTAACTTCAGAGACTTAGTAGTAGAGTTTGTTTAATACATGCCTGGGATATCTGCATCTGTGGAGTGTGTGTTCTCATTAATTAATGCAGCATGGACACCGGATAAATCTTAATTCGTCTTAATTTTGAACTGGACTGGTCTGCATTTTACGATAAAATATTTAAAGACAAGAGCACAAAGAGAAAAATTGCTGCCAGCGAAAAGTACAAGGTGACAACAATTACATATGCACCCTCTACTTCGCATTGATCTGTGCCTAGGCAAGGATACATCAATTGCATTTTTGCTGGGAGGGGGCTGTCCTGTTTACCACAAGCAGGAATCTGGTCACCCTAATTCACTTGCATTGTGAGAACCTACAGAGCTGAGATGTTCTTCTTAAAATCTTCATTTGTGTTCAGCAGAAGAAAGAAAGTCACACACATCTGGGATGGCATGAGGATAATTTGATGACACTAGTACCATTGAAAATACACTCTTCAGCTTTAAGAGAGGGTCAAATTGCACAAAATAACATCACTGTCTGCCTCCATCAGTGGTACTTTTTCACCCCGAATACAAATTTGTGTGTATCACGTCATCACTTGTGGATTGGGCCGCTTACCATTGTTTTTGGGGATTCCCCCAACATTTACGCAACACCACTGCCAGTGAGTACCACTTCGAGAACTGATGGACAGCATGAATCTTTTAATCTCTTAAAAATGACAATGTATATATAGTGTTTTAAACATTCGCTGGCCTTCCATAACTAGGAGCATGAGATATGAATCCAAGGGGAAATATAACCCTAAATCAGAAGATTTAAGGGCTGTTCATGCTCAATTCCCCACCCATCAGGCTATTTAATCTCACTGTTTTACTCCCATTGTACCCCCCAAAGGACGGATTCTCAGATTTAGTGACATTTCACCATTTTATCAAAGCTTTTTCAACTTTTATGTACTGCTGTCAGGAATGGGAATGGAGTAAATCTCTCAGCATGGCGCTTATCAAAGCTAAGCATCAGAGCAGTTTGTGGTCTAAATCGCCAGTTGAGATTCAGTCTGACTTTTCAACCAGTCAAATGAGACCTCGGGAGGAAAGATAAAAACTCTCACATTAACATGGAGCAACCATTATGAAGTGAATGTCATAACCCTTTGTTACATTTTGCTTTCTAAGCTTTTACATGCTGTTGAGAGAGATGCTGACTTTTTTTTGTGGCTAACAGAGTGCTGAATTAGCTGTATTCAGATTTTGTTTCTGCTCCATTAACTGCAATGTGATTCTTATATAGCTAGCAGTACTTTGCAATTTTGGAGAAGGCTTTGGCATTAACATAGTGCCAATAAATTAGACAAGCCCGTTCATAACCTAATCCAAATTATATTCATACTTTTTTGGCCAAAATATATTGTAAATATATATTGTATACAACATGGTTAAACATCTATTTATGTAAATGTAATTACATTTAATTTGTGTTCTAGGAAAAATTCCAGGAGATCAGCAGTTACAGAAATACTCAAACCAGCCCATCTGGCACCAACAATCATGCCACGGTTTTTCAAATTTTCACAAAAATCACATTTTTCCCCATTCTTATGGTTGATGTGAAAATTAACTGAAGCTCCTGACCCATATATGCATGATTTTAAGCGCTGCATTGATTGCACTGTTTAGATAATCGCATGAATGATTGTTTGTGCCAGACGGGCTGCTTTGACTATTTCCATGACTCTGCGTGCGGGTCGGCACACTTATGGCTGCACGCAGAGGACCAACAGCATATTAGGCAGATGGTCATAACGTTTTGAAAAACGGTGTATATTTATTTCCAAGAAATACTTATAAGGTGCATCCTAAAATTATTTGGGATTTATATTAGTTGTGCGAGTAGTATGTTCACACTGAAAAAGCAACAACATTTCGGTACCGCACTACAGTATGTTGCTATTAGTAACATTTTATGGGATGTGACATTTTTTTAGATGAAATCAATGACAATTTGACAATTAATCAAATTCAAATAGCCAAGTGTAATTATTAAACAGCAAATGGATGTCATTGTATGAAATAATATACAGTCTGAATGCACTGAATGCTTCAGAATGGACATGTTGTGCCACTGTGCTCTGTCAACTACTTTACACACACACACACACACACACACACACACACACATGTTGGTGTGGCTATCCTTATGATGTCTCTCCATAGATATTATATTTTTATACGGTACGGAGTTTAGATTATATCCCCTAACCCTTAACCTGTCCCTAAACATATCTCTCAATAAAAAATGTCTGCAATTTTTACATTTTGAAAAAAACATCATTAAGTATATATTTTTTAAGCTATTTGAATTATGGGGACACTAGAAATGTCCTCATAAACCACATTTATTGCATAACACCCTTGTAATTACCAGTTTATAACATAAAACAATTTCCTCACAAACCTGATACAAAAATTATACTACTTATACCAAAAAGGTTATGTATTAATTTGATGAAACATTGTTTTGATGATAACATTTAATTCAAATTTAGAACATAAAATACTGAATTTGTTAGTGCAAGACTTAGTTATGCAGTTCTCTTAATCAAGTCATTTTCTGCATAATTTCATAACAAATCTGAGGCTATTTAGTAGATCTAGTATTGATAGGGGCAGTGGTGGCTCAGTGGTTGAGGTTCAGGGTTACTGACCAGAAGGTGGGGGGTTTAAGCCCCAGCACAACCAAGATGCCACTGTTGGACCCTTGAGCAAGGCCCTTAACCCTATCTGCTCCAGGGGCGCCGTATCATGGCTGACCCTGCGCTCTGAACCCAGCTTAGCTGGGATATGTGAAAACTAATACATTTCACTGTATATATGCAAAAAACTGTGTATATAATATGTGACCAAAATAAAGGATTCTATTCTATTCGATACCAAGGTACCAGGACTGGTATCATACCAAAGTCAAAATGTTGGTATCAGAGCAACCCTAGCCCTCACCGGACGAAACTAAAAGTCTTATTGAACATATGGCCACATGTGAGCTCCAGATTCTGGGTAAAATGTCCACAGAGTGGTGCCAAAAGTGAATTGTACTTTCATTTGTTAATGATGCAAAGCCCAGTTCACACCACCAGAGACATTGCGCAAGAAGGCAACACAATTCCATTCATTTTCAATGAGAGCAAAGCGACTTCCAGCAAACATGAGCTGCCACAGCTGTTGAGACAGAGATCGTCCTGGAGAGCGACAAGTCAAAGTTGAGAAAATTTCAACTTTATGCAAATGACGTGCATAAAGTAAATTATCACTATTGTTAATGTGAACGTGATTACTTCCTGGTTCCCACTTGACTAAAACAAGGACTTGTCCAGTATGCTGTTTGGTCTCTAAGAATGATTTTAATCTCGATATCTCACCAGTATTTTTACAAATCCCAAAACAGACTCAGCCTTGACTCTATACTAATCCAGTTTTGCACTTCATGGACTGTTCCAAAAGCTCTGGCACACAATGCAAATCTTAGTCCTCAGTGCAATGTAATAATAATTGCTTATTTTCAAGATGTACAATAAGAAACTAATTCAAATTGTATGTGTAATGAGGTGCTATTTCGACTTGAGATATTATAATTTTTACATGAACTCACCTCTTCCCCCTTTCTTAGATCCCAATATGCACCTCATCTAAATAATTGATGGTCAGATATCCACACTTGTCAGTCCATCAGCACAAACTAAATATTGGGCCTACAATGCCGACCCTTGTGTTTGGTCCTAGGTTCTTTGCAACTTTTATTTCATTTTGGAATCTCTCCATGTTGGATACAAGCACTGGGTCTTTTTTTGCACTGGGTCACTGAGAGCACCCAGGCTCTTTTAATCACTGTTGCACTGGTATAAGCTCAACCACATTTTGGCCTGCGGTGTAATCGTCAGTGAACCAATTAAAGGTCCAGAGCTCTCTGATTAATTTATTAAATCACAGTCCAAACATAGTACTTGAGTTCCAGACAATACATTGCTAAATGGCATGGATTTTTCTTGGCCGCCTCCAGATCTAACCCTATTGATTAGGGAATCAGCAATGCCCTAGCAGATGCCTGCAGCCCTCTTCTTAGCTTTTCTCACACTCTTGCTCTCTCTAAACTAAAATGATCTATGACTCAACCAGTCAGGTTGGGAGGTCACCCTGATTGCAAACAAACATCACCCAGACATTTATCTGAGGTGTGTTTACATCTGGAAAATGTATTTTTAGATTGTTTGCTTTTCTGCAATACGTCTATAAGATGTTTCCTCTTGGATGTCAGTAAGACATTCTGCAGATGTTTCTGAGATATTTATGATTTAAATTGTTTGTAAATCTGATCTTTTTAAGATGTTTAGCACATGTTGATTAGAATGCAATGTTTTCCAGATGAGAAGATCTAAAACAGACATTTCAGAGATGTACATGTGCTATCTGGGCAGCTAGACCAGCTTAGGCTGGTTTAAGCAATAAAAACAAACCAGCTGAACCAGGCTGGTTTAAGCTGTTTTGTAGAAGGTTTATAATCAAATAGACATGCCAGAAAAGATCAACAACAAAAACAAACTTGAGAAACTGCGTATGTCAGAGGTTTAAACCAGCCTAAGATGGTTTGTTGGTCTTGGCTGGTCTAGACGCACATAGGATATTTTAAGAAATGTCTTTCTTTCTGCTGGGATAAAATATATAGCAAATATACATACTAGAAAACATCTGCTACAAGCAAACTGCATTTTTCGAGGCTCAAACCAGCCTAAGATGGTTTGCTTATCTTAGGTTTTCTCCTAGCATGGTCAGGCTGACTGTTTATCAAGGGGTTTTGGACACTTGTCAGCTGGTCAGGCTGGGAGACCAGCTAAAATGAAAAGACCGAAGCGAAAAGACCATCAAACCACATTAGGCTGGTTTAAGATGTTTTTCAACAGGGTTATAACCAAAACAATACATGCTAGAAAACAACAAGCAAACTCAAACTAGGGTGACTGCATATTTGGGAGGCTTCTTTGGAAACCATAAACAGTACGTTGATATTTTTTGCCATTTCATATTTCCACATTATTGACCTACGATATGTGTGGGGTCAGAAGGTCACTCAATAAATACTGAATTCATAAAATGCAATGCAAGTGCAGCCAGGCTAAAGCAAGCAAGCTTTCAGAGTTTGCGAACTGTAGGACATTGGAGCCATCGTCTCCTCTCCGCCCCAGTGATCTGGATGGATAAATTTGATGGCCGGTGCCTGAGGGTTTTCATATCTCCTGCTGCTCCAGTGGGGCTTCACTTCCGCAACATTCTCACTTAAAGCTCCATCCGTCAGACAACCTCCCAAAACAGACTCCCCACAAATAGAATCCAGTCTCTTGGCCATACAGCTTATTCAGGTGTCTAAGTGTGGAATCCTTCTCACAGTGTTTAGGAGTAACTAAATAAAATGATAAAATGCTACTAACAAACTTTATTTTTTCACTAATGTATAGTAATAATACTAGTATGTTTTACTAAAATATCAACTTACAAAAAACCCAGGGTCGCTTTATAAACTTTAGCAATTAAATAGCAGTGAGACAAACAATAGTAAGTGCTGGGTAGTAACAGATTATATTTAATCTGGATTACGTAATCATATTTTAAAAATCAAGACTTGTAATTGCATTCAATTAAATTTTAAATACTCGTAAAAAGACTACAGTTATTCATATACTGTAGATTATATTAACAAGGCAGTAAAAAGATACATATTAACAAGGCAACGGCAGTAAATTGTTAATAATTGATCCTTTTCATATCAATATCATCATATTCTTACCCCAAAGCGCAGTAGATATGCACCTCACCTCAGCTATGGACTATCAGTAAGCAATAAGGGCTAAAAGTGTTTCAGGGTTTTTATATGAAAGCTTTGACCTAGGCAATGTTGTTGCTGTTGATTTTATGGTCATTAATTTTCATTCATTTTATTATCGTTTTATATTGATTTTATGGTAATTAATGTTCACAATGCTGCTATTGTTTTATGCACTTAAAATTAACTTGGTGTCTCATTGTTTTCATTTATAAACATTTCCCATGCACTTAAAATAAGAAATAATAATAAAAAATTATTATATTTATATTTAGACCCCCAGTGAGCGAACTTAAGGTGACTGTGGCAAGAAACACAACACTCCATAAGATGTTGGTTAGTTGAGAAAAATAACCGTGGGTAACAAGGCTCACTGTGGTGGCCTGTTCCCCTCTAGATAAATAGCTTGAATATAATGTTAATATTAGTTATGTGAAGTATAAGTCCAGATTTAAAATTAGTAAACTAAGTAAGTGTAAGGGGCCAACGTTTAAACAAAAATATTTTGTATTAACTAAGATATATAGTAAAAAGGGCTTAAATATTGACCTGTTTCTCACCCACACTTATCATATCTGCTTTTATCTGCTTCAGATTTCTGGCCACCATTCATTTGCATTGAAAGGACCCTTCAATGCATTTCCTTCTAAAAATCTTAATTTGTGTTCAGTAGAAGAAAGGAGGTCATACACATCTAGGATGGCATGAGGGTGAGTAAATAATGAGAAAATTTCCTTTTTTTGGTGTACCATCCCTTTAAAAACTTCATATGTTTATATGAAAATGTAGCTTCCTTTTAGCGCCACACAGTGGACATTTCACGTGCCAGAACTGCTGCTATATGTGCAAGGAACCACATAATATAATTTTACAAAAATGTCACCACAGTCAGAATTTTCATGTGATCAGGCTGTCCTCAACAGTATGCACACTCACAAATGAGCACAAACTAAGGTGGATGACAGCACAGGATGCATTTGTTTGTGAGTGAGGTGCAGCTCGGTGACCCGCATATGGCAGTCCTGTGTTCTCATGGGTGGCACTTGCCATCTAATTTTACAATCTATAGCAGAGGTGTCAAACTCACTTTGGGTCCCAGGCCTGATTTGACCAAGTAACATTTGACCAAGTAAATATATATATTTCTGTTATTTTTTTCAACACAAAGGTACAAAAATCACAATTGTAAATCACAATTAACATCAGAATATCTCTACAACACTGAACAATAGTTTCAACAAGACATTGTATGCAAATCACATGTCATTGACTTTTTGTTTCTTGTTTTGTTTCTTCCTCTATTTCTTTTTTGTTTTTTACTTAAATTGTCCATGTCCAGATGCAAAATTAAACCCTTTTATATTCAAAAGTTCAGTCCTACTGTTGGCTGTGTGTAAAATTAACTCTGTGGCTTTGTGAACTCATGGATTGCCTTTGATGTAGGGAAAACGCTGGTGAAAGTTGAGGGGGAATTAATGTCTGTCTTATCCACCTTTCGTTGAACGCAGTAGTTCTTCTTTCCAGGCAAAGAAACAGTTCAAGGAATCCTCATCAAATATCATCTTGTGGGTGTCTCACCATCTTGAAGATCAAATAACACAACATTTTCTTCAGACTTGTTGTCTGGTTTTAACTTAGAGCTCAGTTTTTGCTTGATATTTTATTAGTCATTTTCTCTGAGTCTTTTCTCTTCCCAATTACAGACTACATGTACTGTCTCTTGATTGGTCAATACTAGAAATCTCTCTGCATGTGCAATTCTTAAATCAGAATCAGAAGGATCCTTATTGCCAAGTATGCTTACACACACAAGGAATTTTTCAAGGTGACAGAAGCTTCCAGTGCAAGAGAATGCAAGATATATACTGTACATACAAACAAACATATACATTTAAACATATATACTTATAGTGATATAAAATTAAAAAATAAGACATAACAGATAAAAAGAGAAATATACAATAGCACAATATTTTTGTTAGAATATTTTACACACAGATATACATTTATGTGCAGGTAATGCAATTTATTTAGAAGAGGTAGTATATGTTAAAGGGGCAGAGGTAAATCTTTCTAATTCACTGAATTGCATGCTTTTAATATATTTCTCTTTTAGTAACTCTATAGCATGTGTAATTTTAGGATTTTATTTTTGATTGATTCCTCGACTGTGATTTCAGGTAAGTTCTCTTCAGTAACAGGTTCTGCAACTATGGGATCTTCAGCAAGTTAGTAGTCTTGATTGTGTTCATTTTCAGTTTCAGGAAACTTTGACTCAGGTAAGCATTCTAACTGAGAATTTTCTGGAGCCTGATCAGGTACAGTATCAACTGCGGTGTGCTCCACAGGATCCTCTAGTACAGAACAGTGTGAATCTGGTAGCAGACAAAGTTGGACAGTCTTGGTGTAGCAGCTCTGTGTAATGATCATCATCATCAGAATCAGGGGTTATCAGGGGCTTTAAGTGTTGGTGGATATTTTCGTGATTTGGGCAGGTCAGTTACCTCGTCTCATAACAGTAAGAACCCACATGGTAGGAAAAGGTCTCTGTGTAATGTTCTCAAGGGGCCATTTTTATTCTCTGGCTTTACTGTGTACACAGGGAGATTGCCTGCTCTGCTTACAACAATATGTACAAGTGATTCCTATTGGTCAGACAATTTGTGACTTTCCTGACTAGTGCATGACCACGATCTTAGGTAGATTCGGTGACACATTTGTCAAAGCGAGTCATTTTCCTTTCTCCAGCTTTGACAGCATTCTTTGTAGCCAAATCATAAATCTTTTGCAACTGGGCCTTTAATTTGTCAACATACTGTGAATGTGACTTTAGATTCTCTCTGTTTAGAAGAGCATTGAACACTAAATCAATGGCCAATTTCGGTTGTCTCCCAAACATTAATTAATATGAAGGAAATCCAGTAGAGTCGTGTCTCATGCAATTGTAAGCATGGACAAGAGCCTTCACAAATTCATGGGAATAGGCCTTGTCATGATCTTTCAGAGTGCCAAGCATACTGAGAATTGTGTGATTGAATTGTTCTACTGTATTTCCTCTGGGATGATGGGGGTTGTTCTGATCTTATGGTTCCTTAATTGTCTTTGATTCAAAATCCAGCCCTTGGTCACTATGCAATTTCTAAGGAATACCTTAGTGAACTATAACTATTTGGCTACAGAATGGGCCTTGTGGTTGGGAGCTGGAATAGCAACCACATTCTTGTTGAAGAAATCAGTGATGACTAGAATGTCCTTGGTGTTGCATGTATCTGGCTCAATCGACAAGAAGTCCATGCATACAATCTCTAATGGTCGAGCACATCTAATGTTAACTAATGGGGATGCTCTTGCAGGTAAGGTCTTATGGCATACATATTGAGGACATTTCTTGATTTTCTTCTAAGCCAATAGAGCCCTGACCTCACAAGGTCAAATGTGCTCTCTATGCCTAGGTCACCCATTGAATCATAAAAGTTCTCTATAACCATGCTCCTCAAAGATTCTGGGAGAACTAATTTACTGTGTAAGTTCTCTTTCTTGGCTTCATCAATAGAGCATTCCACTCAATTTTATTTTCCCACTCTCACATTAACAAGGAGAAATCAGGAAGCTCCATCCTCAGTGAAGGATGTGATGTCTCACTGCTTTCAAACTGAAGAATGATTTCACGAATGGCATGATCTGATCATTGCTTTTCTTTTAGATCTTCCTCAAAAAGAGTTGGAACTACAGTAAGACAATCAAGAGATTGATTCTGATCAGAACTGTCTGGAATTGCTTCAGCATTCATTGCAAGTGGCTCAACTATTCTAAGAGGAGAGCCATTCTCATCACTGACTGACTCATGCTTGATTAAGTGTTTATCACAAATGGCTTGAATGACATTATAGGAACAACATTCTGGGTTTCAGTGTAAAGAAAATGCTGCAGAGTAAACAGATGGATTCGCTCTTGCTCTTTTTGAGACAGAGGATCATCTTTCAGTCCACCATGGAGAGGCCTTCGGCATCAAGATTCTGTTTTCCAACTCTGTACTGCAATTTAAAGGAAAAGGCAGTAAGTGCTGATCACCACCTGTAGATGGTTGCATCTAACTTGGCTGAGGTCAGTAAGTAAGTTAAGGGATTACTATCAATAACATTAAGAAATTGTTTCCACACAGGTAATTGCTGAACTTTTCAGTTACAGCCCACTTAAGGGATAAAAACTTGAATTTGTGAGCTGGTAGTGAGCCTCACACTGAGAAACACCTCTACTGGCATAAGTGATAACTTTCAAGTGCCCTTCTTTCTGTTGATATAGACCTACAGTGCATGCATTAGTATGTAACACATACAGGAATTTTGGATCAGCAAACTAAAGCACTGGGGCTGTGGTGAGTTTTTCAATAATCATTTCAAATGCTTGCTGAGAGCTTGAAAAACAGCAGCTTCCAAAAGACTCTTTGGGTTGTGGTAACCTTTTTACTTTTTCATTGTGAAGTTTTTGTGTGGTGGGGGATACACAGCAGTCAAATCGTTCAAGGGCTTTGCAATTTTTGCATAGTCTTGAATAAACTTCCGATAGTACCCTGAAAATGTCAGGGTATGTTTCAACACCGTTTCTGGATACAATGTGTTAAAAATACTTGACAGATGTTTGGAAACATTTTTCAGGAGAGTGCTTTAATTCGTACTCCTTCAAATCTGCAGCACATTCAAAAGTCGGAACTCATGTTCTTCCGGTGTCGCTGAGAATGCTATTAGATCATCAAGAAAAACAATGACTTCTTCAGATTGATGTTGCTCATGCACTTCTCCATCAATCGAGTATTAATGACCAATTTTAGCATCCTATTGAACTCCCAGAACCCCAGCAGGCAGACATAAGCAGACTTATGTTTGTCTGATTCCTCCATTTCAGTCTGGTAATAACCAGACTTAAGGTTTAATACCAAAAACCACTTATAACCTGTAAGGTCAGAGAAGGTTTCCTCCAGATTCGGCAATATGTATGCATCTTTTATGGTTTAGAGTTTTCAATAATCAATCCATAGGCGAATATCTCAATTCTCAATTCTTTTTTTTTTATGACAACAATAAGTGAGGAGAAAGACGACTCTGTCTCCTGGATTACACCTGTGTTGAGTGGCTGCTCTAAGTGCTTATGGACAGCATAACAATTCTGTGGGTGTAGTGGGATGATTTCATTTGAGCTTCCTGTGAAAACTGTTTCCCTCTCAGGCATTTCAACTTGTACTTGAAGCGCTTTGACTTGTTTCTTTATTTCGAGAGAGTATTAGACTGGATTTGGTCAACATCATGTGAGGAGGCACATATGGAGTGAGTGGAAACATGTGGTTTGCATGTGCGAAGATGCTATCGCATACGGAATTCTTTTGAACTGTTTTCCCAAAGCAGAAGAGTTCAGAAAATGGAGGAGGGTTGTTTTTCCATTGCTCAAGCTGAAATCCTGCAATAAGCGCATTTTCCCGGTAGCCTCTACAGATCTCCCTCAACAAATGTCGAAAAGCTTCACTAGAAGACACACCACCTCTTTTCGTGACCATTGTCAGAGCTAAATGCAGTCACTGCAAAAACTGGGATGGTTTTTCTCTAGCATCCTGTAAAGTATTTAAGAAATTTGCAAACAGCTCATCGCCACCTTCTACCATGCCAAAAGCTGAATCAAGGTAGATTTGGGGCAAAGTATGGGGACCCAAAGACCTAACAAGGCTGTTGCTGGAGGCAAGAGTCTGTAAAGGGATTTTCTGGTTCTGACTAGATCTGTAATAGAGCATCATTTACATTTACATTTATGTATTTGGCAGACGCTTTTATCCAAAGTGACTTACAGTGCAATTACAGGGACAATCCCCCCAGAGCAACCTGGAGTTAAGTGCCTTGCTCAAGGACACAATGTTGGTGGCTGTGGTGATCAAACCAGTGATCTTCTGATTACCAGTTTACCAGTTATGTGGTTTAGACCACTACGCCACCACCACTCCATCAGCATCTCATTCTACTTCATTGCCAAGATGAGGAACTTATCCAGAGAAAAATAATAGTCTGTGTGGTGTGTGTATGTGAGATACAGGTTCTTCACTCCTCACTATATGCTTAACCATAACTCGTTGTACTTGTGGGTGAGTTCCATCAGTTATTTTGAGGAGTCCTTAAACTGAGCTGGTGTGGGATGGATTACCAGGTAAGGTTGGTGATGGGTCAGATAAAACACTTTCAGGTGATTGTGAGTCAGGCGAGCTTAACATGCCATGCGTATAGGGTGTTGATTCTCTGCATTTGCCACTGAGCTTGGTATGTGCTGCATTTCTCCCATGTAAGACTTGGTGGCACTGCAAGTGACTGTCGGGACACAGATAATAGGCAGAGCTTTAATCTCAAATTTGACGTTTGCTTGATGTGGGCTTTCAAAAATGGATAATGTGGCAGGGCGGAGGGCGGGCCGGGTCATGATTCTACACACCCGGTCCCTTATCAGGCTAATCAAGCCTCTGAGAGGGATAACAGCCAACTGTGGAGGGATGGTGCGGGAGAGAGAGATTGTTTACGGACATGTCCGTCGTGTGTGTGTTTGTTTTTTGTTTAGGTTACTCATTAAAATATTATTTATATGGACAAGCCAGTTCTCGCCTCCTCCTTTCCACTGAACTGCGTTACACTCCATCTCTCACTCCCGCACCATCCTCTGCAGTCGGCCTTTATCCCTCTCGGAGGCTTGATTAGCCTGATAAGGGACCAGGTGTGTAGAATCATGACCCGGCCCCGAACTCCGACCTGCCACATATGGCAACTGAGGCTCTAAGCTCTGCAGTGCAAATCCAATCTCCAATTCAATTATCACAATTTTGTGATACAGGGAGGTGTGGCTATCTATGTGGATGATCCTACCAATATGCCCATATTTACTAAAAGAATCAGTTTAGTCATTGTCTCTTTCTGTGTTATTGATCCCACTAACGATGAGTCTGGTATTTTTACATTTTCAAGCTCAATAAATTCCATTTTTATTGCAAACTATCCTATATTATTATTTACTTTCTGCTCCTGGCTGGCTCGCCAACATGTAACAACCACCCTCAATACTAAAAGAGCTCAGCTGCAGGTAAGTATAACTGAGGGTGTTTAGGACCAGAACTCTAGGTTCGTGGGAGCAATTGTATAAATACTCAAATTAAATGGTAAGTTTAAATTGCTGTTATGATTTCAGTAAATTTATGTTCCCTTTACAAAAAGCTTCACTATGATGCTGCTCTGCTAAGCACTACGGGGAGCAACCCTTGTTGTGACCAAGCTGAATAATGTGTGCAACACGTCAGTGAACATTGACAAGAATTTATAGCCTCGGCTGATGTAATCATTAGATGCACCTGCGGCCAGGCTATAAATGGATATGTCACCAGGTGTCATCAGAAACTCTTTTTTCAAAGCGATTCTGATCTGTGTGTTTTACAAACCCTGTCAAAACTTTCTTTCCTCTGTTAGGATTTAGAATTAGTTAGACAGTGCGCAGTGAATATTTTCCTCTTTTCTCTTCTGTTTAGAAAATATTATATATATATATATTTAAAAAAAAAGAAAAAAAAGAGGGAATGACTGAAAGCCGCAAACACTGCATACGTTTTTGCTGTTTGTTTGGGGGTAAGAGCACGCTGCTCTCGCGTTGCAGCAGGGCGGGTGCGAGCACTGTGATTTGCTTTAACAGGCAAAGTGCTTCGTGCTCGCCTCGCTTGCTTCCGGGAGTCAGCACTCACGAAAAAAAAGGAACGTTCGTGGGGCTCTTGCATGGATTTGGCTGAGGAGCAAGAGACGGGTTGATCCCTTTCTCTCACTCTCTCCCCAAACCCTGGTCCTTCACAAGATCTCGAAGCGCGTTCCGACGCTTCTTCGGATCATGAGAAGGATCGCAATTCTCTTCCCTCGCCAGCCCCCGAAGCAAGACCTCAGGACTATAAATTCTAGTAAGAGAAAACCCTGATGGTCTTGCGCCTAGATTAGGGGGTTGCTCCCCTCGGGACGGGGTGTGTGCTTCACTTCACCCCTCCCGGTACCCCCTCGAAGCCCCTCCATTCCCACCACCTCTTGGTGTTTCGGGTTGCAGAGGCTTCCGTCAAAATTGGGTGTTTTCGCTGTTCCTGCATTTTATTCAGGACGCAAAACACTCGACAACCCCTCAACAGGAAGTGTTAAAATATAATACCCATTTCAGAGATCCTGGCAGCGTGGAAACTTCTGCCAGATATATTCTTTTCTGTGGGTCTTATAAGGGCGTCAGGATTTAATTCACTCGCCGCTTTTCCGTGTTTCAACGGTGTGTTCTCACTACCGTAAACTGGATTTCTTTTTATGTAAAAACAAAAAACTCAATCTCCTGGTTAAAGGGGCCATGGTATGTGTTCCCCTTCCAGAGAGAGAGTTAGGTTATTACACTAAATACTTCCCGTTTCCCATGGAGGGTGAGGGGTGGCGTCTGGCTTAGATCTTAAAGCTTGAACAACCCGTGGGTGTTCAAGTCCAAGATGATGCCTGTCAAGACGGTCATGTCTCAAGCCCTACAACTTGTTTGGCTGGTCACCATCGATCTTATGACGCACTTCTATACTTCATTTAGAAGTTCTGCCACAACATGGAAAGTTCCTGAGGTTCGCTTCCGGGGGCGAAGTCTTCCAGGGTCAGGTTCTTTCACTCAGCCTAGCCCTTTTTACCTGCACATTCACAATGCATGATGTAGCTGGCTCCTTGCGACTCGGGGCATCTGCATTCTGAATTATGTAGACGACTGGCTGATCCTAGCGCAGTTCCAGGAACTGGCAGTTCAGCACAGGGACATCATCTTAGCTCATCTTTTTCTCTGGGGTTGAGGCTCAATGCCAAGAAAAGCATCCTCTCTCCCACTCAGAACACTGTCTATCGGGGCATCGTATGGAGTTCAATCACAATGTGGGCACAACTGTCTCCCGCTAGGATTGAGTCCATTCAGATCACCTTGAGCAAAGTCAGGCTAGGTCAAGGTTGCACTGTTATCAGTATCAACGATTTCCAGGTCTCAGGGTAACCGCGTACACGGTGATCCCTCTGGACCTTCTGCTCATGAGACTGTTTTTGTTGTGGCCAAAAGCCAGGGGATTTCTTCCAAGGGCCAAAACCCCAAGGCTAAAAAGGGTTACGCGCCTCAGGCTTCATTCCCTTTCTATGTGGTTCAGACCCCGGTTTTCTGCCTTGGGTCCCACTCTAGGTGTGTCTTGTTGTCGCAGGCTGCTAACAACAGACGCCTCCCTGACAGGTGGGGTAGCAGCCTTAAGTGGTCGTCCAGCTTAAGGGGATAGGAGGGTCATCAGCTCGGTTGTCACAGTCACTGTCTCGGGTTGATGGCTGTATTTCAGGCCCTGAAATACCTCCTCCTGAGGCTGCCATGTCTTGGTGCGGGTGGACAATACAGCGGTAGCCTCTTACATAAATCATCAAGGAGACCCATGCTCTTGTCAGCTGTATTTCTGACGCGTCGGATTCTCCTTAGGGCCCAGGGCAAGCTCCTGTCACTCAGGTCAGTTATATCCCTGGATGCCCATATATGGGAGCAGATTTACAGTCCAGACAGAAAATAACAACGGGGGAGTTAAGAACTCCACCCTAAGGTAGTAGTTGCCCAGAGTTCGCCAGCAAGGGTTTTTGCCTCTTACAGATAGCACCGTGCTGGCCGAACAGGGCTTGGTTCTCGGAGCTAATCTCTTCCCGCGATGGCTCGCCTTGGGCGATTCTGAACAGGAAGGATCTTCTATCTCAGGCACAGGGCAATATTTAATCCCTGCCCCAAATTGTGGAATATTTCATATTTGGCCCCTAAGGGTACCAACTGAGGGACACAGGGCTCTCTCCTGAGGTTATCGAGACCTTTTTAAATGCCGGGCTTTTTCCACTTGGAACAAGTTTGGGTGAGATCTTAGGGCAGAAGAGGACCTCTTCGCCTCTATGACTAGCGCAATGTCTCCTCTACTTCTCCCTGAAATCACCCAGCCCCCTTGGGTCTGGACGTTAAGACACATACATGACCCAGAATATGTCTATATGAGTTTCTTTCCCCGGTTTCTCTGCTCCTGGGAGTCTTGGCAATGTTCACCAGCAAGGGTATTGCCTCCTATTAATGGCGCTGCGCTTAATGTTTCTCAGAGTTAATTCCTCTCCTCGACGGCTCGCCTTGGGCGATTCCGAACAGGGAGGACCTTCTCATCCTTGGCCCGAATTGTGAAACCTTTCATTCTGGCCCCTAAGGGTATCAAATGAGGTTCACAGGGTTTTCTCTTGAGGTTATTGAGACCATTTCAAGTGCTAGGGCTCCCTGATCTGGGTAGATTTTACAGGGCAGAAGAGGACCTCTTCGCCTCTGTTGATAGCGCAATGTCTCCTCTACTTCTCCCCGAGTCTTTATGGGCTAGATGCTTTGCTACTCCGGACTCTTATGTCCTTGAGTCGACATCTCAGCCCATGCCTAAACAAGTTTGTGATGCGGCAGGCTGGTCCTCTCTGCACACATTCATCAAAATGTAACGGTTTAGATGTTTATGCTACTCCGGGCTCTTATGCCCTTGAGTCGACATCTCAAGCTCATGTCTGAGACCTCTCGCGTTTTTGTGAGTACACTGCACAAACATAGGGGTCCGGACAGCCCCAAGTGCGGCGGCGTGGGTATTGCGTTCCCCGTAGCGCTTAGCAGCACAGCATCATAGTGAAGCTTTTTGTAAAGGGAACGTCTCGGGTTACATGTATAACCCTTGTTCCCTGAAAAAAGCGGAACGAGATGCTGCGCTGCTTTGCCGCACTGGGACGTCCCAGGACTGCTCTTCAAAAAGAAGTATCTGATGACACCTGGTGACGTATCCATTTATAGCCTGGCCGCAGGTGCATCTAATGATTACATCAGCCGAGGCTATAAATTCCGGTCAATGTTCATTGACGTCTTGCACACATTATTCTGCTTGGTCACAACAAGGGTTGTTCCCCGTAGCGCTTAGCAGCGCAGCATCTCATTCCACTTTTTTCAGGGAACAAGGGTTACACATGTAACCCAAGACGTTTGGTAATTAACAGAGTTTTAGCAAAGGCAGGAAAATAAACAAATACAATGCAATTTCAAATGTATACAATTATACTGAACAATAAAGAAAATAAAGAATGAAGAAAACCAGGTTTCTCTGTCTATTTTTTTCTTTTTGGTTTAAAGATTTATAACCCTTTTTAGAGTATTTCTTTTCACTCGCTCTAAATGAGTTTAAGTTTAGTCTATCTATTTTACTTCTCTAATGTATTATTGGTTTAGTGTTGTATTGTTAGTTCCCTATTTAGTCTTTAAAGTACGTTAACGCAGTTGTTGTTTTTTCAACACAAAATGTAAATTCGAGCAGCTCAAATATCACAATTGTAAATCTACATTCAATAAATAAAATTTCTAACCTTTTCAATCAGGATATCTCTTCAGTACTCAACGATAGTTTCAACAAAACAAAGACATTGTACACAATTCACATATCAATGGCTTTTTGTTTATTTTTTTGTTTCTTGCTTTGTTATTTTTTTTCAGATGCAAAATTAAACCTTTTTAGATTCAACTGTTCAGTCCTATAGTTGGCTGTATGTAAAATTAACTTTGTGGCTGTGTGAACTTGTGGATTGCCTTTGAGGTAGAGAAAACACTGGTGAAATGTGAGGGGGAATTAATGTCTGTCTGATCTATTTTTTAATGAATGCAGTAGTTCTTCTTTCCAGGCAAATAAACATTTCAAGTTATCCTAATCAAATATCATCTTGTGAGTGGCTCGCAATCTTCAAAATCAAGTAACACAACCTTTTCTTCAGACTTGTTGTCTTAGATCTCACATTTTGCTTGATATTTTATCAGTCGTTTTTCATTTCGTTTTACAGACTATGTACGCTGTCTCTTGATTGGTCAATACTAGAACTCTCTCTGCACGATTCTTAAAGGGGCGGGGGTACATTTTTCCAATTCACTGAATTGCATGTTTTTAATGTATTTCTCTTTTAGCAGCTCTATAGCATGTGTCATTTTAGGGTTTATATAAAAAATTTGTTTTAAATTCTTAATTATGCTTTTATAATAAGTTACTTTATTTCCTGTGCTTTTTCCTTTGTTAGGATTCTGTTTTAAACTAGTATCTACTCTGGGTTACAATTTCTTCAAAATATAATAAGTTGTGTTTCTTCAAAAGTGTGTATTTTTGTCTGACATAATTTCTTGTCACGTCACTCCAAGATTTTAACAAGTCACCTGCCACAGAAATAACCCACCACTGCACTTAAAATATCCATATCTGGCGGGTTGGCTGGTGCTAATTTTAAACTCTGAACAAAAGAAAAAACAAAGAATTTACTAATTTCATTAACCAGAGGTTACATTACAAATACACATACACACTTAGTTGAAGGGAATAATATTTACAAACAAATGAGAGAACCGCTCGTTCTTTGGCTTGAGCTTTAGCCTCATTAAACCATCTGAAACCAAACATAAACGCCCAGGAACTGAAACATGCTTACATTTAATAATAGTTAATTGGGATGGAAATAATGCTACAGTTATTACATCTAATATTTATCCTTGGATCTGTCCATTTTGTCATTATTTCTGTGAGAGAAACTTCACTCAGACATGTGTGGCGTTAGCTGATACTCGTGACTCTGCGAGCGCTGAATGTCCTTGTTTATTTTTTCTGCAGGCCGGATCCAGCCCACAGGCCATATATTTGACACTCCTGATCTATAGCAATACCACAGGAGCAGCAGAAGGCCGTCAATGTCTGCTGATGGCCAGAATGCTGCTGCACACTGCCACACATTCAAATAGACACGCTTTCTTTAATGACCAGATTTTGGCTTCATTCATTCCGATCTAACATTTCCTTATTTAGCATTTTTAAAATGAATCATAATGAATCACTTAAAGTGCCTTTCCACCATCTGGACAAACAATTCTGAGTAAGGTTTCAGTAGTATTTCCACTTGAGTGCGAAAATCATGATATTGCTGCACCACAGTGGAAAAAGAAACCATAACCATGTCAACGAGATTGTAACAGAACAGCACAGGTCCACCACAAGAACCATATTGGCCCAATGGTAGAAAAGTGTCTATTAAGTGTCAAACAGTGGCATTCATTCATGTATGGGGACAGAAAGATTCAAATTATGAAATTTTCTAATCCCCCTTTAAAATATAACATTACATTCAATTTTACAATTATATAAATAAATACTTGAATAAATAAATACATATTATTATTATTATTATTATTATTATTTATTTATTTATTTGCCATAGACAATGCTGTGGAGACAAAGTGAGAATTATGGACAAACACGTCATGCTAAACATTATGTATTGTTTGTTGATCAAAATATCAAGATGGACAAACACGAGTGTCTCTTAAAAAGAGGGGGATTCTTCATATTGATTTCCCTCTCATCAACAGTACAGCTCTGCCATCTGCTTGAGCTCCACTAAAACTGCCTCTCTCCTCACACTCCCTGTCTCTTTCCCCTGGCTAATAACCTCTCCTTTTAAGGTGAAATAATAAGATTTCACGTTGGCTTCATTTAGACACCACAACCCATCCAACAGACGGAGGGAAGATATCAAAGTCCGTGGCAGACGGCTTAGAAGGCATGAGTCCCCGCGCGAATAAGCCTGCTCTCGGCCCTTTGAGAGTAAATATTTTGTTCAGGAAGTGTTGTGTGTTGAGCTTGCACAAGAGTGCAGAGAACAGCGTCCTGGGCAATAAGCTGGACTTGAACGCAGTCAGGCATCAAGCGGGAAAGGAATAATTGCCTTTTTATAGATTCTGCCGCTGTAGCTTGTGGCTCCTCTCAAACAAGCAAATATGTGCCCTGCATGCTTGTTCCTATTTTTTTCCTGCTAAAGCACAGGGAGGTGTTTGATGTGCATGTTTGAAACATTTACTTTGTCCCATGCGTTAGGGTGTCTGTGCATGTTCGTGCACATGAATGTTTTAGGCAGGTGTCATTGAAATAATAATTGGTGTTGAACCTGTACATTCTGACTGTGTAGGCACTTAAAGGGATATTTCACCCAAAAATGAAAATTCTGTGACTATTTACTCACATGACATTCCACATCTGCATCCTGTTCCCAATATTTTAAAAGTCTTCAGTTATGTAGCTCTTTTGCATGCAACAGTGACCACAGCTGTCAAGAAAAGTAGTCAATCTGACTGAAACTATACTTTGTTTGTGAAACGTATAAATATTCACTTGAAAGAGCTGAACACAGGTAAACTGGTTAATTAAAGGGATCATGTCATAAGGAATAAACTTCCTTGATATTTTGACATATATGAGGTCATTCTACTATAAAAACATACTATACATTTCAAAACTTAATCCCCAATGCAATAAAAGCATTTTTTGACACCAAGCTGCAAAAACGCCTCGTTCTCAACTTCCGTGACTTCCCTACCTCACTAGGAGGTTCAATAATTCATGACCACCTCTACAGTAAAAAAACATCAATGCCTAAATTACATCATTGCACCCTTGGCCCCACCCACAGGTGCTCAGTTCATACTCTACGAGAGAGAGGAGAAAAACAGGCCTAGTGTGGCCTAACTATTCCTGAACACCAAAGGGGAACCATCTGGAATATTTTGAATTATTTCTGTATATAAATAAGTTCTAGACCAGGGGTCGGCAGCCTTTTTGACATGGAGTGCCATTTTTTTATTTCCTGGTCAATGGCTGTGCCAACCCCCCATTTAAGAAGCCATTTAAAAACACTACTGGACCTGATCACAAAACCATGATTAATCAATTTCATTCATGATTATTTCAAATGTCAAGACATTTTGATTAATAATGGTGCTGCAGTACTTACAGTGTGTGTTATGTGTAAACCCTGAAATGTAGTTTTATAATGTTATGGAGCTTATTCATTCTCTTCTGGTTGAGTTTCAAATATGGCTGTATTTGAGGGGCTGCACGATGTTAGCCAATGAAAACATTTGCCGTTTAAGTTGAAGTTTTAAGGAGGGTTTTATGCCAACTTTTAAACAGAGGGCAGGAGACAGGATGGAAAATTATCATATATTACTAAATTATCCTATATTGCATAGCTATGAGATATCCACAACATAAACATAATATTACAACTTACATCTGCACAAACAGTGAAGCAAGAACACAGCTGAACTTGATCTATGATTCCGCTAGTCAGAATGTATAACTTGCATTGTGAATAGGATGTTTCCGTAAAAACTTGCAACACGCAATGTAACTTGTAAAAAGTAGATAATATTTTAGTATATTCCTTATACAGAGTGACTGTTTGCAGTAGGTGTAATCAACACAGTGTAGCTATTTGCACTATAATAGTCTGGTGGAAACACAGATATTGATGACAAACCTCACCACTAGTGTTGCTGTAGTGGTGTGGGGTGTAACAATGGTGTGGTTGTGTTTTTCGCCGCAGACAACCATTTTTCAATTCTGCCTTATGACCCACTTTTTCCCATCCTGTTTCCTGTTTCCACTCTTAATATGTCCTTTAATACTAATAATAATAAATAAAAATGTAAATAAAGGTTGATTTCTTCACAGTGATTTGTTCACAGTGAGGGTCGTGAGTTGAGAGAAATTGTTTTACTATTGTAGTCATGAGGTAACCATGTTTTTTTGATAGAAGCCATAGTTTAACTTGCATAGTTAGTTGCAATTAACCATGGTGTTATAGTAATATGGTGTTAATATAGTAATCTTGTTTAATTTTGTGGTTACTATGACTTTACTACAGTGCAAAATACTATGTTAACTGTAGTAAACCCATGGTTATTTTTTTTAAGGGAAGGTTGGGGTTAGGTTTAGGAGTAGGAGCTGGTGGGACTATAAATAAACACAACAACTCACTGCAAGTATGCCTCTATACTGTATGTTAGTACTTAATTAGGGGTGCATATAGTATCTGGCAAGAAGTGCAAAAAAGATGCTTTTTCATTGACTAAAATTATATGAAATATAAATGAGTAAAATGAATATGATATGAAAAAATATTTACTACATTTAACAGACACTTTTTAATCAAAAGACTAAAAACTGTGTAAAATTGAACACTGCAGCTGTGGTCTCTAGAAACTATCCTTGTATGGATGAGAGCTGTGAACATTCTTTAAAATTCCTATTTGGTATTCCACAGAAGAAAAAAAACAGGTTTCTAATAACATGAGGGTGAGTAAACAATGACACTGACAGAATTTAAAATGATATTAAATGTTTTTTGTAATATTGGAGTTAAAGTTATTGAGACACTCTATCAGCAGTGCATCACCACACCAGGCCCTGGGCTACAGTGAGAGCAAATAAAGAAAAAACCCCGTGGGCAGAGAGCATGGAGAAACCTTCAGAAAGTGTCATTCCTTAAGGACCAGCCAAAAAAAAAATATTTTATGGTTAACTCCCTTAGGCAGTAAAACAATCATCCGCAAGCTGCAAAGGTTAGACAGCTCTTTTCTTAAGTATTATGGTCAAACTGACCAGTATTAGTGTGTGTAATTTGTTTTAGGCTACTGAATATTTGAATAATTATTAATGGATTCTGTGATTATTTAGATCAGCTCTGGCCCAAATTTTGTGATAAATGTGGACTTTTTCCACTTACAAGCTTCGACAAGACTGTAGAGTGTCACATTTTTCAAGTCATTTTGTAGGTTGAATTCCCCTGAAAAGTGAAGTCACTGATTATTTTATGCTTTCAAAACTTTGTTTGTTTAAGAATCCCAACCAGCCTGACACAACAACATTGGCTCAACCAATAACATCAGTTTGGGGTGGGACTGTTTGTTTGACCGACCAATGGCTGGCAGTGGGTGTGTGTGGGAAACCTGTTCAAAAACACTTATTACTTTTCAATTCCATTTGGTGCCATTAGAGGCTCAAAAATGACACACTTCACCTTTAAAATGTAATATATTTCCAATTGTACATAAGCTATAAAGCCTGTTTAACAAATCACTGAATAATAGCTGCCATTATTTCACAAATCAGGCATTACATCTAGGGTCTACTTAAGTAAATGTGGATCTTGTCAGATATTATTTTTGGATTATTCTGCTCTGAGACCAGAGCAAATGAAGGTTTGTTGATTAAAGTGTCTCTTTGTATTTCTCTTTTTACTTTCTCTGTTGGATCAGTGGGCCGAGAATTCTTCCTAAGAGCTCATTGATTTTGTAGTTTTTTTTTTGTTTACTTTGCACAAACCTTCCAAAGCTGTCGACTACACAGTATAAAAAGCTCTGACGGAGCATTTGACAGATAAGAATGTTCTGTTTTGTAAGTGTGGAAAGAGCCTTGTCAGTTTAAAATAAAACAAAAATACAGCAAATTGGATGTCTGAAAATACAACTGGACCTCTCCAAAATTCTCCTTTGGCCAAATTGCTCATTGGTCAGTGTATGCCTACAGTACATCAAAGTGCACTGCAGCAAAAGTTAACATTTTTGGTCAAACTTTTGATCATAGTAATGAAGCTTTTACCCCATATAAACTCTAGTGTGCCTTTAAAGGTTAGGTTCATCCACAAATCTGAATTAAAATTTTTTGGTGAACTATCCCTTTAAGTCTGAAAGCAGCCAAGCAGAACAGATCTGTCTCCACAATATGACTATCAACAGCAAGAATGCTATCAACCATTTAACAGAAGAAGACACATCCATATGTCACATCTAAAGGGAATTAAACAGATATGCTGTTCCTGATGATTTGGATTATATTATACATTTATTTGAGTCATGCCGACAGCATCTTTACGTAGGCGCAGTTGGAACACTTGGAGTGTCAGGGGATTAGAAGAATGTGTGAGCTGAAAGGATATCTCTTTCTGGACTAATTCTCACCATTTCATCCTGGGCTCTGACACCCCTGGGTTGTCTATTGACATATTGAACCTGTGTGTGGAAGTGTAAAAAAGCTCAGCAGATGCAATGGATGCCGGATCCTTGGAGGATACGGCATGGGTCAAACTCCTCAAGACCCACAAGAAGATGAACTGCTGACGGTGCTGGAGATCTCTCTCGCTCTCTTCTAAATACTGAATTTGAAGCCTCATAAGATCATTCAAGAAATTTGCACAACTACTCACAGTCGATGTAGTGCCCAAGGACCAACCATTAATTGATGTTTGCATTCTCAAAGGGGACAATAAGTCTCTGCTTCATTCTGAGAAGAGACAACACTGGGTAACAAGTGGCATACTGCAGAATAATCTCGCTGTGAATTCGGCATCAATCACTGACCGCAGTGTGCAAAGCTCAAGTCTTGTTCAACATATTGGCACGTTTGAGCTCTAGTGTCAGAGTTAAATGTACAGAGTGGCACCAGAAGCTAGTTGTATTTTTAGCCCCCAACCCAACACAAAACACAAAACCTAACCTAGAGCGAAAATGCGATCTCCAATTCGAACGCGATTACTTCCCCATGTCCCGGAGGTACCTCGAGCATCACACTAGCAGTAGCACCAGAGGGAAAGGTAAACAAATGTAATTCATGTTACATATCTAATGGGAATTGGCGCTTGTCAGGAATTCACAATTCGACATGATGGTACATGGTCATTCGGAAGCAACATACTGATGTTGAGGGGGGGCCACATGTGAACCACAATATAGGATCCTGCACACAATTGGTGACATCATGTTTATACTGGGGGTTAAAAGGTATTGTTGGTGGAGAAAGACAGTTCTATCGGGAAGACATGCAGGCTTGAGTGAAGTTTAAGATGCCATTTATTTGATAGATGTAAAACAGAAAGTAATGTCTCTCTCTTTGGTGTAGGCCCCGTCCGGCGGTCCGAGGGAGTTGTGCCCGGAACCGTCATTTCCTGCCGGAGATAGGAGGCAGGGGCGAGGAGCCTACCCCCGTGCGGGACAGGGCTCAGCTGGTGGTGGTGGGGTGGCGGAGGTTGCCTGTGTTTTAGCGCACTGAAACAGCAATGTGATAGATTGTGAGCAGACTTATAAAGCAATGGCTTACATGCGATTGGCTAGGAATTACCCCACTAATGAAGTGATGATGTACAGCTGCTAGTCTTCCCGCTGGAACTACGCTGCACTTCCATTGATGTTATTTTGGGAAATGTAGCCCTATCTTTAAACATTTAATCTCTATTTCTTCCTTTTTGTGTTGAAATATTGAAAGTATACAGTGCTGTTGAAAATAATTTTCCCCCATCCTGATTTCTTCTGTTTTTGTGTATATCTCACAAAATCTAACATAAAACAAAGGCAATCTGTGTTAACACAAAACATATTTTTTTTATGATAATATTATTTATTGAAGCAAACAATGTATGCAATACCAATTGGGCCTGTGTGAAAATGTATTTTCCCCCTTAGTTACTAAATCCCCAAATCTATGTAACTGCATTCATAATGGGGTTCAGCTAGGCTACACGCACCCAGGCCTGATTACTGCGAATACTGTTCAATCAAATCAAATATTTTAAGCAATTGGCCCAACAGTATACTCTTGGTATGCGTATTTAGCCATAATATAATTGGCTCACAACGCTGTGAGGAACGCCCTGCGGGGGTCATCATGTGGGTGTCCCGTACACCATTGGTATCATTATCACCACAAATATATCTCAAGATATCGGCACAACTGCTAGCCACAGTTGATGTGGTGCACAAGGATCAACTATTGATTGTTGTTTGCATTCTCAGAAGGTGACACTGAGGCTCTGCTTCATTCTAAGATGCCCAAGATGACACTAAGCAACTGCATGCTGATTTTGATGTCTTGACTGTGCTGTAGTTTTTCCAAGGGTTTGAGAAACTGTTTGTGTGCATGACGGACAGTGCACTCCTAGTCTCACCGCCACATATCGATTCATCCACATGGTGGATGGGCCAACTCACCATATTCGTCATTTGTGATGAATGCAGTACTGACTGTGACATAATCTCTGTGACAGAGCAACTGTGGAGTTAGATTTAAGATGTTGTCAGTGCGTGACATTACCCTAACACAGCTAAAAATATTACATGGTAAACAAAACTTTCTGCGGTCACGCTGTAACTCTAAAACATGGCCGATGCTTGGAATGGAAAAATAGCTGACTATAAACTGGATACTGCACAGTTTATAATGTAAACTGCAAGTTCAGAAAATACATAATCAAATTAAAATCTATTGATTTAATGTTGATGGTTATAAATATTTAATCAATATATTTAAAATATACAGCAAAATATGTAGATATACAGAGATTTGCAGTGTGTCATGGAAGTGGGCACTCACTGCTGTGCTCTTTAGCTGCGATTCTCTGATTGGTGGAGTTTCCCGCTCAGTTTCCCGCTTGGGTATTGAGTTCTTCACCAGAAATTCCGCTATTATTATTCTAATTATTTATAAATGATTTAGTTTTATGCACAGGGTGGATTTGATTTTTAAAGGTTTATACTATAAGTTATAGTTAATAATCAATTCCCTTATGGAAAAATATAAATTAGATTTTTCTTTTCTCAAAAATAGTTTTTTGCACTTAAATTGTATGTTAAAATGTTTTAGAGGTGTACTCAGTAGCTTTTGTATTTGTGTCATCTTGGACTTACACTGACACCTAGTGGCTTGGATGTAGCATAATTTAAAATCAATAGTTTTCAGTTTCAGGTGCCATTGTAGAATTCACAGTCAGCCGTGATTAATTTAATCAATGAGTGAAAGAGTCAAATAACAGGACGGTTACTGATATTAAGCGAGTAGTATGCGGCTGGTCATGTGATTCTTTAATGGCAGCCACCATGTGCGGACCCTCTCCATGTAGATTAAAACAACTTTTATATGGTTACTGATATGACTGGATTCTTCCAGTCTACTTCCAGTGCTCATGATTTACTAAATTGTAAAATTGCAGTTCATGTCTTTAGGAGTTAAACTTTTTTAATGAGGAAAAAATTACTGAATGCACTTTTAATTTATAGCAGTCCAAATATCAGAAAATATATATGAATAGTGTAGAGTATACATACTATGTACTGCAGAAATAGTATGTGTAGTATGCTATTCTGAAAATATTTTTTCTATGAGGACTATGTTCGGATGTCTTTATGTGTGTCCGATGGAGATTATGATAATAATTTACACCCTCCCCCAAATAATTTTATAGATCGCAAAGATGAAGTATAAAGATCATGTTATTAAATGCTCTGTGTTTTTGCATTTTTAGCAAATGCATGGAGTAGGCGGCTCGAGACATATAATTCAGGAAACTGTGAAGAGGTTTAACGCAATTCTTTATGCTTTAGATTAACAAGGTGTGTAGGCTAATGAGGTACAGCTTTTCCATTTTTCCATTTGATTAACAGTATGTGTGTATGTAGGTTTCAAGACTGCACTCTGCATGGTGTATGATCACAGAGAATCCCCCATGACTGCACCGATATAGGCATGCATGCATAAAGAATGCAAAGTGATATGGGCAGATTTGTCTCTATTCAGGATTTTACACTTTTGTCAGCTTGGCTTGGCAGTCCCTCTAAAGAGCAGTAATGAAACAAATCTAAACGACTCTGCAAGAACACTCAGTTTAAATTATGTGACAACGGAGACTTATTTCATTCTTTATATGTTTGAAACAGAGAGAAAAAAAGACAGCATAAAAATTAAATAAAGATTTAAGCGCTGTTGGAAAGGAAACTCCAGAGACATTAATAATAAATTCAAAAGAGATGGAGATAAAATATGTGCTGCTGTATAAACAAAGCAACTCAGAAGAAATCTTTACAAAGTTATTAAACCTCATGTTTGATATTGCGGTATTAAATATTGAGATAAGCAATCGAGCGCCGGCTCCAGAGATAATCTGTGATCCCTCACAGAAACTATTTGGGAATTTGGATTCAAGGATTCATGGATTCTGTTTCCTACCTCTAAGCTAAGTTAAACTACAGTACAGAGGTAAAAATGACCCTAGAAATATCTATATACAATTTATATTCTATTCAGTATTTTTGCAAATTTTGCCACAAAGCTCCATTGCATGTGAAAATTATCAGTGGCGAATATGTGAACTCTTGATTTTCATTGGGCTGTTATAACTGCACATTTTGACAAATGTAGCACAGTATGTCATCTGGATATTCTACAAATTTAGAACATTTGCATACTGTTCACAGTGTACATACTAGATACTGCAGAAATAGTATGAGTAGCATATTAGTATGCTATTCCATTAAATGTAAATGTTTGGCTATAATCACATCTTCAGCAGCATTTTTTCTTTGTTATATTGTTTTCTGTTCTTCTCTTGATTATAAATGGCCAAATCCTGTAAATTAGATGCCGTTTTCTGTGTAGAAAGAATTCCAATCATATTTACCATTAGCAATTAAATGTAATTAAACCATCAATTTAAAGTTGATGGCATGAAATAAAATATACAGAGAACTAAATTACTATGGGAGTTATCAATTTTAAAGGATTAATTTACCCAAAATGAGATTTATTTCCTCATCCCCAAGTTGTATCATGCCCCAAATTAATATTAAACACAAAAGGAGGATACTGTTATCCATACAAAAGAAGTGGATGGTGATTTATCCTGCTAAGCTTCAAAAAGGAAATAAAAGCATCATAAAAGTAGTTCATATTACTCATGGATTCTCACATACAGTAAGTCCTTAAAAGCTATTCCATAGGTTTGTATGAGGAACATACCAAAATAAAATATGTGATGCCTCTTGCAAATAATATACAATGTTTTATTAAATTTACGTTTTGGCAGCCAGACTTCCGTCAGGCATTTAAAAAACAAGAATGAATCGCTTGCTTATTTAAAATATAAAGTGGCCAATAAAAAATAGTTATAAACAGTCATGGCCAATGACCGTCAAATTAAACCTAAAAATAAAATATACAGTATAAATGCCCATAATATAACAACTCTTCATACATATAACAACGCATTGAACATAGAAACTTAGCATAAATTTACAAATGCATTTTGTATAAAAATATATTTGAATTATATCGTCACAGCATAACATTATAAGGAAATTCATTATTAAGACTTAACGAGGTTAACATTTGAAGAGGGTAAATCCCCACCTCTAGGTGGTCCCTTGACCTTTTCAATACCAAAGAATTGCAATACATTGTAATAATAAATTGTATATTATTTGCAAGCAGCAGTGTGCGGGATATTTTTTTCTTGTTTACTTCAGTGTTTTCTCCCACACACCTGCTGATAATCTATCAGATGTTCAGTAGTTTTACTTCCTATGCACGAGGAAGAGAAATGTAACTTAAGGCGCGGTCAGAAATACCTTTTCACTGCAAAATTCCACTGGCGAAGATGGTGTGGGCGGATGATAAGCGCATGTGAAATCACCAAAAAGATTAACTGCCAAGCATCCTCTTTTTAACGCTGCACTTCATTCTCTGGTAGGGTTAAGTTGAATAGAAACTTGCTTGTCCATTGTGTATATTCAGTGTAGCTGTGTACAAAGCACCACCCACTCAGAGATCACTGCCAAACCAAGCAACTTCCTATTCCGCTGCAAAAGTTCGCCCCAAAGTTAAACCTAACATGAACTCCACCCACTAGGGGAAATTCTTTGCCACCGGAAGTCCATTGTGCACAGATTCCTATAGAAATTACTGTATTTCGCCTGCAGAATTTTGCTGTGCAAAGGTATGTGTGACCGCGCCTTCGGGCCGAAATTTAAGTTGTTATTCACTGATAATCTTCCCCTCGTTTTTTTGTAATTTTTTTTTACTATTTCTTTAATTATGTTGCATGTACAGATGCCTTTAGAAAACAATTGCCTGTGATTTATGATTTTTTTTTAAATGTTTATCACAATGATGATCATTAATAACTTTCATTGTATTTATAACTGTTTTTATATTGTGTTTTATGAAAATGTTTGTTGTCTCCTTTATGACACCATCAACTCTTTCACATGACCACAGAAAAGTAACAGTGTTCTTTTCTCCTAGAGTTTAGTTCTTAAACTGGCTTTGCTTTCCACAGTTTTTCCCTCTTACATCCGCTCAGTTATTCTCTCTAAACACCTGAGGCCATGGTACATCAACCTGTCTCAAAATCATTCCAGAATTCTTTTTTTTTTTAAATAACTTTTTTCTTGATGGCTCTGAGCGACACTGAGTGTTTTGCTGGCCACCGCACATCTGTGTCACCCAGAACCCTTGCTTTGCCATCATAACTGTGTTATCTCTTTGTCTGTGCCCTTCTCTGCATATCACAGAGAATTAGAAGAGAAGACTTGCTCTTTCAGCTCAACAAAGAATTATTAAGGTCTTAATGAGCATTGTTATATTTATTTGAGAGCAATATAATATTTAAATTATTTAAAATAGCTAAATAAATAATATATTAATTAAAAACTATTGGGAAAATTTGTGGTCATACATGTTATGTCTTGGTTAAGCTGGTCCAGATGGATTTCATTGGAAAATTGGTGACAGGAGGCTGAATGTTTTGTCCACTTAAATCAGTTTACACCAGGGGTCAGAAACCTTTTTGACATGGAGTGTCATTTTAAATTTTCCTGATCAATCTCCACGGTAATTTATGTGAGATTGACTCCACTTGTGAACATTTTGCATTTTTTTATTTACTAGTTTATTTTTCATTACAAATCATGAAAATTATCAGCAAAACAGTTTGAGTAAAAACTTGGTGCAAAACCAGATGATTATGATGTAATCGTGATTCTGCATGTGACTTTTCACAGAGCATCTTGTGAAAGTGCTTTAATGAAAGAAAACCTGTCCTTTTGTACAAAATGAGTTAACACAGTTAATGTCACAAATTAGCTTATTTGATTACTGATGACAAAATTGTGTGGAATCTTAAATATTCCAAATCTTAACTCATTGTAATCATGTAATCACTAGCACGCAAACAACAGCGAGAGAGGAGCTGTTAATTTATATTTTTAAATGTTTTTTTGCACCTGCATTCCAATCTACATCTTGATGTAATCCTTCCTCATGATCATGCAGCGTGTTTTCATCAGCTAAATGGAAGGCTAAACACTAATAAAGTGTGATGAATCTCACGCTGCATGTGCAAGCCATTCGTGCATTACAAGTCGACCAACTTTTTAGCGGCACCTGCAAATTGCTAAAACTCCAGGTTATATCCAGGTTTAATTAATATTTTTAATAGACTCTGATTTTTTCACCCCATGATGTGGGCTCATGTTCTCTCTTTTAATCGTTTATTGTCATTTTGAATGTGATCATGGTTTGAGGACGGTGTACCTGTATGCTGGGTTGGAAATCTCAAGGATTAATAGTGGTGTTTTCCTTATTACATCACGTGTTGTTCTGAAAGCAAAAAGAAACAAATGAAACACGGAATATAGGCTGTCATTCGCGCAGCCTGACCGAAGCAAAGCGGGTGCATTTCTCACGTGATTAACCGAACGTGAAGCGCTGCTGGCTTGTGATGCGCCAATGGCTTGCACATGCTACACGAGTCTGTTGGGTATAGTGTAGTCTCGTCACAATTTATCTTTTGGTTTAGCCTCCCATTCAGCTCATGAAAACACGTTGCATGATCATGAGGAAGGATTGCCTCAAGATGTGGATTGCCAGGTGCAGAATTTTATAAATAAAAAAAATCTACTCACACTGTGCCAGTGATTACCCCTCTGCCTGCCAATGCTGGCACGTGTGCCATAGGTTGCCGACCCCAGGTCTATGCATTTCAAATTTTCAAAACTACCCCTAGTGGCTGAAGTTGAAACTGAGAATAAAATTCTGATTTTCATAAACATTTGTGTAGTAATTACATTAATATTCTTCTAACCCTTACCCAAACAGTACAAAAGAGATCAAAACAGTGTTATTTCAAATAGTGGATGGATGGGATACCGAAGGCAATTTTCGTGGGGTATGATCATTCGCCACACATGTGTTTTAACATATTATCAATTTACAATTTGAAATTTTAAAACAAATCATTCAATACCATGTCTGTTGGACAAAACAATGGTTTGATATTTTTGCTTTACCGTTTACTTCCTTGCTGTTTCATGAACTGTTTTGTGCTTCAGAATTTTTTTTTCTGTTTCACTTTTGCTAAAAAGTCAAAGGGTTAAACATGCAATACAAACTGTTCAAGATTCAATCCCTAAATTACTTCATACAGTATGTAGGGGATTCCGGGGCTAGTTGTCACGCTTTTACAGTTATATTATTTATATATTTAGTATTTGTTAGGGTAGGTCAATTTCTGTATAGACACATACCTGGGCTAAAAAAATTATTATAACACGTTGACCTTTTATGACACACTGTGACATGGGAACCTGCCATGAATTCGCACATTAGATGAAACATAATAATATTAGCTTTTTACCAGATTCATATTCAATATTGAACAGAGCAACTAGACAGACCCAAAGTGCTCTAGACTGGCATGTTCCAAAGAACATGATGCATTCCGATGATGTGTTTATGTGCATGTCTTGATATATTTTTTATTTCTCAAAAAAAGACTGACCTCTTGTCTTTTTCAGAGGGCACCATCATTACTTCCAGTAATGCAGACAAAATACTCAACAACTTTACTGCTTTGGGTGAATCTGCTGGAATCATTTTAGCTGCCTACCAATGAATGAACTCCAAATGCATCCAATATTGTCTTATTTCTTGCATGTTGTTTAAGGTAAATTGTCTGCACTTATATAGCACTTTTTTAACCTTAATGGTATTCAAAGCGCTTCACACTGTGATACATTCACCCATTCATACACACACGGCAGAGTAGCCATGCAAGGTGCTAGTCTGCCATTGGGAGCAACTTGGGGTTCTCAGTGTCTTGCCCAAGGACACTTCGGCATGTGGACTCATGTGGGCCGGGATTCAAACCACCAATCCTGCGATTAGTGGCCGACCCGCTCTACCAACTGAGCCACAGCCGTGTGTGATTTCAATTTATTTTCAGATTTAACCCAATGACCCTGAAAATTTTTAATTGTGCATGTCTGCCTTAATTGTACGAGAGTGCATATATGAATGTATGTGTTCTAACTGGATATAGACTGTAGAAAATATGGTGCAAATAGAATGGATTTATCAATTTATTTATTTCCTTTCTTAAACTAGTGTTTTGCATAGTAAGCTATAGCCAAAAATCCTATATTGTATTGATTTGAAATTGTGTTAGTTTATTGGTTTGTCTCAAAGGGAGTAAAAGGCACACGCTTCTATATGAGCCTAATCGTAGAAATGATTACGAGTTCATCATGAGACTGCATTAACATGTCTAACTTATAGATTTTAGATCCATGTTCATGCATCAGAAACTCCTTGTCGGTAATTCATCCCACCCTTGCTCACCATTTTCACTTTGTTACTAAACAATAAAAGCATCAAAATATCACAAGAGATTTTCATGTGGGTTTAACAGCAAAAGTAGCAGCTCCTTTGGGTACAAAACCATAAAACAATAAAAACAGAAAGACTATGTTTTGTACAGAACAGTGAAAGAGTGAATCAAATGCCTCGGGCTATATCTGTTTGTGCTGAATATGACGGGTGTTAGTGATGGGGTCCCCACAGATGTGAGCCTGTTCTCATTAGTAGGAAAGAGCAGAACCTTTGCACTTACAGCAGGTCAACTTCTCTCTCACCAAACAACTTCTATGCAAATGCCCCACAAAGTAAGAATACACAATTAAAGGAAAACGATTAATATGCAACGCATCGTAAATCAGTGGCAGAGTGTGGAATGCTAATGTATGGGGTCTCAAAAGGCATGCAATTCAGTGTCGTCCAATAGTCTATGCTGTGGTTTGTTTCATGTGAATGTAAAAGAGAAGATATTGGTTGTCTAACAGACCCCAGAGCTGTTTTGCAAGAGTATTTTATTATCCGAGACATTTGCAGACAAGGTTTAGCTTAAGCTAAATGATAAATCAGTACAACGAGTGGTTGTCTTTCTAAATGAAGTGGAACATTTCAACTTCACGGTTGTTTTTCAGCATTTATGTGTTTATTTATTCATGAATTTTTAACATTTTATTTGATCATATTTGATCAAAGTTTAACGTTTTGCTCTGGCTCATTGGTCTAGCATTTTATACATGCTAAAGACAGCAAGATTCAGCTTTTTATTAACAAAGGGTTAGAAACAGAAACAAATAAACTGAGCTGATATCAAAAGTGAAGGCTTTAGTAGGAGGAGAAAATGCAATTTTAATTTACAGACACGTTACATAATCACCATGCTAATAATCCAACAAGGAAAAAACGAGTTTAATCTTTATAAAAAATATGAATTTAAGATATAATTAATTAACTGAGACAATTTTATTAAATCATTGTTGCTCCTCAATGCAAACCATTTTCCACATTTACAAAGAAACAGATAATAAGACATTTGAAGTACCCTGAGCGACTGGAACATCTGTATTGGATATTACATGTTCTTCGATCCAAACTCCTACTTAATAGGCAGGATTTTGACTTGAGGCATAAAGTCTGGTCTACATTGCAACCAAGAACTTCCCATTTAGGAAGTGTCGGTTTGTCCAACGTGTAACGTGACCAACAGGGCTGGACTGGTAATCTGGCATGGGCTGACACACTTTGGGGCCAATCAGGAGCAGACTGGCCATCGGGAGAATCGAGAAGGCTTCTGGGTCAGCCACGAAACGTGCAGAATGGGCCGCGTTATGCAGAACGGACCACAAAATGGCGCCGCGATACACAGAAAAGGACAGCGAACATGGGGCGAACAAAAATATAGCGGACTACCCCCACCCTCGACAAGTTTTGGGCCAGTTGCCATGTAAAATCCCGGGCCGATTTCTCTTCCCAGTCCAGCCCTGGTGACCAACCACAGTTAATTAGTTTTTTGTGTCATTCAGAGGTGGGTTTATCTGAAATAGATTTTACTACAGACCATTGTTGAAAAAACTCATTCAAATAATTTCGCAGCAGTGTTGTCCATCAAGTACAGATTTTTTTTCTCCACATAACTAACTCAGAAAACAAAGTGTAATATGTAGTTCCACTTATGCATGTCTATATTATTTTCTACTAAGTGCTTTAAATAAAACTTGTAAGTATCTTGCAAAGATTTAATGCTACTGACCCAACAAACTTTACTAAACCTCTGAAGACCTCATCACCTGACTTGACGTGGTGGTTGCTTCCTTTCAGCGAGGTGCGTGTTTGGGTTGAACCATAAAAAGCTCTTGTGTCTTCAGGTTGCCCTTATTTTTCTGCTTACTTCTTGTTATTTGTTATCTCTATCTCTCTAGACTCTCAGCTTAAACTCCCAAAGGAACGTAGAGATAGTTGCATATGCAATGTATTATCCTGGAAAACTTTGTATATCAAACATTAACACAGCAAAATATTAGTGTGTAACTCACAAACACTCCTACACACAAAGCAAGAGAGATAAAGAGAGAGAGAGATGTTAATGAATGCATATAATATCATCCAAGCTTAAAGAACCGAACAGGAAGATGTGAAATCCCAGAGCTAATTAGAAACCAGATACTCTAACCTACAGCAGAGCTGCTCTCAAACACCTGCGCTGGATCAATTAAAATTCCTCAGTTTTAACATGCTATTAATGGACTGCCTTCTCCAGCTGTCACATAACTACTTTATCGATTGATACAGCTGCATTTACTTTCTCTAGCTTAGCATCTCAGGCTGTAGGGAATGATTTGTCAAAGTATTAACGTCTGCTTTGACAAACACTTTATGCAAACAAAACAATATTTTTCTGATTAAATAGTTTCGCAAAACATTTTACGTAAATTTTTGCATGCAATATTGGTTTTAGGTAAAACAAAAAAAATTGTTTTCCGCTCGTGCTTCATGAATGTATTATAAACAATTTACAAAGAAACACATAGATTTTGGTATTGAATGAAATGTGCTGATTTACTTAAAAATGGGTCACATTAATGAAACAAGTAGAGCGAATTTGTGAGTAAATCCTTCATAAAACCATTCTAAAAAAAATGTGTTTCATGCAGAAATGGTTTTATAAACATTTTACAAAAATAAATTCTGCATACATTTTGGCATTTAAATGAATGTTTCGATTTACTTAAGAATGGGTCACATTAATGAAACGAGTAGAACAAATGTCAGTGTAAATCATTCATAAAACCCTTCCTACATAAATTGTAACATGCACTGAAGGAACTGAATGTTAATGTTTAAATAAGTTTCATGTAAAATTGTTCATAAATCTAAAACTACTTAAATTTTGCATTGCGTGAAATGTCAAAACTTAAAAAGATGCAGTGTAAAGTCGTTCAGAAATCCATTCTTACTGAGATTTTTGCTTTGAATACATTGTGACAATTTAAGTTTCAGTGTAAAATGTTTCATAAATCTAAACCTACTTTAATTTTGCATTGCATTGAATGCAAAAAATGTCAAAGTTTCAGTGTAAAATCGTTCATAAATCCATTCTTATGTACAGTAAATTGTTACTTTGAACTGACTGCAACAATTTATTTAAGTTTCAGTGTAAAACCGTTCATAAATCCATTCTTAAGTAAATTGTTGCTTTGAGCAGACTATGAAAATGTACGTTTCAGTGTAAAATTGTTCTTACAGTAAATCCATTCTTACACAAGTTGTTGCATTGAACTGACTGTGAAAATGTAAGTTTCAGTGTAAAATTGTTCACAGATATGTAAGCGCAGGGTAGTTCTAGCGGGAAGACTAGCAGCTGTACATCATCGCACCATTAGCTAGGTAACTCCTAGCCAATCACATGTAAGCCAATGCTTTTTAAGTCTGCTCACAATCTATCACATTGCTGTTCAAAACACAACACCCTCCACCACCCAACCGCCACCAGTTGAGTCCCATCCTGCATGGGGATAGGCTCCTCGCCCCTGCTTCCTATCTCCGGCAGGATCTGATGGTTTCGAGTACAACTTCTTAGGACAGCCAGACATCTACGCCAAAGAGAGACTTTACATTTCTGTTTATATTCATCATATAAATGTCATCTAAATTTCACTCAGTCTTTGAGTCTTCCTGATAGAATTAATATTACTTACATTTTGCATTGAGTGGAATGCAAAAATTTCAAGTTTCAGTCTAAAATTGTTCATAATTGCATTCTTACTTAAATTGTTGCATTGAACTGACTGCGACAATTTATGTAAGTTTCAGTGCAAAATCGTTCATAAATCTATACAAATTGTTGCTTTGAACAGAATGTGACAATTTTCAGTTTCAATGTAAAATCAATCATACAATAAATCCATTCTTACATAAATTGTTGCATTTAACTGACTGCGACAATTTACATCATAATGCTTTTATGAATGATTTACATAGAAATCCATTCTGCTAATTTTATGAATGGTGTAAATTTATGTGATGGTAAGTTTGATTGTCTATCTACGCTTAAACCTTTGAGTTGTGGAATTAATCATTGTATCTTTGATCGTCACAAAATCCCATTTTGTACTTAGCCAGGCTTTATTTTGCTGGTTGAAAATGTGCAAAGAAAAAGGCGATTTAGTGTTTTGTGCAGGGGTGAGGAGCAATGGGGACTTCTGTACTACAGCCAGAAGCAGATTAGGAGATGTGAGTCTTCTGTCTCAGCATGCCTGATGAAAGCACATCTTAACGCACCTGTTCATTAATCAGCGTGCCGCTACAGATGGCGTACGCTGACAGAGAATGCAATGAGCTATCAACCGTTTGGCGCTAATTAATCCTCCAAGTCTTTGAATAATGGCAAAAAGCATAAATTAACCTGCATTAAAAGAAAAATAAACTCAAAGAAATTGTTTGTCATCAGCATTGTTTATTTGCTAATTGCTTATCAATTAGTAGCTGGAAATGTTTGACATTTAAAAAAAACTTTTTAAAAATCTGTAATAGTGTCCTTTGGTAAAACTTTGTGGACAGCTACTCCTTGCTGCTATACTTGTTGTGTTTTTCTCTCTTTTTACTTCTTGTTCTTCCTTGCTGTTTGTTATTTAATGAGATGACCTTTTATCGGTGCATACTTTGTGTATGAGTGAAATAGGGAGATAAGAAGGACTGTTTGTACCAGCTTGGATTATTGTTGGCAAAAGAAATAAAAAACTGCAACCTCAGTCATGCTCACTACACATCATAAAATCCAGTTAGAATTTTACTTGTGCTTGCCAGTGTAATACTTAATGTGATGATGCTAGGTTGTTGCCAAGCCATTAGAATGTGGGTGCTAATGTATTCTTAGTAGTTTGCAGCATTACTATGTGGTTTCTATGGTGTTCTGGGTGGTTGCTAGGGTGTTCTGTTTGGTAGCTTACTAGCTCAATTCAAAATTGCTCACACCCAAGCTATAGCTATGTTTAAATCCAAGTTACAAATTTAATTTATGTTAAAAATCTGACTACAGCAAAAAATATTTGCGAATAAAGCCCCTTAAAAAAATACTTAGTTCATGGCAAATATGCTGCAAATTTGCCATTGGTCGTTTTGTCATGCAAATGAGCTTTGTGGCATACTTGTGGCAAATTGCTCATTGTTGCAAAAGGTTTGCTGCAGGTTCACCACCAATGTTGGGTAACGTTACTTTTAAAAGTAACTCGTTAGAATATTGCATTACTCCTAAGTAACTAGTAAATAAACTGATATTTAGAAAATAGGTCTTCACATCATATTTATAATAAAGTATCAATAACATGAATATGCATGATTTGTTTTTCTATCAACATGGAAGCCAATATGAATAATGAAGAATAATCACTGTCAAAGTCCAACACTTGAACCTGCATCATATATGTTATCACATGCAGTGCCCATTGACAATGTCAGAGTCAACTTAAGATGCTTTTCAAAAGTCTGGATAAAATTCTGTGGAGAATGCCAGCCTCACATGTTCAGGGAATAAGTCTGATGAATATATTAATATTTTTCACTTACGTCATCTCTGTGAATGCTTGTTTTGAGTTGATCCACGGTGTGTACAGATCTGTAACACGGAGCAGTTCAGGTGCATAAGTCAGTGAATTGAGTGAGTATTTCACCCTGTGTATCATGTCATGGCCAGTGGAAGACTTCTCTCTAGACTAATCCCTCTGCATGAACGTGTTTACTGATTCTTTTAATGCAGTGTGTTTTAATACATGAATCAATCACGTTTCACTAAGCCGAATGTTGACCCTATATTACACTAAAACGCAAAATGCGTGTGCGCATTAACGAGTTGATTGACAGGTGAAGTCTGCATCTAAAAGGTGATTGGCTCTTTTACATGTAAGGTGGGACTTCCTTTCTGCATCCATTGACTGTTGGATGCTAGAGCTTCTTGATTGGGCGTTCCAGTATCTCCCATTAATTTAAATAGAAGTGACTGGTCTCTGCTAAATAGTCTCTAGCCTCATACTCTAAAAATACAATGCCCATCATGCACTACATCAGATTTTTCGCATCTTGGCATTTCCATCCAGCATTGATAACCACAAAATATATTTTCAACTTGTCCCTCCTGGGTTACAGTGAGGCACTTAGAATGGAAGTGAATGGGGCCAATCCATAAACACTAAAATACTCACTGTTTCAAAAGTATAGCCACAACATGTAACAATATGCATGTTAACATTAACAATTTTGTGTGATAAAATCGATTAATAAACTTTTCTGTGCAAAGTTATATCCTTTATTTTACATTGCCATGACAATTTAATGCCATAAACCCTATGATCCCGCAAAAACGAAGATCTAAACAACTTTACAGCTCAATTAGTACACAAGTGTTAACAGAAGAATTAATATTGGTGCTTTTTTAAAATTATAAGATTAACAGTTTTGCCTTCAAAGCTCCTATTAGTCTAAACACATTTTTGTGGTAATCAACATTATGCCACAAATGCATTAACTTTTATTGACCCAGAAAATGCATTTATATTAAAACATTTTACCTGCTATCATCCTCTAGGCAGAAATCATAATTTTCATAGTTTGCACAATTTGAGGTATGAAATTTGGTAAAAAACAATTGTGTGCCATGGGTTAGGTACACAAGTGTCCCAACATAACCTGGTGAACTGATCACGGGATTATGTCTTATCCTCCAAAACATCCACAAAGTTTCCTTTCTTACGAACATCAGCGAAAAAGAAGTATGTTTTCAGCAAAGCTCACTGAACGGCTTGTCTCATAATGAGCTACGTTTGTCTGGGAGATAACTTTGATGTAGCACTGCCATATTCAAATGAGTTATAATGAGTAACCCAGCTGGCTTCCAGTCACCACACAATCACTATAAACACAAATACATTTTTACATCTGAAGGGTTGGGCATAAATCCCAGATTGGGCTGTGATTACCGTTGGTTAATGTTTCAATTCTGACCACCCTTATCTCTGCCTCTCTCCTGAACTCGGACGTGACCATCCTCCCACTGCAATGATGCTTTCAACTTTACAGCCGCTTGCTAATTCTTCACCTGCAGCCTACGTAATTGATTCTGCAGGGGTCGCCAAGCCACTTTTGTGCTTGTGGTTTGGTTCTTGCTGTCCATGACAAGAACTTAGTTTATTGACCAAAAAAGGAAAGAGAAAAGGAATCAGAACCAGATTTTTTTAATCAACGCATGACTTGGCCTCAGTAATTAGAGTGTCAAGAGTCGAAATGTCAGAGAGAAAGATAGAAATTCAATTTACCTTCAGCTATGTGTGTCTATTGTGGAACTAACAAGGTTTCCCTTGAGCAGCCCTACTGAATTGCTGCCGTCAGCGGGTGCTTCCTTAAGCCAATAATAGATGTTTGTAACTGCCGTGAGCAGTGCAATTAATGTTAAGGTTTGTTAGAAGCCTTTAACGACAATATGGATTGCATTTTGTGTGTATCAAAAGATTAAATCAAAATAGTGTGCTTGTTCTACATCTGAACATGCAAATCATACAATCCATAACAGTGGTTTCTTTGAACAATATATATATATATATATATATATATATATATATATATATATATATATATATATATATATATATATATAATATTATTTATTTATTTATTTTAAACCTGTGCCGATTTGATATGATTTGGCCACTGCACATTGAGCTCATCAATTATTTGATTTGAGATTTATTATTTATTTTTTTGGTCCCTTTTGAAGTTTGACAGTCCGATTTTACTATTTACTTTCATTATATGGCAAAAAGCCATGTGAAGACTTTCACATTTTTCTTGTAACGTTTTTCTTTTGGGGAGAAAAGAAAGTTAGTTTTAAGCAACATTAGGGATCT
Organism: Xyrauchen texanus; assembly: GCF_025860055.1. Classification (NCBI taxonomy): domain Eukaryota; kingdom Metazoa; phylum Chordata; class Actinopteri; order Cypriniformes; family Catostomidae; genus Xyrauchen; species Xyrauchen texanus. Next base: position 44,778,634 of record NC_068282.1, on the reverse strand, counting down.
GTAAATAAATAAAAGAGAGCCTGGATCTCAAAATCATTCAATCAGTTTGAGATTACATCAAGAAATGTCATGGTTACTGTTGCAACCTCCGTTCTCTGATGGAAGGAACAAGATGTTGTGTCGATTGTAGTAACACAAGGGGTCTCTTCTGAGAGCCTTGTGTACCTCTGAACTTGAACTTGAAAAGGCCAATGTCAAGTTGGCAGACAGAATTTGCATGCCCCGCCCCCGGACATACGTGTATTAAGGGAAGCGGGCGAGCGAATGTCAGACATTTTTTCACTGTGGGCACATAGTAACTATCGAGAGTGTGCTAGGATGAGCCAGTCGTCGCGGTAATCGGGTATGCGTATGCCCACTTTCCTTAGCGGGGCAAGGGCTGCCTATGTGACCTTGTGAAGACGCTCGGGGACAGGGACGGCCCGAAGGGGAGGGGTCAGGTAATAATGTGTCGGGAGGCAGAAGCGCATCCCAAGGCTTGGGTGCTGAGAAAGACTCAAAGCACTTACCTTGCTCCGTGCACCCGGCAGGGGGTGGGTTATAGACTGAGTAGGAGGTCCTGGAGGGACGTCTTCGAAACTCCTCGGCTGGCCTGATGGGGCTGGACAGTCGCGGGTCCGGAGGCGAGATGACTGCGTCTGGAGAGCCTGGACTGTAAGACTTTGGTGCCGGGGTGCCTTGAGGAAATCGCTCTTTTATTAAAAATGTGGGTACTGCAGCCCGAAGCGGGTGCGGCAACGAAGAATAACGAAAACAAAGGTTTTAAACAAGGGTCTTGGTACCAGGGGCACCTAGGAGCTTCATGGGTCCAGGAGAGGGTCCTGAAGACGGGGCGTACACTGCCTGAGGGGTGCTCAACGGTGGGGCTGAGAGCTGGGCTGTGGAGCTGTCTGGTATAGTCGTAGGGGGATGCCCTCGGCGGGCAGACGGGGCACGGGCTGCGTTGAGGCGGCTGCATGGCATGATGTGAGATATAGCTTCCGTCTGCCTCTTCACCGCCGAAAACTGCTGGGCGAAGTCGTTGACGATGTCGCCGAAGAGGCCGAACTGGGAGACGGGGCGTTGAGAAAGCAAAACTTGTCAATGTCGCGCATCTCGACCAAATTCAGCCACAAATGCAGTTCCTGGACCACGAAGGTGGCCATCGCCCGCCCGAGTTCTTGCGCTGTGACCCTCGTAGCTCTGAGAGTGAGGTTGGAGGCAGGACACAGTTCCTACAGCTCATCGGGATCGGGACTACCCAAGTGCAGATCTTTAAATGCCTTTACTTGGTGAACTTGCAGGAGAGCCATGGCATGCAGGGCGGAGGCGGCCATTCCAGTGGCGCTGTAGGCTTTTGCAGTCAGTGACAACATTGTCCTACAAGCCTTGGAGGGGAATACAGGGCGGTCCCGCCAGGGGAATACCGGGTGGTCCCATCAGGTGGCGCCGTTCTTGGGACACAAGTGGATCGTAACCGCCTTGTCCACCTGAGGGATCTCAGTGTATCCGTGGACCACCCCACCATCCAGGGTAGTGAGAGCGGATGAGCAAGGAGGTCGGTTCCGGGTAGTAAAAGGTGCCCTCCACGAACTCGCCGGCTCATCATGCACTTCCGGGAAGAAAGGTACCGGGGGCATGGCTATGAGCGGCGCCCTGGCCTGTGCAACCAATCGAGTAGCTGTGAGGGGGAGACGGAGGCTTCCAGTCCACCACGTGCTCACGGTGGCTCGGTAAAGCATAGCATCAGGCTCAGACTGGGCGAGCAGTCTGAGCCTGATGGTAGCAGCCCAGGCGAGTCATCAGCATCAGACGCCGCTGCGGCGCACTCCGATGCAGTGCCGGGGGCGGGTGATTCGTGGGGTTTTACCTGGCAAAACAGAGTCCGTCGTCATCCCTGAATAACCTTCAACGCCAGCCGGGTCATCCTCAATCCAGTGGGAAGAAGGAACGATGCGGGGGGGGGCGGCTGAAATGGCTTTCTCTCGTGATAAAAGAAAGCCATGTTGCCATGGCTATGGTCTCGCACTGAGAAAATGAACCGTTCATAAAACGATGCCTGCGTGTGTTCGCAGCCCAGGCACACGAAACAGCTTTTATGACCGTCAGAAGGGGAGAGAAATCGACCGCATCCAGGAACTACAAAGAGACGGAAGGGCATCTTGAAAAAGATACGTCCTAAAAAGGACGTTCAACGCCTGCTGTGTATTGCTCTTTTATGAGTGGAACTCAACCTCTTTTAGAGGAAATAAACTCTTTTAGGAGGAGAAACACTCTTTCAGGCAATGAAAGCGCTGTCAAAGCGCCCAGGGGCGTGGACTGCACAGTGTGTTGAGAGGAGGAAGCCGCTGGAATGTGCCGTAGAACCAACAGCAGTGCTTATCGCCAGTAGAGGTGAGTGGAACAGTGGTGAACTCAGCTTTGCTGTTGCACAACTGGCTCCGAAGAAAAAATCTGTCTGACATACTTTCGCCCACTGCCCTTTATACCCGGGGTGGGGAATGCAAATTCTGTCTGCTAACTTAACATTGGCCTTCTCTCAATTTCAAGTTCAGAAGTACACAAGGCTCTCAGTAGAGACCCCCTTGTGTCACTACAATCGACACAACGTTGAGTGATTGACAGAGGGGGAAAAGAAGCAACTGAGACTAAAATCATAGAAGATGTGTTGAAAAATTGTGTGCACGTGTACCAAGGAAAATCAGGGCTGTTTTAAAGGCAGAGGGTGTGTTACGATGAAGCAGCGAGGCAGACAAAGGTTGAGGATCCAAATGCGGGTTTATTGATGAACAGACACAACAGGAGCAAACAAAACAACCACGATGGGTAAAATGAAAGCAAAACACAAAAACGCTGGAACGCTGGAAACACGGGCATGGGAGCGAACATCAACATTCAACAAACGACAAGGAGTGAACAAAAATCAGGGCTTAAATAACCAGGGAGTGATGACTGAATTAGACACAGGTCTTCTTTAGTTTTTATGTTTACTGCACTTTGTATGAAGTTAGGGATAGGGTTAGTTTAAGTTTCTGGTTAGGTTTGGGTTAGTTATTGTATAAATAAAAAGTAATGGTTCCCATTTTAAAGTAAATGGATAAATACAATTTCTTCATGCATTATTTTTGGTATATAATTTGGTATATAACATCCTAACTATATAAAAAATGTTTAACAACTGCCTAAAACTTTTGTCAGAACTGTATATATAACCCCTTACCAAAACCCTATGACTAACAATATTTTTAATCGAAAAACTCGAAAAATTATGTTTGTCAATACAAACTTTGATGCTGTCATGACAAAAATTGTCTGAAATTTCTAAATTATTTTAAAAGCTTGAATTTTGAAGTTTTCACTGGTCCAACAGAAGATAGATGTCAATGAAAGTTTTTGGCTACTTTGAAGGTCAGATACAGGAAAACCGAAAGTCTGGTCAATTGGAAAAACATAGCACACTAAGCTAGAACAGTCTGAAGGTCTGTCCCAAATTTTGTGGATGTAGTATGAAAGCTCTAGGGGAAATTAGTGTTAGAAATGTTGATCTTTTATTAGTAGAATATCATTGGGGTTTTTAATGAAAGTTCTTATGTTATTCATTATTATATCCCATAACTCAAAGGCCAAACCATATCCTGACCATTTTCATTGAAAAATTGCTTTTGTGTATCATTTAAGACAAAATAAAGTTTAGAACAAGACGAGGAAAGCGTACTTTTGGTTATTGACATACAACAGTCACTTGTATTGCATAAATAAACATGGAATTAGAAACCAAATTTGTTCACAGACATTTACTTTCTTAAAATAAAATGTTGGATAGCAGGCTAGCTAAAATGTGATTCCTGCAATGTGTCAATTTTAAATAGTTTTTTTAATTGGTTGGTCTATGGGATTAAATGTATTACCTTTTCATATGAGCCAATCCCTGTAATGTTATTTTAAAAATAGTTTATACATATGTTTTTACTGGAAAACAAGACAAAAATACTGAATAAGAATGTTTTTTTTTGTTTTATTTTGCATTGCACGTGTGCTGCTAACACTGCGCCAGAGCCCTAAAGCCATGTGACAATTTTAAATTTCCTGATGACATCGACTCAGAGACGCATCAGCACTCTCTACCTCCAACTGCTAGACATGCAGTAGAGAGGAGACATGTTAACAGCACCGATATATATATATACACACACACACACTACTCCCTGCCCTTCATGCGTCTGCCTTTCACAAATCATACCCCGAGTGGTGTCTCAGATAAATTCTGTGCGGGGACACCTGCTGATTTCCAAAATTGGATAATTATAAGGAAAATGAGTGAGCAGCAGAGGGCCACGAGATGCCGTTATTTCTAACGGTACCTATTAAATAACAGAGCGTATAAGCGTCTTGCTTTTTTATGTGCACATCAGGATAGCGCCGCTGCCGAGCTGGTTTTTGGACCATAACGATTCTCTTTCTGAAGCATCAGCTATGCTACAGTTGTTCCACAATAATAGAAGGCAGTGTATCTGACAAATATGAGGCCTTGGCTTCCCTAAAGTAGCAATCATATCAAGGCGAGTAGAAAAGATATATTCTCTGTTGTTGCCTAGACCGGGTGCATTATTTTTTATTATGGTCAATGCGGGCAGGGCTTAGGGGAATTAGTAGGCATGGCACAATGGAGTGAATTTGAGTATTGTATTTGTTCCCTGTTGGGTTTTAACAACAAAGTTTTATCTACCCACCATTTGTGAGCCGATAAATTGGACTTTTTGGTTACATTGCGGTGTCGCACTTTGTCGGAATCACACTTTTGTCTAAACACTCCCCACCGTCAATGCTCTGCAATGTTAATATGGCTATCACAGAAGTTTTTTGAAAAGTCATTACTTATTAATTGTTTCATCTGAAGGAAAAGGTTTGTGTCAGACGAGGAGACTGCAGAAGATGCTGAATTTCCCCTGAGTGGTGAATAAAGAGTGTGTGGAAGTGTGTGTGCACACTGGACGAGGGAGGGGGGGTTCGGATTGTTAGGCTGGCGTACAGATAATGCTAATGTCAATTCCAAGCATGAACGGCATTCTCAGCTCCATCTAAATGAGTTGTGAAGGTAAAGGTCTGCCTGCATTATTGGTCCATTCTGTGGGTATAAACACACGTAAATGTTGCATACGCGACTTGACTAGATCATTGGTGGTTAGAGAGCAAATAGACAAATTGAACTATTAAAAATAACTCTCCTTCCTCACAATGTGCCTGAATGTGTGCATACAAAAGCTACATAGATGTAAACATGTTAGTTTGTAAAAACAGAAGTCCAGTGTTCTATGCAGGACTAGGGAAAGACGAATAAAGTGAAGCAGCTTTTTACGACAAGCCTATTAACTTTATTACCATTATTTAAGAAGCCTATAATATTGTTGGCTTCAGTCTTTAAAAGGTGCCGCTTATTAATACATTACATTTCTGTGCAATTTTCAGTTAAATATACATGTACATATGAGACTCTAAAATTTTAAATACACATCTGCAACAAGGTAAAAGAGAACCAGCTTAACAATATAAATAATATTTAATGGTTTAAACAAAAAGACACAAACATAAACACATGCCGGGCAGCTGCCCGCAACACTCTCTCTCTCTAACTGCCACCTCCGGTTGCCTTTATCCCTCTCGAGGGCTTGATTATCCCTCCTCCCTGTCACAACATCTATATTTTTTTTATATTCTACATGAAGACATATGCTTCATTTTGGGGAACAAAGATTTTTTTTTTTTATATGAATTGTCTTGATAGAATGCATATAAAATATAATCGCGACTGGTAACAGGTGCATCCAACGGCTAGAAATACCATTTTAGCTTGACAGAATGCTAAATGTTCACATGGCAATTTACACATGGAACTATCTCTGATAGCTTAGACACTTGGCAAATCACACATAAAACACGTGAATACCTGCCCTGATAAAAATGCAACCAGTTGCCCAACTTGACTTTACGCAATAAATGTCTTACACATTATCATATATATATATATATATATATATATATATATATATATATATATATATATATATATATATATATATATATATATATATATGAGCTTCATAACTAGGTTTAATAATTTAGTATAGGCATCGGTAAATTGCATTCATTTGATGACGTGTGGTCAAAGCTAATGCTGTTAAATCCATAAACAAACAATCCAACCTTACCCTGGTCTCCCCTGCATTTAGTTTTGGAAGAGGACACCACATTTTCTCCTGGCATTCCTATTTTGAGTTACTTAAGAGATGTCTTTATGGTCCATTTGTCATTAAGTAGAAGCTCATTGTCTTAAAGGCAACACAAAAGGGAGCCAAATGCATCTGGGGACTAAGTAAGAACACTTTGTACCCTCTTAAATACATGGAGGTAAAACATGGCTGAACTTCACTGATGGCTATGTGAAACCATGACTCCACTATCCAAACCCACACGTCCCTACTAGCTGAATTCATTCAATGGCAGCTGCTTCCCAACTGGAACACACAGGAGCAGACCTCCCCAGCTAATTCCAGTCACTTCTCTTTCTCACCAGCCACCTCAAATTCCCACAGTCCCCACTCTCTCTCTCTCTCTCTCTCTCTCTCTCTCTTTCTCTCTCTCCCTTAAGCTCCCTTCATTTTGCTATTGGTAAATTTATCATGAGCGCCAGACACCATGGCAGTATATCAGGTCGGGAGTGTTACAGCTCAGACTCGGAGGTGAAATTTCCCAAAGGAAAGATTCTGGTGACACCCGGTTGTACTTTCCCCTCTCTTCATTACTGCAAGTGTACACTTGGCTAGCGCCGCGGGCTATGGGGGGCAGACTGCACTATAAGATAAGGGAGTCGAACAGCAGCTCTGTTGCTGCTGATGTCTGCTGTCACTCCGATACTTGAAGGCAGTCTACTGGGATCCGTGTGTCATTACAGATGCGGTGTTGTGTAATTAGGTAAGGAAGAGGTACAATCTTTCTCCACTGATAAGATTGGATAGCACCAGGAAAAAGTGGAGAAGCAGACCTGCTTGTAAAGCAGAAAAGGTACCAGCATTATGTTTTAGTAATCAAAGGATGTTAAGTCAGCGCACTGCATAAAAACTGCTGCGTTTCAACCCTTATTTATGCTCTAATCAAAGTGATTGACAGGTCGGTGATGTTTCGAACAGACAGTGCTGTTCAAACGTGTTAAGCCGAAGAGAATAACGCACTTAATCAGCAGGATTATGACAACACTAACGAGTGATATGAGCAAAACTTTCGTGTAAGGACAACTTTTCAAGTTGCGATAAATCCGTCAAGTGAAATTAATTCTTCTAATTTGGGATCTGCTCATTTGTTTTGGGTTTTAGGGCTCAAAACAAACTAATTCTTTGGGAATGGAAAGGTAATGCTATTTGCACAGCTGATAGAACGGATTAAGACAAGTACAAGCGCAACAGATTGTGTGTCCAGTGTCTTGTCAATGAAAGTGAAAACGTGCATGTTTGCTTTGGGAGAGTTAAGCCTGGGCACACAAGCCTTTCTTTAGCCGCACAGCCAAACAAACAAGGGATTGAGTGCCAAGCTATTAAATAATTACGAATGCTCACATCCGACGGCCAAAGCCGCATGAAGACCACCTTACTCTGTTTCCACAAGGCCGCAGCTGAAATCTCACCGAGCCAACTGCCATCGTAAAACCATAGATTACAACTTACCTTGACAAATTCATACCAAGAGTGGGATTTATTTGCGGTACCTGCAGTGTGCTTTGGCAGTTATAGGCAAATACTGCTTTCCCAGGCAATGTCCCAGCAGCTTTGATTAAATGGTATTATATCGTGTTTGTCGGGGGCGAAGCACAAGGTACAGGCTTAGATGAAATGCTGTTTGAATTCTGCACAAGCTCCTTTTTCTCCCAGCTGTGGTATTAATGTGCCATGTAAGAGACAAATAAACCCATAGTGAAGGGCATTGGAGGGTGAGAAATGTGCTTACAAAGAGGCCCCGGCTGGATGGATGGTACAACGAGAAGACATTTTAGGGCCTGGGGGGACGAATCTTAAAAACAGGCGATTCACACATTGACAATGAACATTATAGATGCATGTTGGTCCCTTTTTATTGTACACACACTTTAAAAAAGTCCTCCATGAGCTGTCTCCATCACTTTTAATAAAACCACAGTACAAGTAGTCGACACGGCTTGTGCACTATATTCCAAGTCTTCTAAAAGCATACAATTACTTCATGTGATCAACAGGCCAAAATTTAAGACAATATTTACTCTCAATCAAATCAAATCGTTGATCAACTCTTGTATACTCCTGATTCTGGTGTGTCTTGTGAGCAAAGACAAGGGTATTTTAATCACCAAATAGATATTAAATGTTGGGTTTTCACTTTCAATATATGGCAAAAAAATTTTTTTAACTTTTTAAAAGGAAATTCCCTTTATGTTCCATGGAACAAAGAAAGTCAGACAGGTTTGAAGCAAGATTAGGGTTAGTAAATAACAACAGAATTTTTAATTTTGGGCAAACTATTCCTTTAACAATTGCAATTTGTCATGTACAATAATTTGGACTGTTTGTGTTATGGATCTGAATTATACAAATGACACACAAATCATGAGATTTTTGTGTAAAGATGTGCTTTTACTTGTCTGAGTGCTCAGACTTATACCTCGTGGTTGATAAAACAGGCGAGAAATACCACAGACTTTCAGTGAAAGAGGGTCCCAAACCATTTCTATGGACCATAATATTGTAAAGACATGAGGCTGGGTATTTTTGGGCAAGTAAGCCACCACCCAAAATATCCTAGCAGCACCCAAGCAACGTCCCAGAACAATCTTCTTCCACATTTTTTTCTAATTTCCTCTGGGCTCTCTCTCTGTTCACTCAGTAAAGATGATGAGTCATCTTCTTGATCACAGGTTCCTTTGTCTTTTGGCTGGAGTTGAGGTGTCTACTTCCAACACTGATATGATTCCATAAAAGGTCATCCTCCTTGCATGCTGCAGCTGATACCAATTCCCTGTCCAAAATCACACACTTGATGTTAACCTGCGGCCTTGTGGCCTTTGCTTGCACACATCCGTGAAGTTCACAAGATTGTACGGTGTCCCATTTTTCATTTTAGATTTCAGAAGGGTGCTCACGAGTGCCCCCTTTAGGCTGCCTTGTGCTATCAGTGCACCTATTTGCTGAGCCTACACTTCCTTTGAAAATACAAAAGCTTAAACCAGCCTTAGGTGGAATGCTGGACTTACCTGGTCTCTCAGCATGGTCAAGCTGTTTTAGAGGGGTTTTTGGCAGTTGCCAGCTGGTCAGGTTTGGAGAACAGCTGGTTGACCTGCTAAACCACCTGAGCGTCAACTTGTCCAGGCTAGGAGACCAGCTTAAGACTAGCCTGGCCAGCTTAGTCATGCAAGGGGACCTGCTTAAACAGTCTAAGGTCAGCTTGAACCAGGCTGGGAGACCATCTTAAACTAGCTAAGACCAGCTTTTCCAGGCTGGAAGACCAGCTTAAACTAGCTAAAACAAGTTAGGCCAGGCTGGGAGACTAGCCTAAAACAGCTAAGACCAGCTTGACCAGACTGGGAGACCTGCTTAAACTAGCTAGGCCAGGCTAAAAGTCCAGCTAGAACTAGATAAGACCATCTTGGCCATGCTATGGGACCAGTTTAAACCTTCTAAGACCAGCTTGGCCAGGCTTGGAGACCATCATAAACTAGCTAAAACCATATTTTGATTTAGAGGGGTTTTGGGAAGCTAAATTCAGCTTGGCCAGGTGGGGAGACAGCTTATTCTAACCAAGACCAGCTTGACCAGGCTGGAAAACCAGTCTAAACCAGCTAAGACCAGCAAGCCATTTTAGGCTTAAGTTTTTTTGTTTGTTTGTTTTGTTTTTCAGGGAGTTGTGGACTTCACAGCAAACTGCAACCTTACAGTTTATATGCAATTACGTAAACAATGTATAGACTTAGTGGGGCCTCATGGGCTGAGGGTGGCATTTGGAGAGAAAACCAATATCTTGTTTTCCCTCAGCATCTCCTTCCTATATGTGCTGACAAAAGTCAGATTTAAAAATGAACCCATTGCTAATTCATTTTCTCTGCATGTCACCTTGCTTTTAAAGTTGTTGAACACGTTGCCCCTGAAGACTGCGTCCCAACAGTTCAGCTTTTCATTACCCTCAAAGTCAATGGCCTAATGCGCTCCAGAATAAATACGCAGACGCAGATTTATATCTGTAGTTAGATGCTTACCGCACACAAATGATAATTGCCCCACATTACTTGTGTTGTACCTGATGTGGGGGGAGGGACATAAAAAAGTGCTTTTGCTCAGCAAATGAGGAATAGATTCAGTGGTTCAGAAGTATCTGTACTCTCTTAGAAGTGCAAGGAAGCAGATATAAATATTTCAGTTGTGAATTATGCTTGCAGATTATAATATTCACTCTCCCAAGGATAAATCTGAGGAACTTAAGCGTTATTACTTGTCTTTATCACGTTAATGGCAGCGGTGGAGACTGTCTGAGGTTTCGGTGCTGACTGATGACCTCATCATCTAGCTTGTACAATGGGGAGAAATTAAATTAGCCGGGGCAATGAATCCTGCCCTATTTCCTTGAGAAAAGTCTGGGACCGACTGCACCGCAAGTCATTCGGAAAACGAATCTCTTGCATAATGCTTCTCCACAATGTGCGGCAGAGAGCGTAGAGGCCGTAGAGTTCCTACTCAGGAGAGCTCAAAGAATGGAAGTTATAGAGAGGGGAAGGGATATGTCATGTCATTAAATCTCATCTTCGTCTTTCATTCTCTAATTTCATGCATCTCTCCTACTGTGAAAGAATGGCTGCAGCTGTAAATCGTGCAGTCATAAAGTGTTGGATTGATGTGAGGTGGGGTACTCGAAGGCAATGGGAAGCACTGTCTCAGAGATGTGCGCAAGGATTCGGCGTGGCAAATGGCTCCTGGAGGTAATTAATGGCAGTGGGGCTGGCTAATTAAAAGCTCTTAGCTTTCCCCGGCGCAGGGTTGCGGCAGCTGCTCAGAGAGAGCGGGCATAAATCCTGCTACCGTATCATAGAATGGCACCTGTGCTCTCTCTCACACCTGTCACTGCCATTGCCATCTCTCATCCTGTCATCATGTTAACATTGCTCATGGCAAAAAAAGCACAAAATGGCAGACTTCCCATTTCACAATGATGCTTCCCAGTGGCCCGTTGAAACCAGCGGGGTAGGGGTTACGTGGAAGAAGGGCAAAGTGTGGATAGTGCCAGTTTGTATTCATTTGTGATACCAAATATATCACAGCATTTTTTGGTTCTACTATGGATAAAAGCAAGAATGTTTCACATTGGAGAGAGATTTCTCAAGGGCTTCTACATCCAGGGGTTCTAACTTAAGGTTGATATCATGTCAGGATCTCCATAGGATGATACAAAAAAATAAATTTTGGATCGTTTTCCGGACAAAGTATCTTAACACTCCTAAAACAAGATACATTTAATTATGAAATAAATTTACATTAGATATTACGTCTTTTTTCTAGAGAAATCTAACAAAGTTTATGGTGGTTTATGCTTATAAAAACGATTTGCCAATAGGAGAGACAAATAAGCTTGTTTCCCATTGGTAAATAGTTTTTTCTTCTTTCAAGCATAAACAACAAGATTGACTGTGCTGTGTTCTGTTTTTATATAGATGGGTTTAATTGTTAAAACTGCCTGATTGATTTATTGATTTATCCTTGTTTTTAAGTTCTCCTTACTTTGTACTATTACACTTAGGCAAGCCATATGGCCTAAGATGCATTCAAGTTTTTTTCATTCTCCCATTTCAAACTTTTTGATGCACACTGGTTTAGTTAAAAATATCATGACACAACAAAAGTAATTTAAAGACTTTTAGAGAATATATCTTGAATTAATTGTATGTTTCTTAACTCATTGGCAAATAGTAGTATTAATTAACAGAATTGTATGAGGTTTATGCAGTCAGTCATTTGCTTACGCTCATTCTGTTATATATAAAAACTATATATATATATATATATATATATATATATATATATATATATATATATAGGCAGTATGTTAGTCCAAGTCACTATTCCCTTACATTGCAAAAATATACATAGTTTTTTACTCAGTATTTTAGTCTTTTTTTTTTCCAGTAAAATTATTTAAACATCCTGGAAAGCAGATTGACATATTAAGATTTTATTTTTTTTATAAAAAAAAATTGGAATGTTTATAATTAAAATAAACTAGTTCATTTTTCTGACCCCATCGGCAGATGTTTTTTTTCTTGTTTTAAGCATAAAGTTCACAAAATTTTGTTAGATTTCTCAAAAAAAAAAAAAAAAAAACATTTTGAAAAAACAAAAAATTCTTCTCAAATAAAGCATTTTGTTTTAAGGATGTTTCGATATTTTACAATGGAAAACAAGACAAAAGTACTGTTTAGAGAATCGTTTTTGCAGAGCATTTTTAACATGCATCTCTCTTACTTTTCTAAGCTTTCGAACGTACTCTTTCCTCACCTTTATCATGCTGCGCTCTCTCTCTCTCTCTCTCTCTCTCTCTCTCTCTTTCTCTCTCTCAGCTCCATTCTAATCTTGGACAATAAGCACAGAATTTCACAACCATAGAGATAAATGCATGGTAATTGCTGTAGCCTCTGGCATGGTAACAGGCCTTGTTGCCGCAGGTGAAGCTGTTGACCACTAATTACAGCCAGACACAGCATCTATTATTCATATTACTTATTCCTCTGGCAATTACATAATTTTAATTTGGACTCCAGTGCTGTTTGGTCTAAACTTCCTAACTTCGCTACATGAAGAACTTACGTTTAGGGCAAAAAGTGTATGTGTGCTCACACTGAACATAAATCCTTTTTCTTACTCACACTTCTTATTTATGACTTATTTTCCAGTAGAAATATCTAAATATCCTTAAACCAAGATTACTTGAGAAACAAAATTATGTAAAATATTTAAGTAATAATTTGCTCAAAATTGAAAACTCTGTTATAATTTACACACTCTAATGTAATTCTAAACCTGTATGACTTTTCCTCAGGCGGAACATAAATCTAGGACCCACTTTATATTAGGTGTCTTTAACTACAAAGTATTATATGTACTGAAGCATTAAAGGGTTTGTTCACCAAAAAAGGAAAATTCTCTCATAATTTACTCACCCTAATGCCATCAGAGGTGTGTATGACTTTCTTCAGCAGAACTTATCTTAGCTCAGTAGGTCCTTAAAATGCAAGTGGATGGTGATATGACCTTTGAAGCTCCAAAAAGAACAGACAGTCCGTAAAAACGTCATCCTTATGACACCGCTGGTTAAATTAATGTCTTCTAAAGCAAAATGATCACTTTTAGTGAGAACAAGATAAATATGTATGTACTTTTTAACTATAAATCATCACTTCTGGTCAGCAGCAGTACACGCGTGTGACATAATCCAGGGGCGTCAGACCACAGGTAATTATGGACCTGAGTAATGGGGTAACGGGAGCCTTGACTGGAAGGGGGCAAACAAAAAGGCTCACTGATATTCCATCATATTATAATTTGTTTTATATATATATATATATTAGTAATAACATGCTATTGGTTGGAATAAAATGTCGCAAGACTCTGTTTTTCACCTTTAAAAATGAGGAGTCCCCATAATATTCCTTTTCTCCTCCCATTTTAGCAATCCACACCACCCTCAGCAAAAGTACACATTATTACTATTGAGTAAGGGGGCAAATTTGTTGAGCAGGGGGAGGGGACTTCACTGTCCTTTTCTGCATATCGCGGCAGCTAATTTTAGCTTATCACGGCCCATTCAGCACGTTTTGTGGCCGACCGACCGGCCCACTCGATTCTCCTGATGGCCAGTCTGCCCCTGATCAGCCACAAATTGCGGCAGCCCACCGGGAAAATGCCCGATATGCCAGATTACCAGTTCAGCCCTGCCATTCATGTATCTGCAGAAATGAATCCAAATCGGACATTCAAATGAAAAAGGAGCAGAGGAAGACCAGTAGGTAGCAGACAGAAGACATTTTTACTGAAGAAAAGTGAGCCATACATGCTCACGTGCGTCACATCTGTTCTCATGTGAACATGCCAACACAATTATTTCACATGCACATACTGCTGCTGACCAGAAGCAATTATTTATATTTAAAATGTACAAAAAGCGATCATTTTGCTTTAGAAGCAGGGCTGGACTGGTAATCTGGCATACCAGGCAATTTCCCGGTGGGTCGACGCACTTTGGGGCTGATCGGGAGACTTTGACTGGCCATCGGGAGAACCGAGCGTGCCGTGGGTCGGCCGTGAAACGTGCCGAAAGGGCCGCAATAAGCTAAAATGAACCGCTGCGTTATGCAGAACGGACCACAAAAAGGCGCCACGATATGCAGAAAAAGACAGCAATTAACCATACCCCTAACCCTATTCCAACCCTTACCCTAAACCCTAACCCCTACATTAACTCATAAACCTGTCCATACCTCAACCTCAGTAGCAGCAAATGTGAATTTTCAATATAATGACAGTTGAGAGTGACTTAAAAGTTTAAAAAAGCACTCAAAATGAGTCCATGCGACTCATGCGATCTTATATTACAAGTCATCTAAAGGCATAAGATGAGAAACAACCACATATCTAAATAATTTTCTATAATTTTTTATAGAAACTTAACTTACAGTTCAAAGTCTACTTTTATGATATGATACAGAAAGAAAGTCAAGGGCTTGGATGGACATGAGAGTGAGTACATTTTGGACGAATTACAAATTGTCCTTTAATTCAAGATTTATTGTCTGAAAGTATTTTCAAAAAATTTAAAACATTTAAAATAAAAAACTTTTACAATTGGGGTAGGAAATAAAAACTATATTTTTAGCTTTTCATGTTTGTTTTTTTTTCTCTGACTTTGAATAAATAACCTAGATCTACATGTTCACACCTTTTACTTGGTAAAAGTAGTTGGGAAGCCTGTGATTGGACAAGCCCCACTGTTTTAGGACACAATTCATCAAGTTGATAGCAGGTGTACTGTTTTACTTCCCAGGAAGGGCTGGAGTCTGCCGTCGTACACATCCGTCCCCTCTGCGCAGTGCCCTATATACCGGTGCAGCACGACCTTGAGCACACACACCGACACTCCCTTAACACATTACAACCTGTCAGACCAACCTTCACCACTATGGACAATATGGATTTGAGGCAATGAAAGACAGAAAAGTAATGACAGAGATAGGGAAAGGGTGAAGTCTGACCTATATTTAGGATTAAGCTGTAAACAATACATAAAGCATCGTAGATTAGCAAGTGTTTGCTCTGTACAACCTGAGTGCTCACTATGAGACAATTACAGTATTTTCCAGTATATAAGGCACATTATTTTCCATCATCTCAAAGGTCCTGCAACTTCTAGTCGAAGCGACTTATTTCCATACTATATACGGCCGGCCAAAATCTCTGCACACCAAAATATTAATGAAACAAACAGATGAAAATCAGTCATAGAGACTGTAGTAGCATTTTAAAGTAGCCTATACAGAGTATTTTACCTTTACAATGTACTTTATTCAAGTAGTTAAAATACTCTGTTGCATCATAACATTATTGTTCTAACAAACTCTATAAAACGCTGTCAAACTGTTTCTACAGGGTTTCGTGATTTCAAATGACTCATAACATGATATAAGATTGTGGTCATACCACCCACCCCTGTTATACACTACACTAGAGAAAACAAGTTTAGTTCACTTTAAAATTGCAAGTTGCATGGTTTTAAGGTGTTATCCAGCTCAAGTTTAAATGTATTGCTGTATTTGAGTGTTTCTGTAAGTGTCTGACCATCTGCCTGTCAGTTTCAAGAGGCAGAGAATATTCAGAGATAAAGAGAGGGAGAGAGAGTGCACCTGCCGCCTCCTCTGCCGTGCCTGGTGCTGTAACAAGTCTTTGCGGTTTGAAAATTATAGGAATGGATCCTGCAGAAAAACAACTTGTCATCCATGTGTCTGGTGATAGCATGATGAATTGTCACCTTGGACACCTTTGATCATCAGCGCTGTCTAGAAAAGCCACACTTGATCACTGTCAGAACCCTCATGAGATGGGACGAGACACAGGGAAAGGGAGAGAGAGGAAAAAAGAGAGAGCTAACTGCTACCTCAGGACACCTCCGGCTGGGTGGACAACAGGCCAGACTCTGCTGAAAAGCCCATCAAAAATCCCCATATCAAAAAGCACAACATATTACATGCTATAAAGCTCAGAAGGGGGGTGGGGGGGCTACTATGGGGTGGACTTGCCCTTGAGACAAGGACACGACTCCTGCAGTAACACAAAACAAGTGCAATCTGTTATGAATTTCAATTTGCACTAAATACAAAACATCATCAGCTCATTATGAAATATTGGAGAGAATAACGTGTTTTGCTAAACTTGCATTTTGTCAGAAACATAAGCAAACTTAGATACCCCAATGCATTGCAAGCATGCAGTCCCATTGTACATACTTAAAGGAACAGTTCCCCCAAAAGTGAAAACTCTACCTTCAAATGCATGTGCTATTAAATAAATAAATAAAAAACATTTATGGTATTAATGTTATTAATAACTGGTGTTATTACTCCATAGCTAGCTATAAACATTTATATAGTCTTGCTTAGCAAGATCCTCTTCAAACTGTTGCTCCACCATGAAAGAGTAGTTGACCTGAAAAAAAAAAAAAAACTGGAATGCTCTGACACAGAATAGAAGAGAATACATCCCTTTGGACACATTTTGGAACACAACAACACATGAAATCGAGCTTAGGTAGAAGCGTTTGCATTCACGTACACGCATAGAGGACGTTTCAGGTCTTTAAATCAATTTGAAAGGCAATGACAGTCAGTGCTCCACAGTTAGTGGGTGTTCACACCGAATGCATCCGTGCACTAAAAAAGACGCATCGCAATGAATTGAACAGAATGCAGGGGTCTCGAGACACATTTTTCAAATTTGAAGTTCTTTTTACAACCCGATCTCATTAAAATTATGTGACTGTTGTGATGTTTTTGCACAAGGGCATTATGTGGTTCATTACACGTATTCCAAGATGAAATAAGCATCTAAATGTTGTTATTTATATAATACAAATGTTATAAGGCATCAGTCATGTGCTATAGTAAAGATACAGTGTAGTAAGTTGATTCTGTGAAACCAGGTTATCTTTTTAACTTGATGCAGCATCTAAAAATGCAACAGTCCTGCATGTGACACTGGAAAAAAAAGTGAGATGCGGCGCAAGGGTCAAAGAAATCCATCTAGTACATGTATACATAGAAGACAATTTAAAAGCAGTTCAGACAGATGCAAATAATGTGTTTAGAGTGAAAGGTTAATCATACTAATAAAGCTCAGAAACAAATCTATTAAGTGTGTGTGTGGGGGGGAATTAGAGGGGTGGCTGGTGATCTGCCCCTCCTTCTGGGGACAAATTTTGCCTGCTGCTTGGCTCTAGAACCAAGCCAGATGTTTCAAGCCCAGGAGAGATGGAGCCTAACAAGCTTTGTGTAAACAGGACTAGCCTTGGTCCCTCTTCCTACAAAATGAGACATTTCAGCCCAACAACACTATCAGGGATGTAATTAAGATTGATTCCCAACTTTGCAAATGTGCTACAGGAAGTTCCTGTCATCAACAAATTAATTTAGAATAATACAATTGAATGAAAGGGAAGTAGAGCCTATTACTGTAATAAGGATGCAGGCACAGATGTTAACCACAGCAAGCAGTGCTATCAAATCTGTCCAATTTTCTTGCCAAATGGCTTGAATCTGATATGTATTAATGCTAATTCTGCGTCTTCCAACTTCAGATGTTTCCAGGAAATGCCCCTTTATCACAGAGCTATCAAAACCATCATGCTTATGTGAGAGACAATCACATAATCAATTAACATCGTGGCATTTGCTGGGACATGCCGGAGGGCTCAGGCGGAGGGGACCGTCTTGTCATAACCACACGCCAAAGAAAAGGTCAGCTTTTGATGGGGTCTGGTTCAGAGCTGGGGAGAAATTGAGACCATGAAGAGACTAGAGTGCACTACAGCAGAAAGTCTCAGAACTCTGTTCATAATGCATGGCAGTCAAATAGAACATGAATTTGCCAAGGCCAGAAAGCTGCCATAATCAACAGCTGAAAGAATTGAGGACCGTTAAATGGCATAGAGCTTTATTTTGGCTTTTCAAGACAGCTTATTTCAGTTGTAGCCAGAGTTGGCTTGATCTTGTGGTCTCATTATTGAGACCTCTAGAGACCGTAGAAACATGGCCTTGGTCTCAGTCTGATTAATCAGTGTCTTCGACTGGGACTCAGTACTTAAAGTCTTGGTTGTAGAGTTTTGTGGTAAGGGCTCTCTCTGGCTCTAAGCCACGAGTGGTCTGGTCTTGGTCTGGGTCTCAAGGGGTAGGGTTTTTGTCTAGGTTTTAGGGGTTCTGGTATTGGTCTGGGTGATTGGTGGTCTGGTATTGGTCTGGGTCTTGGAGGGTCTGGTCTTGATTCCAACTCTGGTCTGATAATTCCCTCAACCACTAGTTAGCACTGTATCTTCATAATTACAGAGAATGGCTAGTCAGCCAGTGTACAAAGAGCCCAAGTGTTTGAATGAATGCTACAATTAATTCACAGTTTTCTCTAGTTTAGTTCATTAAAATTCAATCAAAAGATCTTGGATCGACAAGTCTTGGTCTGGGTCTTAAGGATAGGTCTGGGTCTGGATTTGGGCCTTGAGTGTCTAGTCAAGCTCCGGGTCTTAGGGGGTATGGTTTCTATCTGGGTTTCAGGGGGTCTGGTATTGGTCTGGGTCTAAGGAGGTCTGATATTGGTCAGGGTCTTTATTCCAATTCTGGTCTGATCATTCCCTTGACTGTTATTGGCACTCTATCTTCATAATTAGAGAAGTCCGTGGCTTTGAATCATTAATCAGCAACTGTACAAAGTGATTCAGTGTTCTGCAATAATTTCACAGTTTTCGCTCATTTAGTTAAACAAATAGGCAGCCTGGTTCTTGGACCAACAGGTCTTGGTCTGGTTCTTCAGGTTAGGGCTTGGTAAGGATCTGGACTTTGAGGGTCTAGTTTTGTTTGTAGCCCTGGTCTTAGAAGGCCTTGTGGTGTTTGTCTGGTTCTTTGGGGATCTGGTTTTGGTCTGGGTCTTGGTCTTCAGTCATCTGGTCTGAACTCCTTCTACCACAAGTTTCTCTATAATTAAAATGGATATCCTGGTTCTTGAAATGACAGGTCTAGCCATACTCCAGCATTTAGCTCACATGCTATGTTGTGTTGCACCATTACACTAGTGTTGTTGACACATGTTCGCCCTTTTCCTCTTATAATTTATAGTCATATGTTTACTAAAAATAAAAATGGGAAAAAGGTGGGGAAAATGTATTATTCTAGGAACACCGTGTTCATGAGTGGTCTTATGCAGAATCTGCTAAATTTATTACGTTTATGCATTTGGCAGACGCTTTTATTCAAAGCGACTTACAGTGCACTTATTACAGGGACAATCCCCCCGGAGCAACCTGGAGTTAAGTGCCTTGCTCAAGGGCCCAGCAGTGGCATCTTGGTGGTGCTGGGGCTTGAACCCCCAACCTTCTGGTCAGTAACCCTGAGCCTCAACCACTGAGCCACCACTGCCCCACAGCCTTTGAGTTTTGAGTATTTGGTATTTTGGTTATTAGAGCTTGCCAGAGTCTGAAATTACAGTAAAATGGGAGTTTTTGCAGCAAAGGACTGCCCCTGGCTCAGACAATGCAGAGATACACAGGGAGGAAGGGTAGCAAAAGGGGGAAGGGAGAGAAATTAAACTGAGAGAGTGAGAAGAAAAGTGAGTGATAAAAAAAAGCAGAGACAATGAGAGGCAGGGAGAGTCACACCACATGGGAGTGCGGCACAGCTGTGACAGTCTACCTTCATGCATATTGATGGTACCCGTCATGGCGTAGCCTCTGATTGAGCAGTCACACAATGGAGATAGGCAGGCAACTCCTCATGTTGCCCCATCAATCAACGGCAAGTTCACACTCCAAGGCTTCTTTTCAACTGTCAATTAGTGGATTCTTCAAGAGATGCTGGTTTCAGCTTCGTGGAAAGTCCTAAAGAAGGACGCGTGTTGGTTAAAGCGTGTGTATGTGTTCTAAACACCATCTTTCACTGTCCAACTCACAGATTTTGAGAGGAATATGCTGTTTGGGTACAGCATCCATTAAAGATACAGGACAGGCCAGGAAGCAGCATCTAAAGATTTCATGTTACATTCAATAACTGGAATACTAGAGGGGTTTCCATATGGAGTTCCTCATCACATTTCATTTTTACAGTAATACATTTATATTTATTTATATTTATAAATACTATTTTATGGGGGGTTTTATATTTTATTGGTCATTCTGATCTATCTATCTATCTATCTATCTATCTATCTATCTATCTATCTATCTATCTATCTATCTATCTATTTCTCTCTTTCTCTCTCTCTACTCTCTCTCTCTCACACTCTGTCTGTCTTATCCATCCGTCCATCCATCTCATGTATCTCTATGTCTGTCTGTCTGTCTGTCTGTCTGTCGGTCTGTCTGTCTGTCTGTCTGTCCTCTCTTTGTTCCCCTCTCTCAGTCACAGCTGGCTTGTTTGATTCACTCAGTATTGAGCCCCAGATCTGACCTGAAGGGACTTTGTCACCTCAGGCTACCCCTCTGACTCACCTGTCCTGGCTGTCATTAGTGTGTGTGTGTGTGTGTGTGTGTGTGTGTGTGTGTGTGTGTGTGTGTGTGTGTGTGTGTGTGTGTGTTGGTGGGTTTGGGTGGTTTACAAATAAAAAAAATTAGGTTACAAACTGGTAACTACAAGGGTATTATGCTATAAATGTTGTTTATGAGGACATTTCTGTCCCCATAAATCAAATTACTTAAAAATTTTCAACTTTTTGTTGAAAATGTAAAAATGCAGAACATTTTCTGTGATGGTTAGGGGTAGTGTTAGGGGATATAATCTATAGTTCGTACAGTATAAAAATCATGTCTGTCATCCGCATAAGGATAGCCATACCAAAATGTGTGTGTGTGTGTGTGTGTGTGTGTGTGTGTGTGTGTGTGTGTGTGTGTGTGTGTGTGTGTGTGTGTGTGTGTGTATTAATATAATGCATATTTCTGTTCCCATTCTCACAGACTTTTACTCAGAAAGAGCAGCAACCCTACAAGCAATATTTGGCCTACTGAAAACTTTTGCCATAATACCGGTGAAAGATTTCCCACTCCCAAGTATATGAGAAAAGGAGGCATAATTTTATCTAGAATACTGACACCTTTTCATCAGTCAAGCTAAATTTTTGTGCAAATACAACATTAAAGTGACAAGCAGTCAGTCTAGAGTCTCTTTATAGAAAATAACCTATAACTTTTGGCTGAAATGCCAAGATGTAGCTTAATGGAATGTTCAAAGGCCATATACTCATTAATTAAACAAACAGACATGTGTGTGCATGTGAGTACATGATGGATAAAGACGCTAAAACGCATTGGCCTCAAAAAAGTGTTGGGCGGTAATGCGTTACAATGCATGTTACAGAATTTGTTTACTTTTTAAAGTATGAGTAAGGGAACACATTACTTGATAATTTTCTATCATAACATCCAAGTAGGGCTGAGCGATAAATAACAATATTTATCACTATAAAAAATCCACGATAACTATGATTAACTTTTGGCAAATTTTCGATGTTCTACATCTAGACGATCAGGTGTGTGTCGCTAAAAATGTAAGCAGCTCAGCTTTCTCAGACTGTGTTTCCACTGGCGTGGAAGAAATCTGCCCAATGCCACTTCCAATGCAAGGGAACCGCTTGCTCCACATCACTGTCAATCCTACAATGGTGCTCTGCTTCTATAGGAATTAATTGAAAATGCTTTCTCAGCTTCATTCCATCTGGACTGCAAGACATCATGACGACGGTTGCACCCTCTCGTCGTCTCTACTGAGCAGCGTGACAAACAACAGTGCTGTGTACACCAGATTTGATCTTTCTGCGCTGTATTCTTGAATATATTCTCTAGCACTGAACACACTTCATGTATGCCCTGTCCCGCTATGCACGCATTGACTCATTTTTCCTGCATGTGAGTAGACATCAGGCACCACATAAGTTACACAGTTCCAGAGCATTTTAGATAGATGTAGTTTTTTCCTTATTAATTTTGTGAAAAGTAATCAGGTGTAGGGGATTAAATATTTAATTTAGAAATGTGGACTCAGTCAGTTAAGATGGGTATTTTGCACGCATTTTACCACCATTGTATGTAGGGTCATTTGCACGCATGCTAAATTTAGGAGGGAATTTAGAGTCTCGAAATATGTGAGCTATGGACTGGATTAAACTGTCGTTGTTGTACCTTATTAGGTAATTAAATGTATAATGGAATAGTCCTGTTCGACAACCATTATAAATTAGATAAATGACAAATAACTAGATTATTTGTCTTTAATAGATTCTCCACCATTGAATTCGTAATACAACGTCTAGTTGTATCAGCTCACGATTTCTACTGTAAGGAATTAGCTTTAATAAGTGAATTATGATTAATTCACTTATTGGAGTGATATTATTCGCATGGCTTATTGAAAATAATATCACATGTATTTAGGTACAGCTTTGAAGCGAAATCTTTCAGAAACAGGGATGAGATTATTTATCAAAATATACCACAGTCATGTCGTCTTTGAACACAGACAAACTTTATTGCTATTCTAAACATAAATCTAATCTAACACATATATACATGAGAAAGGTTGGTAAAAAGTGACAGAATGTGAAATAACTGATTGGTACAGTGAAAATGAACTCTATAGAGTCTGTTGACAATACCTTAAGAACCATTTCATCCTTCTTTGAGTCTGCATTGATTTGCTATCGGATTACCCAAATTATTTGATTAATACACCAGCACTTTTTGCTTGGTTCTTGGTCGATAGTTCGTTCCGTCGATGTTTTGATCTCTTTGTGACCAAATTTATTGTCTGTACGAATGGTGAGGTTAGCTGTGAAGCGAGACCTTCTCACTCCTTCTCGGGACGTCGAGTCCCGAGTTCCCTTGGATCTCACATGGGAGGACCTGGCCGTCAGCGGAGCGACCAGACAAGCACATGCAGGCAGAAGAAGAGCAAGCGTGTTCTTCATGTTTGGAACTATTTGAACTGAAATTGGCCTTCATCCCCCAAAGGTGTCCTGCGCCAATCAGAAGTTACTTTTCAGAGTCACATGGTCAACTGGGCTGTCTTTTCTGACAGTTGAGTTATGGTCCTTTGTTTCAGACTCTTAAACATTTACCGCTTAAAAATAGTGCATGTTTAATCATGAACTTTATATTTTGCAAATGGTACAAGAGACATGAAATTCACTGTCATCTGCTTTCTCTATGTAACCAAATAAATGTTGGTTACATAGAGAAATATGACATTTTGTATGGATATTATACGTGTAGGTAACAAAACATGAAAATCCCTGGTTACCAATTAATCCTGATTAATTCATAGGTTATACAACATTGATGAAATATTACACACATTTTAAAGAGGTACATCAGGCTATAATCATTAATTTGTCAGTTATACAAGTTATAAGGTTGATTCAGCTAATTACTGTGACTTTGTGTAAATGTTCCTGGATTAAGATGAAAATGTCTTAGAGTTGTGCAAATCTGATGGTCCTGTTAACCTTACAAGAGAGAAGTCTTCTTTAACTCTGTGTAAGATCAGGTTGCAGAGGGGCCTTTCTGACCAATCAGGACGCCTGGGCCATTTGATTAATGACAGTGAAGAATTCCAGGACTGCAAAGTTTGAAAACTCAAGATTCAAGTCATATCGTTTCAATTCTTCTGCGTGTATAATCCAACACAGATGTCATCATCTCTGGCATGGATGACAAGGAAAGACAATAAAATTACTAGTTTGTAGACAAGTCTTTCTCACTTAAATGAAAATATAAAATGGTCCTTTCAGACTTTTACATTTTCTAAAATGTATCTCAGGGGATACCCCTGAACCCCCATAAAGTATCATTCCTCAGTCACAAGGGCTTCTAAGCTCCCATACTTGAGTACCTGAATGTAAAGAAATATATCATTTGAATATAAAATAGTTAAACAAATATTGGACTGATGTTATTTTGCTTCAAATTGAACAGATGATCTTTTAACATTCATATCCAACTGCACTTGATTGATAAACTCTATACAATATTTTAATATTTCGGTAGAAGATCCCTCAGACCGCAATGCTTTGGCTGTCTCTGGGCCCCCAATGCAGTTTTTTAGAGACTATTTTGACTGTTTAGGATTATGTTTTTTTATTCTGCCCACTTGAAAATTAAAAACAATGTGCAAATAGGAATGTTTATCATGATAATTATCTATATCGAATTATATGAAAAATTATTTTGTGATAATATTTTTTGGCCAAATCGCCCAGCCCTATATCCAAGTTACTTTTTTTAAATAAGTATCCTAGAATAAGTATATAGAAAGTTGATTTTCTATTTATTTAAAGACTTAAATAAATCTTATTTAAATTTTTATATTGACCAACAAAAAAAAAAAGACAACTGTTTCTGTGTGAATGGCCCTCTGGAGAGTTTTTTTTAAATGATTTATATAAAAACAAATTTGTAAATGGATTGCTATGGACTAAAGGCCAGTGATTGGCTTATGTGCAATGATATTGAAATAATATATTAACTTATAGAGTAATTTTTTTATGACAGTTGTGTTTTTTATTTCTCCGCATTTGGAATGCCCAATTCCCAGTGTGCTCTAAGTCCTCGTGGTGCCGTAGTGACTTGCCTCAATCCGGGTGGTGGAGGATGAATCCGCGCATCTTATCGTGTGGCTTATTGAGCGTGTTACTGCTGAGACGTAGCGCATGCGGAGGCTTCATGCTATTCTCTGCGTCATCCACACACAACTCACCACGTGCAAGAACCATATTATAGTGACCATGAGGAGGTTAACCCAATGTGACTCTACCCACCCTAGCAACCAGGCCAGTTTGGTTGCTTAGGAGTCCTGGCTGGAGTCACTCAGCATGCCCTGGATTCGAACTCACGACTCCAGGTGTGGTAGTCAGCGTCAATACTTGCTGAGATACCCAGGCCCCTTTTTTTTATGACAATTTAATGTTTTTCTTGTCTGTTATAATAATTTATTTGAATTATCTTAATTTTTGGAAATTATTTTCAATGTATAAATATATATATGATTATTTGTGATTAATTTGATTAATCAACATATCATGTACTTAATTGACATTTTTAGAAATGTTTTATCATTTTTTTAGCTTTATTTGTAACCTGTTGCTTTGAAAGGTAACATTCCACAACACTGTACATGTTTGCCTTTAGGAATGTTTTGAGTTATTGCTTTTTTTACTGACACTCAGCTCTATCCTGTCTCTCACAATTGCTGAAAAGAGAGATTTCGTGACTGTGTTGGCATATCCCTGATTTGACAATGTCTGGGAATCAAAGCGAATGTTCCCACAAACCATATCAGAGCCGATTTTCTCTCCTCTTACCCACCCAGCTCCTAAAAGATTTATGTAACACACATTATGCTGACACAGATCAGGCCAGAGTTGTGCTTTTCTCATCTTTATACAGAATCATCCCTAGTTTCCTTGCCAATTTGCAGATCAGTCCATAAATTGGCACATAGAGCTAGGGAGGGGTGGAGAGTGAGAACCTCTGTGGTTGCTCTGGCTTTTCGATGTGGCCCCTCCACTAGCAGTAAATTATGAAGTGCATTTTAATGCATAAGTGATGCCAGGTATTGGGTGTGCTCCATTAATATGCATTTGAGGAGAGTGATAAACAGGAGAGGTTTGAAGAGAGTTGGAGGCGTTAGCTGTTCAGGACAACTGTCAGTGCTACTTAGTGTGACTGGCAGAGAAAGACAGACTGACACATATTCATTCACTCTGCAGAACACCACTGGAGTGTATTCACTGCTTTTAACGTGCTTTAGTACATCATATTTCTCGCTCTATATTACAACTGGAATGAAGACCACTCTATACTAGGAGACAGATGTCTGTCTAGGTTTTCTTCATTTCTTAGAACATAACATTGCAGAAAAAGTGAGCATTAAGTCTAAACCTTGACAGAAAAAAAGGCAATGGTAGGAAAGAAAAATTTGAATAAAACCTCTTTAATATCTCGATTGTTTTTCCAGTAATAAAGTGGGAATAGCTGATTGAGGCTTTGAAGAAATAATACAAATAAGGCACGTAATTAATATACACCATGCTTGATTTATAAAACTGACATCTGGTGTTGATTAGCTTCCGTTATAGACCTTCACAACTAACTCGAAATTTAGATACGATATCAGATAAATCATCTTTATGTTTGCTCTCGAACCATGCAGATGTCAGCAAATCCGAACACAACACCGTACTAAAATAATCGGACACTAGCTGTGTCTCGTTTCAAGGTCTTGTGATTCTGAGGTCGCATTGTCGGCCGCTAACATCAGAGGCTGTCTCGTTTCCGAAAAGCATGTAGGACACTCCGAATGCAGCCTTCGAATGCAACCTTCTTTAACAGGAATTAAGAGGATGCAGTAGGTGTATCCTTCATTGTCACTCACAACCCACCATTCTTTGCGTCAACAGACATTTCTATAAAATATTACGTCGATTTACCAGAAAATATGATGTTCAAATGCAATTAATATTTATTCCCATGTTGAAGTGCCTCAGACGGGTATAAAATTATATGTAAAATTATTCTAATATATAATGTAAAAATGTATTATTATAAAGTAATAATATCTGTTCAGACTCTTTGCCGTCAGTAAAACGTTAAACTTTCAACATACGCAGTCATGTGACCAAACAACATTGCACCAACCACAGCAAAGTTTGTCTTTGGTATAAACAGCAACGAAACTACATCTGGTAAGAAACCTATTTAAGTTTTTAGATTAAAACCTGTTTGAGTCAAAAGACTAGAGTCTCTAGTTTTATCCGATATTACTTTTTTAAATTTTAGTGATTTATCGTGAAACTCAAGGTGTACTTTAGTGCATTTTTGCCTTTATTATCACATTGAGAATCAATGTGTTCATCCAAAGGATGAAATATGTTGCTTTCAGAGGCTTTATATGGGGTTAAAATGAAAATAATCTGCATTTCAAACTGTTCTTAGACCAGTCCAGACAGACAGGACACTGGAAGTTAAGTCATTCACTAAACAGGAAGCAATGGAGCAAAGGAGTATCATATAGTTCTCTATGCAGCTAAGGGCATTCAATCCAATCTTCTAATCAAAAGTTCAGTTTCAGGCTGCAGTTGATGTTTGGACCACTCAACATGTTTGGCAGACAACCATAATACTTGCTGTTTCATTTTGTCCTACAAAGGCCAACTCGTATAAACAAAGCTAATTCTAAATTGAGAGCGTGAATCACACAGCTTAAGCAGTATAGTCCGATTCCTGAAAAAAATTAGCCGGTTCTTTTGAATCTACAGCGCAAAACATACACTGCAACCAGTGTACGCTAATACCCGATCAAATTACTCTTAAGGCACGGTCACATTTACCTTTGCATGGCAGAAATCCACAGGCAAAATACAGTCATCGTTAATTCACCGCAATGGACTTCTGGTGACAAAGAATTTCCACTTGCGGATTTTGCATCAAGTTTAAGTTTGGTGAGCTTTGACAGCTGAATTTGCCGCGTTGACCAATAGGAAGTTTTTTGGTTTGGCAGTGACTTCTGTGTGGCAGTGCTTCATACACAGCTACACTGAATATTTGTAATATAAAAGGATATTCATTTAGCTGTTCTGGATATGTAAGCATATGTGTAAACGTAGTTCTAGCAGGCGTCTCACAGCTATACATTATCATGCCATTATCTAGTTAGCTCCTAGCCAATCACACATCAGTCATTGCTTTTAAAGCATGCTTTCAATCTACCTATTTGCTGTTTAATGTGTCAACATGGCAACTTCCACCTCCCCACCACCAGTCGAGTCCGTCCTGCACGGGGGAAGGCTCCTCGCCCCCTGCCTCCTATCTCCGGCAGGATCTGACGGTTCAAGTAGCAATCTCATCGTACCGCCAGATGGGGCTTACACCAAAAGAAAAAATATAGTCAGTGGTTCAATATAATTTCATCAAATAAATGTCATGTCAACATTACAAAATCTACGAGTCTTTCTTATAGAATTTCTACAACACAGAGCCGTTGAATTAGGCACACAGTTCTTTCCAAAGCCTGAATAAACGCAGCCCGTGGACATATTTTTGTTAGCTGTTTACAGAGTCTAGTGCTGTCACAGAGATGGGGGTGTATTTTAGGACACTTATTACATTTTCTGCATAATATTCCTTAAAAATAATTGCTTACAGCACATTTAATTCTACTTAAATTGTTTGTTTTTTTCACAGTGACTTGTGGGTGCAAGCATTCTTTTATCAGTTTAAGATGTCAAACAAACTTGGACTTTTATGATTCTTTTATGGTAATTTTGGAGACTTTGTTGAAGCTTAACATGTCCTATTACCATTGGTTGGCTTTGCATGGGGGAAAAAATGCATTCAGTATATTCTCTAAAATTTCTCCTTTTGTATTTTGAAGAAGAAAGAAAGTTGAGAGTGAGCAAATTTACCTAATAATATGAACAGCACTTAAATCCCTTGGCTAAGTATTCAACATCTTCTTTTGCGTATTTGCATTAAGTTTGTTTCAGGTTTTAATCTGGATTTTGCTGGGATGAGTGACAGGACAGACTCATAAAATCCAGCTGTCTCCTGAATTCACGAGAGCCTATGGAGGAAGACGTGTCATCGGCTGTCTTGTTTGTGCTGCCATTTCTAAAGCTCAGTTGCTGACATGTCAACAAAGAATGTCTGCCATGACCTATACGCATTGGGAAAGGGTCAGAGCCCAGGTGGCATTTGGCTTCCTTTTTCTTGCTGAAACCAAATTCATCTCAGGGGTCAGATTGAGTGAGAAATGGAAAAGGTGGAGAGGTAATCATTGCGGTCCTCTCTCTATCATGGCTTTAGTGGATAGAAGTATCATTCTTCAACAAAAATGGCAGGATTATGAAATTTTGTTTAGATGGTCTCAAAGATCAGTCGGGGATCTTATCGGTGGCTTTTATTATCAAACTCAATGTTTCCAACTCTAAACAAGTTCTGTGTTGACAATGACACTTTATATTACTAGAGCTGACAAATGTACACTTATGATTTTAAAAATGCTGTTCAGACTGATCTCACAGTGAACTTGGAAACAGCAGGTTGACTTTTCTTTAGCTAAAATCGGTCTGTGCTTATCGAAATTCAAAACACTGCCCCCAGTGGCTAAAGCAGTAAGTGTTGTTGGACAATGTAATGTAAGGGGGAAAACTGCCATATCTGAATTATGCTTGCCTGACACAATGCGCTTCAGCAATGATATAGTTTAAAATACGTTCCCCTATCCCAGTCAACCCTCAATTTACCTACATTTGCCACATATCACGTGAATGTGATCATGAGGCAAGTGTTTTATTATTTTTTTTTTTTGTATCTCCTCTTAATATTTCCTCTGGCCTCTGTGTCAGACCACTAGCAATTATCATGATAAGATATAAAATACGTTTATATCAAGGTGAGTGTGCTTTATTTTTAAGTGACCTGGAAAAGAGTGCTGATGAATTTAAACTGTAATCTTTATAATAAGCAGCAGGATTCAAGACTGCAGTAAATGGAGGCTGCCAGGAATAGAGAAAGAGATAATTAATTGTTGGGAGAGTTTCTCTGAACGGAAAGGTCTTCAGAGGCCCATTGCAGAGATTATGCAGCTGTTAACTTTTGAGTTAATTCAATAATTTTCTTTGAGAAATTTACTCGAATACCTCACAGGGCTTGGGATAAAATGCGCAGACGTTTGTATATTTACCAGTATTTAAGCAATGTTTACCTTACATAACATACATTCAGAATCAAGCTTCTCTTAAAGGGGTCATGAAATGAGGAATCAAATTTTCCTTGATCTTTTGACATATAAGAGGTCATTGTACTATAAAAACGTATTGTAAGTTTCAGAACTGAAAACTTCTCCCTTAATAGAAAAAGAGCACTTACTTAAACCAAGCTGCAAAAACTGATCCTTTGGAGTTTGTGAAACTTGTGACGTCACAAGGACCAAATACATCTTCCACTTCAGCAAGACATAAACGCCTATTTTTCCACAAGTGCACCCTTGGCCCCGCCCACTTGTGCTCAGTCAGTCACAGTGGTTAAGAGGAGAGAGCTAGGCATGTCATGGGAAATTCATCCAAAGTGGACATACACAGGACACCTTCATGTGCCTGTCTGGATTTAAATGTTTTTCTACATAAACATGCACAGCTTTGACTGATATCATATATCTCGCACCACTTTTAAAAGATGTGATGTCAAGTTAGAACTCCAATATACCTCCATTCTTTTTCAATTTGCTGTTTGCTGTTGTGAAGGAGTTTTTGCACGCATCTCTGCTGTTTTTAATTGTTGGTGTTTTGTAAACATGCACTATATTGACATCTTCAATCGTTCAGATTTTGAGCATGTCCGGCAATGTGTGGCGCGTTTTAAGGGTGGTAAAAGCACAACTTAAAAAATCATCTTATTCTGCTGCTGCCACTGACTGGGAGAAACAAATGCCATTCTGTGTGTCAACAAACCAGGAAAATTTGAGATATGAAGACTAGCGTCTCTGCTTTGGCCTGTTGAAGCTGGTTAAAGAACCCAACATCACCGTGGATTGAATTACGTTTGCATATTCGGAAGATTTCAGAGTTGATTGCTTGTGAACCAGTAACAACATGATTCAAACTTTGCTAAGGAACTGTTCTTGAAAGATGGAACAATTAAAATTGGACTATTGGACGAAAAATCATAATTAACCAGTTCCATTCACAAATGTTTTTTTAAATGTCATGACTGTTTGATAGTTTATGCTGAGCTTGAGTGAACAGTTTTATACATTCAAATGAAATATATTGGGTATGTTACACTGAAATGTAGTTTTATAATGTTGTGTATAATGTTTGTTTATTTTCAAGGGCTGCATGATATTAGCCAATCACAACAGTGTGCATTTACATTGAAGTTATAAACCGAGCGTTTACCAGAGTCAGGGTGGAAAATTATGATATATGACTGTTTTGGTAAAAAAAATCTTTACTAACATTATAAGTGGACCTCAGGGAAGATAATACAATGATATATATAAAAAATTATGTCATGACCCCTTTTAAGGAATAGTTCACCCAAAAATTTTAATGCTGTTATTGATAACCAAATCTTATGCAGCATTTTTAAATTTAGATTTGGGCTAAACGGGAGCTTCCATTACCAGTGAATAACCATCCTGTTATCATTATTATTTGCAGGTACTCATACTTAACATTTACGCATTATACAATATGGGCTCGCCTCGATTGCCTCCACTTCTGAGAAAGTAAGCCTGCACATCTTATCACATGGCTTGCTGAGTGCGTTACCGCTATTCACTGCGACATCCACACACAACTCTCCACGCACCCCACCGAAAGTGAGAGACCACGAGGAAAATAACCCATGTGACTCTTCCCACCCTAGCAACCAGGCCTATTGGTTGTTTTGGATGCCTGACTGGAGTAACTCAGCACACCCTGGATTCGAAGTCATAATTCCAGGGGTGGTAGTCAGCGCCGATGAATCCTTTACATTATAAACATGTTTGTATAGTTACATTTCTATTATTTTATTGATATTTTAGATCCATAATTGTATCATAACAGGCAGAGTGTGGCATGCTAGAGCCAATGAGTATTTACATCACTGATTCTTGAGGCGGCAATTTTATCATTTTTATATAAGATATGAGATATGACTGTTAAGGTTGCGACGGCGGATGGAGATTGGCAAGATCATTGAAAAAGACAAATCTTTGGTCTTTTTCTAACACAAAGCTATCGTATGGCTTCTGAGAACTTTGGATTTAGGCACAAATAAAATGTATTAATTTTAAGATTGATTTATGGTGCCTTTGGTGTGTGTGTGTGTGTGTGTGTTGTTTTTTTTTTTTTTTTGACATGCAGAATATTCTTTTATTCTAAAGTTTATTCTTGGTTAAAGTGATCCTTTTAATCCTTTGAAACAAGTTGAATATGGCAACAGAAAACACAGAGAACGGAATGAAACTAGGTAAATGCATCAAATGTGTTAAACAAATATGATGGCATTGAACACTTAAGTAGTATCATTGATTATAACTGCAATAACCAGTTAATTCAATGAATTCAATATGCATGGAGTCAATAAAGATTCGTAAACATTTGTGCATCTCAAACATTGTTAATACTAAAATAATTACATTTTAGATGCTGTCAATATGTCCATATTATACGTTTTTGAGTCTATGTAAGCTAAGAAAGTGAACATGTGCTAGAACCACACTTACCATAAGAATAGATACTCACATTATCAATAGAAAAATCACATTAGAGAAATGACTTTTGAAACTGCATGAACTATGATGTAATTTAACCTTTATTTTGAAGGACAAAATAGCTGTCCTTATTATAATACTAAAATCTCTTTTTCAATATGAAGATTAAAATATAATTACAACATAAATCATTCTACCCAAATATCACATTTTATTGATTACAAAGATGTCTCACCTTTAATTTGACATATTTCTTACAATTCCCACAGTTCCAGCTGTCATGAAGTGAGATTTACAGAACAAACAAAAAAAAGATTTGCCATTTTCAGGTATCACAAGATCATAAAGAGCTTAATAGCATTCTCTTTATCTGACAATGGTCAACAACATACTCTTCCTGGGCTTCAGCGCGGCTTCCTGTCCTCCTCTGCTAATTAACCTCCGATGAGCCAGAGCTGCACAAGTTAATGAAGTCGAGCTCTGTGTTTTTTGGATTAATTAGAACTCAAATTGGATGGTAAACAATGTGAGTAACAAATGGTGCGACACATGGACTTTAATGCACAATTAAACGAGGAGACTATCTGGGGAGAACTGAAATGCATACACAAGTTGCTCTCTGAAGGCTGTCCCATATATCATTCTTTCATTTCTTATGGTTAATAGGCAGCATGGGCTTGCCCCATGGTGCCTTTAAAAAATTCAGGTAAACAAGCAGACGAGACTCACTGCCTGTCTCAAGATGGCCGCCCGAGCCGGGATGTTTTACATGGCATGTTACAAAATACCATGTGTACACATTCAGATCACTGTGAAACAAAATGCGCACTAAAATAAAATAAAAAATTTCCCAGAATCGGAACTTCTCACAGAATCCATCACTTTTGCATTTATGTTACATAAAATAAGATAAGATCTGATATCCTTCACGTCCAAAATGAGCACCACCCTGTGGTAAAAATGTAGAAATGTTTATTTGTACAGTGCTTTTCACAACACATATCATTTCAAAGCAGCATTATAGAAAATCATGCATTAACAGAAAATGAAAGTGTAATAAAGTCTTTGAATCATCATTGTGCAGATTGATTAAATATAATGTATTTAGAATCCCTGTGAGCAAGCTAAATGTGACTGTGGCAAGGAACACAATACTCCATAATATGTTAGTTAATGACTAACCTTACCTTGAGAGAAACCGGGCTCACTGTGGGGACCAGTTCCCTTCTGGCTAAACAACATGAATATAATGCCAATATTAGTTATTTATATGCAGTGCAAGTCATGGTTTAAATTTTGTAAACTAAGTAAGTGTTAAGGGTGAGTGTTTAAACAAAGTTTTTGTATGAACTGTAAGTTTAATGACTAATGTCTTTAAAGTCTATCCTGTATTTGCTTCGGAAGTTCACATAGCTTCATTGTCCTTTGATGGTTGGCTGATGAAGGCTTTGGTTGGCAATTAAATGACAGTCTATGTCTTCCATTTCAAGAGTGTAGTCCATCAATAGACAAAGGTAATGCAGGCAGAGATCATTGAGTTGCATCGCAGTTCAACCGGCAGGTAATATCAGTGAGGTTCGGGGGGGGTCCATCCTAAGTCCATGGTTTAGGCCAGTGGTCGGGAACCTATGGCTCGTGAGCCAAAAGTGGCTCTTTGTTAAAAATCAAGTGGCTCTCTCACCATTCACCAACACATGATCGATACTTTTCCAACAGAAAGTGTGGGTGCAATTGCAAAACTTGAAGTCAATGACACTGTTTTGGTTTCATTTCTCCTGAAATTTTTTGAAATGAACACCAGCCAAATGCAGATATTTCATGAGGAATATTTTGCTGATTTACCAGCCACTGTGGAAGGTGACCTGAAAGACTTGTCGGAAAAAATATATAACAAGAAATTAGACACAAAGATGAACGTTTGATGAAAAGTGATTATATGTTGTAGACCAGACGAAAGAAAAGCCGCCGATGTGCGTCTGATTTTATTTGTGCGCAGTGAGCTCTGAGTGCAAAGAAAGAGCTTCTCGAATACACAAACATTCATTGAGTTCTGGGACTCGTTTCCCAATAACTATTGATCTTAGCTGTTAAGAGCATTTTCTACGAGCGATTTTATGAACGTTTGTTATTTTTTATGTGCAACCAGGGTGTGATATAGCACCTGTAAAATGCGATGAGACTCAATCCAGTTCGCAAGTTCCTCTCCAAATGCATTTCCTGCACGAGAAATTTTGCTCATCTACCTGCAAAAGGTGTCTCGAAGTGACACATGACAATAAATGCTGACGTGTTTGAAGAAACACACTTTATAATATTTTTAAGAACAGACAAAAGAAAAGCCATCAATGCTTGTGTCTGATTCACTGTTCAGAGGCATGCAACGGGACCCTGTCTTGTGAAACAAGCACATGTAAAGAGTTGCCACTCCTTTTTCTCTGTTTCATTCGACTGAAAACTGTTTGCAAGAATAATGTAATCTATGAGAATGCTACAAATGATCTCCGATCATCTCGTGAGGTGCTGTGACCGAGCAGTTCACTCTTACACATTGTGAACACAACTCCGTTGGTTTATTAATATATACAGGTATCTTTGTATTAAATAAACAAAGACTAAAGTGTTTAAATCATAAGGTAATACACCTTGAACCTAAAATTGAGTTCTATTTTTTTCTTTAGACAGCATAAATATGACCAAAACGGAAAACAAACACATTCGATAAGAACACACATTTGGCAGCATTTTTTGGGAACACAATCATTTTTTTGGATTATATTCACCATATAATCAGATATTGATATTTTAAATGCGATTATCAATAAAATGTTTTTTACATATCGCCCAGCCCAAAGTAAAATTAAGTAATTTTATGGAGACCCACACAAACACGTGTATTCAGTTCCATATTGCAACATGTTACCTATTAATATTTGCATATATGTTTGTTTTTGAGTAGTCTATGTCATTAGTTTAAAGGGGTCATGACATGAGAAACCAAATTTGCCTTGATCTTTTGGTATATAAGAGGTCTTTGTATCATTAAAACGTCCTGCAAGTTTAATATTTTAAGACGTCCTCCCCATTCTAAACGAATCATTTATTTAATCAAGCTCAAAATACAGCTCGTTCTGGATTCATGGTTAGAAGTGACGTGTCGGTTAGAAGTGACGTAACAGCGTTTGCATATGACCGCCTCCAGCACAAGATAACTACGATTTAAGCGCTAAGACAACTACGCTCGTTTCAGTATCGCCGTCGCCTCACAAGTGTTCAGTCGATGGACAGCGAGCTCTGACAGAGACTACTTGTGCACAGGAAATTTACGATGCCACACAGATGTGCTGTTCCTGGCTGTGGTCAAACAAAACCTCTGAATAAGCTGCCGAAAGATCCAGACGTCAGGGAAAAATGGATGCAGTTTATTTTTTGCGGATCGACCCAGTCACGGCAGTGTTAACTTAAGCGTTTGTTCTGTACATTTTAAGGATGACTGTTTTGAGAACAAATCTCAATATGATGCTGGCTTTGCCAGAAAACTGTTGCTCAAAGATAAGTCCGTGCCGACTATTCTGGGAACAACGACGACGCAAACTGTAAGTAATCTATTTTAAACTTTAAACTACTTTTTAAAGCGCAATTTCATTCATTATGAATAATCACAGTGTTTTTACTTAGTTTACTTGCATATTGTTCTGGCTGGGGCGTCAATAATTGATACATAGGCACTGACGTTAGCCAATCATAACAGTGGGCGTTAACACTGAAGTCTTAAATGGAAAACGCCCCCAAAACAGACTGTTTGAATCAGAGGATGAGAAACAGGGTGGGAAAAGGTCATAAATCACTAGATTTTAAAAGTTTTTCTTAAAAAAAAATATATTAATACTATAATTGCACCTAAGTGAACATAATAATACAATAAAAAAAACCATGTCATGACCCCTTTAAATAAATCCACACATAGCTATATGCGATTAATCGCAATTAATTAATCGGGACACCATGTAATTAATTATATTAAAAAAATTAATCGATTGACAGCCCTAGTCATAATATTTCAGAACGGGTGTGTTAGATATCATGCGTTTTATCTCTTGCACTGCCTTGTCATGCTTCGGAAGCCAGTGCCACACTGCATCTTTGTCCAAAAGCTATTGACGTGGCTCGCATACCTCCGAGAGCCTTGGGAGAAATTTGGCCAGATATGTCAAAAATTCGATAAAGCGCTGAACTGCTTTTGCATGGTTTGGTATTGCTAGGACACACACATTTTTCTGGATAAACTTGCAGTCCCTGTGCTGATAATATGTGTCCATTAAAGTGCACTGCTTTCAGGTTGAATTGTAAATTTTTCACAGTCTCACAGCTCTACATTTTTCCATTAAGGCATGGAGGTTTTTGTTGTGATCTATTTCGGCTTCCACATCCGAGTCACCGCATCCAATAACCAGTATATTGTCCGCTGTTGGCTCTATACTCCGAAGTTCCATCAGTAGATTGTATCGCTTACACTGATAGATTTCTGGAGCGACCAACACCCCGAAGGGCAATTTGAGCCATCTCATCTGCCCCAACAGTGTCCAGAAAGTTGTCATTTCACTGTTTGCATCATCCAGTTTACTCTGAAGAAAGGCATCATGCACATCTACCAACGTGTGTTCTTTGGGTAGTTCGTAAAGAAAATCTTCAAGTATTTGCATATGATGTGCGATCTTTTCAATGCTTGATTCAGGTGTTTCGGGTCGATGCATATCCACACTTTATCTGGTATGGCTAAGACTACCATGTTACTGATCCATGGAGTGGGTTCCATGATGGCTATGATATGACCGTATCTCATGTACTTATCAAGCAGGCTTTTAAGGCCACCGGAACATTCCACGGCGCACACTGCACTGGCGTCATGCATCACACATGAACCGAACTTCTCCCGTAACTGACTCATTGAAATTACATAACAATTGCTGTTTTTTTAGGGTGGTTGTCTGGGCACATGTCCAGTCTGTGAAGATCATCGGGGATGGTGACTTGCATGAGACCTAGCCATTCACATGTGACACCTGAGTGTAGCAGTTATAGGTCCGCTTCGATCACATCAAAAACAAGCTTGTGTTTGATGCCTTTTACAAAGCATTCTGTGTGAAATCACCCCAGGGAAGACATCGTAGCACCGGAGTACAATTGCAGCTTTGTTGAGTTCGGCTACAGCGG
Source organism: Xyrauchen texanus (assembly GCF_025860055.1). NCBI lineage: Eukaryota > Metazoa > Chordata > Actinopteri > Cypriniformes > Catostomidae > Xyrauchen > Xyrauchen texanus. Next base: position 44,740,893 of record NC_068282.1, on the reverse strand, counting down.
GCTGTCGGGAGCCAATTTATCTTTGGTTTTGTGGCTCATTGTTCTCTACCCTTCTTATCGCTACCCCTACAGTACTTGCAATCCACAGTCCTGAGCATCAGCTCGTTTTCATGTCATACTGGCATTTCAGTCTCTGAGCTTGGGCAATGTTCACACTGTCATTGAATGTGCTAACAATTGCTTGTACATGCTATTCTGTTGATTCTGCAAACTGCCATATTTCCACAGATTTGTGAGCATTAGCTCACATTCACACAGTTGATGCCGTCTTTTACTCACATTTATAATACCCACCACAAGCCTATCGCAAATAATTTCAACTTTGAGCCCTCTGTAGACACATGTCGATGCTCGTTCCTGCAGTCTGGTGAGAAAGCTGTCTATAGGCTAATCCGTTTTCTGTTTGCATGTCTGCCTAACATGTATCTTTCGTAGATCACATTTTTTGCTTGCTTAATGTAGTCCCCCAAGGGGCAGTGGTGGCTCAGTGGTGGCTCAGTGGTTGAGGCTCAGGGTTACTGACCAGAAGGTTGGGGGTTCAAGCCCCAGCACCACCAAGATGCCACTGTTGGGCCCCTGAGCAAGGCCCTTAACCTTATCTGCTCCAGGGGTGCCGTATCATGGCTGACCCTGCACTCTGACCTCAGCTTAGCGTGAAATATGTGAAAACTAATCAATTTCACTGTATATATGCAAAAAAATGTGTGTATAATGTGTGACCAAAATAAAGGATTCTATTCAAGGCATCAAGGAAGGCTATCGGGTCTTTTGTTTGTTCTTCGCTCAGCACCATGTTGTGACTATAGATATGTCGGCAATCATTGCCCATTTGACACCTCAGCACATCTGCTCTCACCTCTTTGGGCTTCTCTATCAACCCAGTTGCCAATTCATAATCCTCGAATTCCACTCTGAAATTATCCAAATTCTTCGATATGTCCTCTGCCATTCGCATGCCCTGTATATTTAAAAGATGTATTATTCAATAATTATTGTTTTTTTTTTTTATGGTTTCTGACATCAGTCCACTGAATGTGTGTAAGCAGATTTTTTTTTAATTTGGGTCAGAAAAATGGCAAAAAGCTGCCAAAATAAGCTGTAGAGTTTAACGGGTGAAATGACTATGCTCAGGCATGCAATTCTGAATGCTGCAAGCTGGTTCTTTATTGATTGTATTCTGTTAGCCATTCTACTTGCTCGCATGTGATATGTCAAGCCAATCAGCTCAAATGGTGTAAGATGATAGGTCCTTTGACATGTAATTGGGTAGTCAATCAACTTGCATACTGTTGCTTTGTATACTATTTAAATTTGCTTAGTTTGCAAGCCGGTTTCACTCTTGTGCACTGCGCTGAGTTTTTTCTGAACATGCTATTTGCTCAGGTGGTTGCTGGGGATATTTCTTCTATCAGCTTTCACGGAAAGGTCTGCTTTTGGCCATGGAACATTGAAGCGTATATTTAACAAGCTGTAGCCAAATCAGGCAAAATAAGTCACGAGTCAAAAAAGATCTGGGATTTTCTGATCCATATACACAATATAAGTCAGGTCACTAGCCGATTAAGCCTTTCGGCAAAGAGATCATTAGCATTATGCCATTTGGCCAAGCACACCTAGCTAGAATACATTAGCACATGGCTCTTCGGAGCAGCAGCAGTACACAAGTCTTGGCGATAGCTCTGCTTGTTTAGGGGAGATATATTTTGTGTTCTGTGTTTGTGTAGCTTCCTTGCTTTGTTTAGGGAATTTTTTTATGTCTCATTGTGCAGCTGGTACATGTGTCACTGTTCATGCTCGACTCGCTCCAAGTGGAATTCAATCCAGCATAGGAGGTGTGCGCTCTAACGAGGAGACTAAAGGCAACAGCATGACGCCAGTGCAGTGTGCGCCGTGGAATGTTCCGGTGGCCTTAAAAGCCAGAGTGAAAGAACATGATGCAGCATGTCTTGTATTCTTCTAATTGTGCAGCAGCAGCAGCATGTCCACATACTTTACTCAGTATTTCCGTGTAAGTTCTAGCAGTAGCAAGTCTCTAAATCTCTTGGCAGATCTATTCCGCCAAGACCAATATCCTATCAATACCTCATATCCACATCAGCATGCTAGATCTTTCTAAAAGTTGTCATGACTGAATTAATATTTTTTGTAAATATATCTAAACATTCTTAAAACTGTGTAATATATGGTCTTGTTTTCAGATAATGTTTTTTGAATAGAAATGTATTTTATTTTGTGGCGCTGACAGATACTTTAATTGTTTTAAGCATTGTAGGGTATGCAGGTCAGGTTTGGGGAATGTATGACCGATATTACTGATAGTAATCAATGATCAATCATACGATGTGACCCGGACACCAATACATGTAAAAACGCCCCAAAAAGGGCTTATATAGTCCAAGAGTCTGCCTTCAAATATATATAGATAATTAAACACAACGAATTATGATTAATTAGGAATATACATCATATGCAGACAGGCTATATTAATTTTAATAACACCTTAATGGAATTGACCCGTAGGCTACCGCAACCAGTCAGTTCGTCCGCCAAACCACTTTATTAGATATTTCTGATCAATTCTCCAGAAGGGTTATTCTTAGTTATAAGCTATTCATCAAAAGCACGTTAACTTACTTTGATAATATCAGCTCGTAGCTTAAAATTGCACATTAAAGAGGCTTTGTTTTATGACCACCAAACACAGACAATTACGCGTATAATTGATTTTAATACAAGGCACTATGATATATCACTACACTTGACAAAAATACATGTAACATAGAATAAACATAAAATAAACAAAATAAATGCAGTAAGGGAAAGTAAAGAATTATTAGAGGTATGGCAAACTTATTACAACAATTAACCCTTTGAAGCCAGCAAGGAAATTACACACTGTGATGCATTTGAATTTCAATGTAAATACTTGCACAAATAGGCCTTTGTGTGTGGCTAAGGCTGTGTGTATGCCGTGTCCTTGGGGCGTCCGTGAGATGGAGGATTCCGGTTTGGTGTTTCCAGCGCGTGGAGTTGAAACTCACTTGAAGAGGAATTGAAGGGTTGTTCCGAGAAGTTCGAAGCGTCTTAGGAATACTTGTTGAATAGTTGGCGAGTGTTCCGGAGGGTTGCAGAAGATCGGGAGAAGAAGTGAGAGATGTAAGATGGCTTGAAGAGGTCCGGGAGAAGTCCAAGGGAGGTCCTGAAGTGAAATGGGGAAGTTGGGAGCAGCCAAGAAGACAAGAAGAAGTTGTTGAAGTGTTCAGCAGAAGAGGGTTGAAGTAAGAGTTAAATGAAGAGAGCAGCAAAAGAGGACGATTTCAATGCTGGATCTGACTTTTAAAGTAGGGAGGTCACACCCCCATTGGGGGGAAGTGACCCAATGAGGCCCCTCCGTTTTTTTTGCTCCCTTTGTCCGGTCAAGGCTCATTTGCATACTTTATGATTTGGTCAGGACTTTTGCTTTGACTCACTCAAAAGACGGTAAACATAGCAGAACATGATTCAAAGGTGATCTTATACTCATATTCCGCTAGGACAAGTCGTAAGGTTTAATTTGATACCAAGAAAAATGTGTTTGGTATCACTTAAAAGGGATATACACTCTTCGGCTGTTAAATATCAAGCCTCAGAGTATTTCTACACAAATGAAACAATTCTACTAATTTTGATCTAACACCACAAATACACAACATACAGGGGTAGACATATTTCTTTAAAAATAAGCCTTCCTAGGTTTAAATGGAAGACACACACATTTTTACGTTCAAAGTCTCACATGGCTTTCCTCACATGGTAACACGAGGGTGTCACATGCGGGTTCTCTGTCAGTAGTTCTTTTAAGAGTCCATGATTATCCTTCATTGATTCCTCCAGACGCTACAGCATAAATAAGTGAAAGATAAGTGAAGAAACATCTGCCACAATGAAAAGTATGCTTTCAACATTCATATTCTTTTTGAAACAAGAAATGTTGATTAACATTATAACTGGACTTTAGAGGAAAATTTATAAAAAATATCCTAAATATGGCCCCTTTAAAGCTGTTCAAAGGGAAGAGAGACAGCAAGCAAGAGAAAAGACGAGACGAAAACACATTTCAAATGTATTTAGACTCCACACACAGGCACATTATTTGAATGCTGAAATAATTTGGGCTCTGTGGCATTAAGTGAACATTTAAAGCTCAGCATGGATGCAGTTCAGAATGATCCAGCAGGGTTGGAGTGGTTCAGAGTGTAAGCAATAGCTATTGTTGCATTCTTTACTCTCTGTGATCTGTTCCATTGTGCATTTTATGGTTGGATGCAGCATAAAATTCTGAGGGGTAGATCCCTGGCTGTCTGATTAGGTTAATTCAGGCTCTGTAGGCTACATCTCTCTGTGTGTCTGTGTTGCTGGGCATTGTTGGATTTGCAGTAATTCCTTCTCACCCCCTCATGACTATATGCTTTGCTGGAGATCAAATAACATATGAAACATTTATAAAAACAGACAGCACATGCTCTTTTGCTCTCTTTGACTATCTATGCCTTTCCAAACACAAACTGATGAATTTCTTATATGGAGCTTGCATAAAGATTTGGTGCACTAGGAGAAGAATTATTTATTCCTCTACTGATAGTGACGTGTTTGGTGAGATATTCACTTTGAGGTAAAAACTGTTAGAGCCTGATTAGCAAAGTTTTATTTACAAAGTATCACTGCGGTACAAACAGTATGTGAACAAATTTAGCAGGGGTGGGGTCTAAAGTTACAAACAAATGCTATTCTGATTGAATTTGTTTTCGAAATTAAGTTTTAGTTACACTTATTAACAAAGGACATACTGTGTCTTTTCATGTACTGATTCAAATAGAATTGCCCTTACAAAAATTTGCCATGGTTTTATGACAGCAACCAAAATTTTTTTTTTTACATGTTTGACACAATATTCAGTACATACTGTATTTACAGTAGATATTCATATATTTACTCTGAATTATGAAATTGTAGTGTAAGGGGGTTAAGATGGGCAAGGAGGAGGCGAGAACCGGCTTGTCAATATAAATAATAATTTAATGAAAACTTAAACCAAAAGCACAAACATAAACACACACATGAAGGACATGCCCATAATTCTCTCTCTCTCGAATCATCGTCACCAGCCGCCTTTATCCCTCACGCGCCCCATCAGGCTGATTGGGGACCGGGCGTGCGACATTCTTGTGTGCAATCCAAATAGATGCGTAAAGCACATACCGGACACAGCAATGCCAAGGCTGAGTCTGCTTTGTCCTGGGGCAGCATTTGCAGGTTCACCACCTGATCCCCAAACGGGGTCATGTGAACCGTGGGTACATAGCCCGGTCGGGGTCTCAGGATCACATGAGAGTAGCCCGGACCGAACTTCCGGCACATTTTGCTGACAGAGAATGCCTGCAGCTCCCCTACCGTCTTGATGGATGTGAGCTTAGTCAGGAGCACAGTCTTCAAAGAGAATGCCTTTAGCTCAACTGGCTTCAGAGGCTCAAATGAAGCTCCCCGTAGGCCCCAAAGGATGAGTGGTCCCACGAGGGGATGAGGTGCGATCTGGGGGGATTCAACTTCCTAGCGCCTCTCAGGAACCTGATAATCAAGTCGTGCTTCAATAAATACTTACCATCTACTGCATTGTGATGTACCGATATAGCGGCTACATAGACCTTCAAGTTGGAGGGGGACAGCCGCCCCTCCAGCCTCTCTTGCAGGAATGAAACCACTGATACGACTGTGCATCTTTGGGGGTCTTCACGTCGGGAAGAACACCACTTAGCAAACAGACACCACTTGAAGGCATACAGGGACCTCGTAGAGGGAGCCCTGGCCTGAGTGATCGTGTCTACTGTAAGTAGTAGGCCATTTAGGTCTTCCATGTCCCGTCCAAGATCCAGACATTGAGGTTCCAGAGGTCTGGTCGTGGGTGCCAGATGGTGCCCCGTCCCTGAGAAAGAAGGTCCTTCCTTAGGGGAATTCACCAGGGAGAGGCTGTCGCGAGGAGCTTGAGGTCTGAGAACCAAGTCTGGGTGGGCCAGTATGATGCTGCTAGGACAACCTGCTCCTTTTCCTCCCTGACCTTGCACAACATCTGTGCAATTAGGCTCACTGGGGGGAGCGCATACTTGAGCAACTCGAGTCTGATGCCAGTGCTGAATCGGTCTCATATGCATCATCCCGAGTGCGTGACCACCGCTGAGGACGCTGTATGCCTCAGGAACCTCTGAAATAGTTTCAGGTGGACCGCCATTTTCCATCTGAACATTCTCAGACAGTTTCACTCATGAGGCACGCCAACATTGAGACTGAGTCTGACTCCATGCTGAGAAAAGAGATGCTCTGAACCGGGGAGAGCTTGCTCTTTCCCCAGTTGACCCGAAGCCCCAGCCGGCTGAGGTGCCTGAGTACCAGGTCCCTTGGCGCACACAGCAAGTCCCATGAGTGAGCTAGAATCAGCCAGTCGTCGAGATAGTTGAGGATGCGAATGCCAACGTCCCTTAATGGGGCAAGGGCTGCCTCTGCGACTTTCGTGAAGGCGCGAGATGACAGGGACAGACCGAAGGGGAGGACTTTGTAATGTATGCCCGGCCCTCAAAAGCAAACCATAGGAAGGGCCTGAGTTGAGATAAAACCGAGACGTTGAAGTATGTGTCCTTCGGGTCTTCTGCCACAAATCAATCTTGATGCCAGACACTCGCTAAAATGCATCTTCATGTCAGCATCTTGAATGGGAGTCTCTGCAAGGCCCGGTTCAGAGCTTGCAGGTCCAAGATTGGCCGCAACCCACCGCCTTTTTTGGTATGATGATTTAGGGCCTTTAAAACACCTTAATCTCGGCAGAAGGGACGCGATTTCCACGCACAAGGCAGCGGCGTTCTCGCCTCTCACCAAGGTGAAGTGGATGCCGTTGAACCTGGACGGGTGCCTGGAGAACTAAACGCATAGCCGATTCGGACGGTCCAGATCAGCCAGCACGACGGTTGGGGAGCGCAAGTCATGGCCCCAATCTCCGAGCGAGGGGGACCGAATGGACAATCAAGTCGGACGTACCGGCGGGTGGGGCCTCCCGGCAGAGTGGAGCCTGAGGCGCCACTGGTGGCCGTGCTGAGTATGGGGACTTCAAAGCACTTACCTGGCTCCATATACCCACCGTAAGAGCTGTCTGGCATGGGGAGGATGGAAATCGTCCTCGAGGCCTGTTGCGACCATCCTGTCATGGCCGTGATTGAGCCACAGCGGGGCGCGTAGTGGGCCCGCCTCCGAGGCGCCATACTTGCCATGAAGGAACGGTGCTCAGAGGTCGTGATAACGACACCGAATTTATGACCCAGGAAGTGAGGAAACCGCTCTTTTGTTGAAAATGTGGGTGGACAAATCAATAGAAAAGGTAAATAAGGATTTTTCTCCCGGCCCTCCACCGGGGAATAGAGTGGTCTGCTTACCAGCTCCTGTATAGAGATGAAAATGTCATAACTTCAAAATATTTATCTGGATGCTGGTTTGAAAACTTCCTATTGCACATGAAGGAAGCATAAATGTAATGCAACAGTGTCTTTCTTTGTTCTAGTGTTATTTTCCTCATAGTTTTTCTTTGGGTTTTCATATAATTACTCCTCAAAGAGTTGAAAAAGCCATGAAGCAACAAGCTCCAAGGTGAATCACAACATTAGAAACTTTAGTTTTGAAGCATGAATGTATTTGGAAATCAGAAAGAAGACAATTGTATAAGAATTTGGACTTAACATTTTTATGAGTGAATGAACTACTGTAAAATCCCATGACAAAACTATAAAACTATTAATTTAAAGTTACTGATTATAATTATAGAAATAATTTCTATTTAGAAATTATGGGGGACTTCAAAGCACTTACCTGGCTCCATATACCCACCGTAAGAGCTGTCTGGCATGGGGAGGATGGAAATCGTCCTCGAGGCCTGTTGCGACCATCCTGTCATGGCCGTGATTGAGCCACAGCGGGGCGCGTAGTGGGCCCGCCTCCGAGGCGCCATACTTGCCATGAAGGAACGGTGCTCAGAGGTCGTGATAACGACACCGAATTTATGACCCAGGAAGTGAGGAAACCGCTCTTTTGTTGAAAATGTGGGTGGACAAATCAATAGAAAAGGTAAATAAGGATTTTTCTCCCGGCCCTCCACCGGGGAATAGAGTGGTCTGCTTACCAGCTCCTGTATAGAGATGAAAATGTCATAACTTCAAAATATTTATCTGGATGCTGGTTTGACTTAGACATATTTTTATGGTGTATTGAGTATTGAACTGTGGAGTTTTGATGATATGACCTCTGTTTTTAAATATAAAGGTGCAGGTCTCTTTGGCTTATTGAGTCAATAAAGGAGACCTTAAACACGTCCTGTAGGGGTTTGCAAGAAATTTCAGTAGTATTTGCCCATGTCTCATCATTTCATTTATATTGAAGCTTCACGTCTTCTTTTTTATTTAAGATGCCCAAAACATGTCAGCCTTTTTGCTTTTCTTTTTAGAAGGGGGGTAACACCAAAATGTCCGTATAACCTGAGAGATATCACTATAATAGTACAATAATAATAAAAAAAAATTTTAATGAAAAAACAGTCAGGGGTGCCACCTTTTTTTAGCCAATCAGAATACTTAACCAATCTGACATTTTGAAATCAATAATTTAGCTATTTATGATTTACACTTCTGTAGTGGTAATTATGTTGCATTCAAATGCTTTAATTTTGGAAAGAACAAGAAACATGGACACATGTTTCAGCCGTAACACATAGCATATTATAATGCAATTTTGGTAAAATACAAGCTATTTTCACAGAGTAAAAATTTTAAATATGCATCAAATGGTTGCTGATATGCATAAATGCATATGACCGAAAGGGCAAGTGCTAACAATTAGCTGAAATTAGAAACATTTATAAAAACCTGTCATTCACTGCATAAACCAAAGTTTACAACTCCTGCCATCTCAGAAACTCAGGAATCAAAATTATCTCAGTTTCCCAGTCGAAATTATGACTTGAGGAGTTGTTCGTGTGCAACGTCAATGAGTTAAAAACTTCCTATTGCACATGAAGGAAGCATAAATGTAATGCAACAGTGTCTTTCTTTGTTCTAGTGTTATTTTCCTCATAGTTTTTCTTTGGGTTTTCATATAATTACTCCTCAAAGAGTTGAAAAAGCCATGAAGCAACAAGCTCCAAGGTGAATCACAACATTAGAAACTTTAGTTTTGAAGCATGAATGTATTTGGAAATCAGAAAGAAGACAATTGTATAAGAATTTGGACTTAACATTTTTATGAGTGAATGAACTACTGTAAAATCCCATGACAAAACTATAAAACTATTAATTTAAAGTTACTGATTATAATTATAGAAATAATTTCTATTTAGATTTTGTTGAAAAAAATGTCAGATATACTGTATACAAGTACGAATGTAAGTCATTTGAGACTGTAGGGTGACATTAGCCCCTTTCACCCATGCAACCAAGAAAACTACAGGAAAATTGTTGGGTTACCTTTAATAGTAAATGTACCACATGCACTGTTCACACATTAAACTACATTCCATCTTTGTCAGATATCCTACCATTCACACATCAGCACCAAATGCTGTTAAACTGTGTGTGACGTTGTTTGTAGGTTTTCATTTATGCACTTGCTGGTGACTCAACAACACTGTGAGACTGTTGAACTACAGAGAACAAAATATTGTCACTAGCATCCGAAGGCAGAGATGCTCTCTGTGGATGAAAAGCACAGTAATATACTGTACTGTATATGTATTTCGCTACACAGAGGTCTGTGTGAAAAATGTAGGTTCATCAGAAAATACATGGGAAATTGCTTCTTGTTGCTTTCAGCTATCGGGAAATTTCTTCATCCGCTCAGATGAAGAGAAGCACTCTAGTTTCACTATCTGACCAGATAGTTCATAGTTGTTGATAGTCTTTCTTCCGAGTCACCGGTGTTAAACTGCACAGAGTTACTGTATCATCTCCATCTAGGGTTGCCACCCGTCCAGTAAAATACAGTATCGTCCTGTATTTAAAGATAAAATGCTGCTAAATGTGTGCTAAAACGTGCTAATACTGTGGAGGGTGTGGTAAGGGACCGTCTGAAAAGTCCACAAATGGTGGTAAAACTGTGGAGTTTTTCCTATATATATGTTCAAACAATGTTTGAATACAATCATAAAGACAAGTACAGACGAAGGAAAAAATAATTTTAAATGATAAAAACATTTAAAAATGTGTATAAACCATGCAAAATCTTTACATAAATAAGATAAAGAAGACAAGTAATCAAAATAAATAAAATCAATATATTTTTAACAAATAAATTATGTATTATGCGGATTGTGGGTATGCGGAGCAATGTAATGTTCGATGTTCCCCTCAGCACAGCCACAAGCTTGGAACGTGAGGCTCCTCGACGTGGCATCTCCTGCTTCACCCAGCCGCGCTGGGTGGGACCCCACCAGCAGGTAAATCAGGTGTGATTGTCCCCTTGGTGCCCCTCGCCCGGAGTTTGGAGTTGTGGATAGTGCTCTCCATGGCTGGCCAGGACCATCCGACTCGGCTATGCAATTAAGTTCGCCAGGCACGCCTGGGTTCAGCTGTGTCCGCTTCACCTCGATGAAGGCCGAGAACGTCGCTACCCTCCATGCGGAGATCACAACCCTTCTGCAGAAGGACGCGATAGAGCCTGTCCCTCCAGCCGAGATGTAGAAAGGGTTCTACAGCCCCTACTTCCATCGTGCCAAAGAAAGGTGGTGGGTCGCGGCCAATCTTGGACCTGCGAGTGCTGAACCGGGCCATGCACAAACTCCCGTTCAAGATGCTGACACAGAAATGCATGTTGGCGTGCGTCCGGCATCAAAATTCGTGGTGGTAGACCTGAAGGATGCATTCTTCCATATCTCTCTCTGTTTTACTTCGGCATGGTTCCTTTCTGTGGGTCACCTTCGAGGGCCGGGTGTACAAGTACAAGGTGCTCCACATCGGTCTGTCCCTGTATTCACGAAAGTCGCAGAGGTAGACCTTACCCCATTAAGGGAAGTGGGCATTCGCATCCTCAATTATCTCAATTACTGGCTGATTATAGCTCACTCTCGAGACTTGTTGTGTGCGCACAGGGACCTTGTGCACGGGCACCACAGCTGGTAGGGGCTAACTAGGAAAAGAGCAAGCTCTTCCCAGTTCAGATCATCACTTTTCTCGGGATGGAGTTAGACTCAGTCTCTATGAAACAATTTCAGAGGCTCCTAGGGCATATGGCATCCTCGCTCGGGTTGATGCATTCGAGACCGCTCCAGCACTGGCTTCAGACTCAAGTCCCAAGATGGGTATGGCGCTGTGGCACACATCACATCACGCCAATCTGCCGCCACTTGTTCAGCCCTTGGACGGACATGGAATTTCTGCGGGCAGGGGTCCCCTTAGTGCAAGTTTCCTGGTGCGTCGTTGTTACGACAGATGCCTCAAAATGAGGCTGGGGCGCCATGTGCAATGGGCACGCAGCCGCAGGCTTCTGGACAGGGCCGCGACTGCATTGGCATGTCATCTGCTTCTAGTTGCTGACAGTATTTCTCACCTTGCGGAGGCTTCGGCCATTGATCCAGGGCAAGCACGTGTTGGTCTGGACAGACAACAAGGTGATGGTACCATATATAAACCGCCAAGACAGCTTACGCTCATGTCGCAAGGTTCCCACGACCCCGTTTAGAGATTAGGTGGTGAACCTGCAAGTGCTGCCCCAGGAGGAGGCAGACCCAGCCTTGTCATTGCTGTGTCTGGTGCATTCTGTGCACATCTTCTTGGATTGCACACAGAGATTTAGACGCTCTGAGCAGCTCTTTGTCTGCTTCGAAGGACAGCAGAAAGGGAGGGTTGTCTCCAAACAGAGTATCGCCCACTGGTCCGTTGGCGCCATCGCTTTGGCATCCTGGGCCCTGGCCAACAGCACCTCTTTAGCAGACATCTGTGGAGCAGCAGGCTGGACAACAGCCAATACTTTCACGATATACTGCAATCTCAGGGTTGAGCTGGTTTTGTCCCGTGTGTTGTCAGGTACAAACAGGTAAATATGTGGTTGAACTGGCCGGGTTTACCGCTTTCATACAGCACCCTCCTCATCCTGGAGGGAAAGATGTGTGCTTTTTTGCCCCCAGCTGAGTTCCCGAGACTGTGGACCCTGGATGTCCTTCCTCATTAGCCCTGTGTTAGACGAATTCAGTGGAGAAATTCGATGCCGGCCCAGTACGTGTGCTAGTAGGCCATGTACTGGGGTAGGTGCTCCAAATACGCTGGGTGCCTGTGAGTAACCCCGTGTGATGTATCTTTCCCCATTGGTAAACCCACATCTTCCTTGGGCAGAGTTCCCTCTGCCACCGGTCTCCGTGTTTGTAGAGCTCCGATCCCTCTGGGTAGGACCTACCACAAGGACTTCCTCCAGAGGTGCGGGGGACCGTAAAACACTCGTGGAGAGTTGGGGGAGGTTACACGTGGCCGGGTCCGCTTGCTACAAGGCACACAGTGGCTTGCCCGTACATGCACCGCCAATTCACGTAACAGGGTTCAGCTAGTTGTGGCTTTTGGATAGGGACCCCTAGTGTCACTACATCGACACAATGTCGAGTGAGTGACAGATAGGGAACGTCTTGGTTACTGTCGTAACCTCCATTCCCTGATGGAGGGAATGAGATGTTGTGTCCCTCTTGCCACAACACTAAACTACCTGCTGAAATAGCCAGAACCCTGTCTCAGCTCCTCAGTTCAAAACCTGAATGAGTGGTTGTGAGCCAGCTCTTTTAACACCCGTATGTCCGGGAAATTGGCATGCAAATTCCACTCGCCAATTCCCATTGGCCTTTTCTCAAAGCTCAGTTTAGGGCTCCCAAGAGCAACCTCCAGTGTCACTACATTGACACAATGTCTCATTCCCTCCATCAGGGAATGGAGGTTACAACAGTAACCAAGACGTTTTCATTCAAATTTGTCATCTTTCACCTCAGTTGAGCAGCACAGACAATTATTCATTTATTCCCTTTGGTGCCACCCTCAAGTTTAAGCACTTTATGCTATGCTTTCTCTGACTCTGAAAGCATTGTTTAAAGCCCTTTCATTCAACAGTACATTCATACAAATTGAATCCCGCTAGTACAAATGGCCAAGGTAAGCATGCTTACTAAATAGATTAAGCCAATCAGAAGCTCCTTCCTTCAGTCATGCTATCTGATAGGCTAGATTTGAGTTTTGTGTCAACACGTTCAAGTTCATTTAACTAATGCGTTATATATAACCCAATATTATATATTAATAACTATTCACACATACCATATGGAAATTTATAGGTAATAAAACAAATTACCAAATCAAAATTTTCAAAAGTGTCGTGTTCACACATGACCTCTAAGCTATGTTAGTAATTTTCTGGAAAAGGCTGCATGTGTGAATGCGACTATTATGTCATTCACAGAGTGTCATAGAATTGGACAGTCGCTACAGAGCTCATTTGTTGCACTTTGTATGTCACGTTTTTTTGATTGGTGGATTGTTTCACTTCAGGATAATGGGTAGTGTAGTTCTTCACCAGAAATTCCTCTATTAAGATTTTTGTTGCATTCTGTTGGTGAATGTTAGTAAATTGCCTGAAATTGCTAACACCAAAATTTCACCATTGAAGTCAGACTTTGTTCTGCAAAGCAAGCTTATAGCTGCATTAGCCTAAACATTTACATATACACAGGAGTTAATGGACCATCTGGAGAGGTGAAATAAAGGCAAATGAAGGTTTTAAAGAAGATGATGTTGTTTTCAATCTGCCCTCCCTGCAGCTCTACAGCACACAATAAAACCACTAACCAAACAACATACTACACAAATAACTAAATTCAAACTACTTTTTAAATATAGTTTCACATTCACATGCTGTTTGGCTATTAAAGTCTAAAGCCTGGTCATTTATCAGTATAATCCACTTTAAATGAATCCATAGGCATATTGATCTCCGCCTATGGTGCTACAGTCTAGAAACGTATTTATTTCTAACTATATTTTATATATAATATATGTATATATTCTATGTGTTTGTATTTCAGAACTGTTGTTCCTTTATTCCTTATACTTCCTATATTTCTATACTATTTATTTTATGTCTGTCAACAACTGTCAAACTCCTTTTCAGAGTTATCTTATCTGGCTAATTAAAACATATCCTGAAACTTTCTTTCAGACCAAGGCACCATTTTTTGTAGTCCATACAATTTCTGTAGTCCATTTAAGAGCTTCGATTGAGTTGAGGATTCTCAGTGAATAACTATTTAGATTCCGATTTATTTCTCACACAAATATATCAGATGTCTTCAGAAGACTTGGAAAATAGTCCATAAGTCATATGAACCTTAATGATACTTCATGGTGTTTAATAGTCATTTTGAGTAAATTGTGACAGAATTGTAATTTTGGGGAAACTGTTCCTTGAACTTTATCTTTAGAGGAGATGTTTCATAATATATATATGGTTTGAATAAACAGTTATTGCAAAAATAAAAACTTTCTGTCATAAATTATTGAAAACAACAAAAAGCACCATAGATACAAAAATTGGTCAATTTGACTTGTACACTATATTTCAGGTTTAAAGTAATAATAATAATAATAAAAAGTCATGGAATTTACATTCACTCCCTGTTTGTTTATGAAACACTTAAAGCTGTTCATTTATCAGTACTTTAAAGGACTCACCAGCACACACTGATTTTTGCCAATGGCACTGCAGTCCCCAAATGTTCTTGCAGGCCCTGGAAAACAACCACATTTTTTGTGTGTTCTATAACCCAGTAAAATATTTATTCCCCGGTCGGCCAGTCTCCTCTTTGAAAAGGATGTCAGTTTACTAGCTTCTAAAAGTAGTATCTCCTAAAAAGGTTGTCTGGAGGACAGCTTAAAGTCCATCAATCTCCAGGCAGATGATGAAGAGTTGTGCTGTTGTTCATTACACTTTTGTGTGGGGTGCTTGGCTTTCTCATGACATCGTAGATTCACAACTCAAGACGGGCGAGCAGAAGCAATAACTGACATAACGTCAAACATCTCTCCCCAGCACAACAGATGACTCAGATCTGTCAGGCCGCACAGTGAAGCGATCAATAGTTTAGAGGTTGAAGCCAAATCTTGGTTCTGGTCCACCCGTTTGGAACTGTGCCTCACATTGATCAGATCCATCGTGGAAATGAGTGTCGGTAGAATAACGTGGTAGTAAACACTTAAAATGTTGAATGTGAAACACAAAAGGGAGGATGGATGAGGAGTTGTGTTGGGTTTTAAGAAGAGATGGAGAACTTCTTGTCGTGAGAGAATAGAATGATAATTTGTCTCTTTACTTTTAATCATATAATAGTATGACAGCGTTTTCTTTGGTTAAAACAGCAGGACTTTTTTAGCAGGTAACATGTTAAGCTATATTTCAAAGGGATATTCCATGGTCATTACAATTTAAGATCAGTCGACAGCATTTGTACCATGTCATTGATTACCAAAAAAAAAAAACACTTACAATGGAAATGAGCCAATTTTTGGAGGGTTTAAAGGCTGAAATGTGAAGCTTACTTTTTTTATTTAAGCACCTACGTTGATACTTCTGTTAAAACGTATATGTTAAAAATATTATTTGAGCTTTAAAGTTGTTTAAAATGTCGTTTTTAAGGACATAAAACCCTAGCTTTCAAATCTCATTTGTAGTTGCATTCAATTCAAACATGGCGCATCAACACAAAATCACGTCTGGTTTGATGTCAATTCAGTTGAAGTCTGAATCTTTTGTACTTCTCATGACAAATTGCAATGCGGCTAAATTTTAAAAATGCATATTGTACATATGCAATATTCCCCATTTCAAAAAGCATTTCGAACAATGTCAGCATTTGTTAACTATCGCACCATCATAAAAATCTTCTAGAATATTCATTGAGCGATGCTAAACATAGGGCACTCACTATTTTTACTTTAATAAGTGTCTTTGGTCTAACAGAACAGCAGTTCAGATAACAAGCTGTTTCTGGTGCTGAGGGAAAGTTGCAGGGATGCAGAGACAGAAGGGAGAATGGAGAGAAAAAAAGGAAGAGGAATTGCGAGGCATGGAGGGATGTTCATGGCTGCTGTACTGTGGCTGCAGGGCTCTCTGAGCGATGCCAAGGCCGTGTCTGGTAACACGTTCATTTGTCCACATTTCTTATTTTCTGTCCCTCTGGATTGCCCATCCTTCTGTTGCTTTATTTTTGCAATATTTTTTTCTGCGTCTCTCCCAAGAGATCTCTATCGCAGAAAAATCTGCAGTCCGACAGTTCACTTGGCATGCTTGAAATGATGTTAAGAGAGCCAAAAAAGAAAGAGAGTGAAAAAATGGAGAGGAAAAGAAAAGCTGATCCCTTAACATGAGTTTTTCCTCCGGGTGTACTTCGAAGTGTATGAAATATTGCAGGAACTTCTACTTCAACCTTCCAATCTGATTTCTAATGAATGGTTCATACATTAGCGCTCCAGTAAATGTATATTCAAATGTATATTAACGGAATTATTCAGCCAAAAATTTAAGTTCTTTCATCATTTACTCACACTCATTTAATTTCAAACCCATATGACATTTTTTTCATCTGTGGAACACAAAAGATGTTAGACAGAATCGCAGAACTTCTCTTTTTCCAAGCGAACGGTCCACCACACCCGAAAAATGACAACAAAGCCCCAAAAAGTAGTCCTTACAACTCGTACATGTATCTTATTCTGAATTCATTTGATAGCTTTGTGTGACTGATATTTAAAGGAATAGTTCAAACAATAATGAAAATTCTGTCATCGTTTACTCAACCTTGTTACGGATCAAACCCACATGAAATTGCTTCTTTTTTTGCGCTAAACCACTCTGAACAAGCTTCTCTCGTAGTATTCATGAGAGTACAACAGATGTCAAAATATTCACTGAAAAACGTTTATCAACAAAACGATGGAACTCATTTTGTGTACCATACTGGTTTGGAATGACATGATTACAGAATTGCCATCAGTGTGACATTTGCATGTATTTAGATGTAGGGCTGGAAAAGTTTCTGGGTACATTTCTGTGATTAATAGTTGACTGTTTTACACGTAAAAAAAATAATAATAACACAGTTATTTTTTTTTCACTTCCTGAAACTTCACATATGTTTTTTTCCCCACTTCCTCCAGCGAAAATTGGCATATACATTTCCAGAAGGTACACACTTGACTCGACTACACATTCTTATCACAGAAACTGATTTTTTATGGCAGTGTATGCTTGTTTATTACGCACTTCACATGTATAAGAATAATAAACACTGGATTTACTGTACGGAGAATGAGACTTCACCCACAAGTGTATAGTGTCTAATAATGCAAGTGTATAGTGTCTAATAATGCATTAGAGATGTACACTTACGTTTATCTTACCAATAAAGCTTGATATGAATTGAATCTGCCCATTTGATCCTTATTATTAATGGCAGAAGATTTTGCCAATCTTTTAAAGGGGTCTATACATGTACTCGTATAAACGATTTATACCTGTAAAAATATGTCTAAATCTATCCTCAAATGTTGAACATTATTCAAAATAACTAGCAAATTTTTTGTTTTACTTTTGAGGGAATAATGTTCCAAAATCCACATATGTGGACGTCATTTTTAGCAGTGTGCTGACTCATGAAATATTTTGGAATTTTTAAAGTGGCGTATCAAACCCCAAACAGGTTTCAGTGAAAATATGTTTTTTTACCAGAGGCTCTTTTGTTGGCTCTGCGCCCATAGAAGCATTTCACATAATTCAACGTCATGTTGTTGTGTCACGTGACTTGGTGCGGCAGAAGTTTAACCCTTAAATGACAGTCTAGAGTCTTGTGAACAGTATTTAGTCAGTTAAAATAAAAATTATATTATGCGTTGTGTATAGCGAATCCAAAATACAAATTACTGTATGTGGACACGTGGTTGCGCAAGGTTAAAAAATAGAGATCTTGTTCGTTAGATTTGTTTGGCTACATATTCAGATCTGAGATACTTTCTTCAGGAAAAACCTTTAATTTCACCTTTAAACCTTTCAGAGAGGCTGCCTTTTGTTCCCTCAAATGTTCTGTAAACTTTTGAAATCATCAACAAAGTTTGAAAAGACCATTAAAACGTTTCTGACTGTAAAAAACTTTCTTCTGTCCTTCTAATAAGACCACAGGGGTTAGGACTCATTCTATAATGTATTCAGATGGTCTGATGTTTTCCTTTGGCTCAATGTTTGGTCCACTTCATATTTTTCTCTTTTATCCCAGCATTCTTAGGTTTATTAAAGCAAAACATATAATCCTTTCAAAATCTGCTGTAGCAAAGAGTCCAAACAAAGTTCTTAAGGTTGACAAACTTATTGAGGAACAGAACGTTCTCCATAGAAAAATATTTATTGAAAAGTCCAGTTTATTATTGGTACAATGCCTTTGAGCTCCTCTGTATATGGAAATATATTATCTCTATAAAAAACAGCCTCTTCAAAGCAAGGGTTGATCACATTTTTTGTGAATTTTTCAGATCGAGTTGGATATGCAACCTGGTCTCAGAGAATAATGATACTATACCTAAATTTTTGCAAAATTATTTTTACGTGGTTCGTTGTATGTATCGCGGCAGTTTCCTGGTGAAATGAACACTATAAGCGCTACAACAGCAATGACTTTTATTCACTTTCACACAAATTAGAGACAATGTTTGTGCATGAAGATGCATACATATTTCTTGCCAACAAACATGCATAACACATAGCTGTAAAACGTCATGGTTACCTCCGTTCCCCGAGGGAAGGAACGAGACATTGTGTCGAATGAAGTGACACAAGGGGTCTTCCTGGGATGCCAAACGTACCTCTGAACCTGAGAAAAGGCCAATGTCAAGTTGGCAGACAGAATTTACAACCCTGTCGAGAGGCGTCTGTGGTCACCACGACACATCTGGACACCTGCTGCAAGAGGACTCCGGTCCGCACAAAGCTGTCAGAGTCCTGTCCAAGGGTTGAAAGTCTGATGGCAAGAAGGGGTTATTGTCACACGGTATGGGTGCCATGCCCATCTCGGGACTCAAGTCTATAGCAAGTGCTGAAGCGGTCTCATATGCATCAACCCGAGAATCGCGGCCACGGATGAGGATGCCATATGCCTCAGGAGCCTCAGGAACCGCTGTGCCGGGCTCGAAGAGAGCGAGGCACCCGAGCAGTGACTGAGCACGCTCGTTGGTGAGTCTAACTCCATGCCGAGAAAAGAGATGCTCTGAACTGGAACGAGCTTGCTCTTTTCCCAGTTGACCTGAAGCCTAGACGGCTGAGGTGCCTGAGCACCTGGTCCCTGGTGCAGATCTTTATGTGCCTTGGCTTGATGGACCTGCTGGAGAGCCATGGCATGCAGGGCAGAGGCGGCCTGTCCGGTGGCGCTGTAGGCTTGTGAGGTCAATGATGACGTCATCCTACAGGCTCTGAAGGGGAGTACAGGCGGTCCCGCCAGGTGGCGGCATTCTCAGGACACAGGTGGATTGCAACCACCCTATCCACCTGGGGGACCTCCTGGATGTTACGGGCAGTAAAAGGTGCCCTCCACGACCGCGTCAGCTCGTCATGCATTTACGGGAAGAACGGTACCGGGGGGGTGGTATGGCTGTGAGCGGGGCCCGGAGCCAAGGTACCAGTCAGTCGTGAAGTGGCATTCACCTTGAGGAAGGAGAGCCGCGACCGCAACGCTGCCATGGTCATGTTCTGCAATGAGTACATGAGCCATCCACTAGGCAGCGTCTGTGGCCGTCGGTCTTGGAGAGAAATCGATCGCATCCAAGAACAACACAGGGGCGGAAAGGCATCTTGAAAAAGACGCGCCCTGAAAAGGACGTTCAACGCCGCTGTGTATTGCTCTTTTGTGAGTGGAAAACTCAAACTCTTTTAGAGAAATCAAAACTCTTTTAGGAGGAGAACACTCTTTTAACAGTGAAAAGCGCTGTCGAAGTGCCCAGGGGCGTAGACTGCACAGCGTGCAGAGAGAGAGAATGCCAGCTGGAAGTGCCCCGTAGATCCAACAGCAATGCTTCTCGCTGACAGAGGTGAGTGAAACAGTGGGGAACTTCAGCTTGCTGTTGCACAACCGTTCAGCTCCGAAGAAAAATTCTGACTGGCACCCCGCTTCCCTTTATACCCGTATGTCTGGGGTGCGATATGCAAATTCTGTCTGCCAACTGGCCTTTTCTCAGGTTCAGAGGTATGTTTGGCATCCCAGGAAGACCCCTTGTGTCACTTCATTTGACACAACATCGAGTGAGTGACAGAAGGGGAACTACTAATTCAGACAGCTCTAATTTCAGGCACACAAGCACTACTCCAGAATATAAAAATGCTTTGGCTAGCGTGCATAGAGTCTGCCGTCTGTGCTATCCTTGTCCTTGTCCTTACCCAGCCCACTGGAGGGGCCATCGGGTGGTCACAGACTGATCTTCTGTCCCTTTCTAATGAGTGAGATCACCACAGCAGATGTCTGCAAAACCACTTATTTGCCAAAAAAACACACTGTGGTTTTATCAGAGGACTGTCACTCGAGGACTGATCATTCATCTCTTTAGAAAAAGCAGGCGGTAATGTGGAGCTAAACAAACACTGTGACCTCTACCTGCGGAGAGATTAGATTCAGCAGGAAGTTACGACAAACTGCTTAAGGGGATAGTTTACGTCATTATTTATGCACCCTTGTTCTAAAACTGTATGACTTTCTTTCTTCCATGGAACACAAAAGAGTGATATTTAAAATACAGACCAAGTGCAACATTTTAGGGGTGCATGCAAAATGTTGTTACTCTATATTTTATAATGATGTATCATTATGCAAGTGTGTTGGTTATTTCCTACATTTCTAGACCAATAAAAGTGGCTAAAAGTCCAGACTTGAAGATACAATGCAGAAAATGTCAAATGTTTTCAACAAGGACTGTAATTAGAAAAGATATTATCTTTTCTGTCCAGGCCCATTAAAATAACACTCTATAACCCAGAACATGTACCGTAGTACATCTTTAGTCAAGTCGTCATTTTTATCTGTATAGTGCTTTTCACAAGACACAATCGTTTCAAAGCAGCTTTACAGAAAATCATGCATTAACAAAAAATGAAACTAATGTCTATAAAGTCTTTGAGTCATCATTGTGTAGTTTGATTAAATATAATTGTAAATTTTGTATAAAAATAAATAATTAAATAATAATTTCATTTAGACCCAATGTGAGCAAGCTATAGGCGACTGTGGCAAGGAACACAAAACTCCATAAGAAAAATAACCTTGGGAGAAACCAGGCTCACTGCGGGAGCCAGTTCCCCGCTTAGTTTTCCTTTTAATCTTGTTTATCTTACAGTGACATTTCTTTGTTCGATCTGTGTTCTTTTTCTTTCCAACACATATTTTCAAAACCACTTTGCCTCATGCTTAACAGCATGTTCCTCTTCTAGTGATTTCTTTGTAAATGTGTGACCTCTCTACTCCCTCTAAAGCCTACAGAATGGCACAACATAGCAGCTTGCTTCACTAATGAGTTTAAGCACTTCCACAGATATGAATGAAACTAAATGCACAGTTTGGTTTGATCGCACTCATGCTGAAATACTCCTGCATGCAAATTTTCAGACCTTCTACCGCTCACAAAAACACATTTGCCATTACCATCACAAACCATCATTCCCATTTTCTCCTAATTTCAATTTCAAATTGGTTTATTGCTTCTTCTTTTTTTTTTTAGAGGAGCCATTGATGGTAATAAAATAATGCAATTGTTACCTTAGAGGGATAGTTTACCCAAAAATTTTAATTGTTATTGTTTACTCATCCTCATGCCATCCCAGGTGTGTATAACTTTCTTCCTTCTGCTAAACAAAAACAAAGACCTTAAGAAGACTATCTCAGGTTTGTTGGTCCTTTTAATGCAAGTGAATGGTGAGCATGCTTTTGAAGCTCCACAAATCACATAAAGGCAGCATAAACGTAATCCATTAGACTCCATTGGTTAAATCCATATCTTCAGAAGTGATATGATAGGTGTGTGAGAAACAGATGGATATTTGAGTCCTTTTTTACTATTAATCTCCATTTTCACTTCATTTTTAAAAGTGAAAGTGAAAGTGGAGATTTATGGGAAGAAATAACTTATATTTTGAACTATTTCTAACTCACACTTATTACATCATATCTTTAAAGGGTCTAAACACCTGAAGATAAATAATCCAGAGTTGCATAGCAGTCGTAGTGTGCATGCAGCATCCAGCTGTGTATGCGCGCAGTCTTACGGAGTATACTTTGACATCATGTTCGGCCATATGCAGAGTTCAGATATTCTTCTAAAAATCTTTGTTTGTGTTCTGCAGAAGAAAGAAAGTCATACACATCTGGGATGACATGAGGGTGAGTAAATAATGAGAATTTTCATTTTTGGGTGAACTATCCTATTTGGGTAACCTAATGTATTCAGGTTGATTTGGTGATGTTAAATAATATTTCTGAACTGAATCAAACAAGTAAATATACACTCACCTAAAGGATTATTAGGAACACCTGTTCAATTTCTCATTAATGCAATTATCTAATCAACCAATCACATGGCAGTTGCTTCAATGCATTTAGGGGTGTGGTCCTGGTCAAGACAATCTCCTGAACTCCAAACTGAATGTCAGAATGGGAAAGAAAGGTGATTTAAGCAATTTTGAGCGTGGCATGGTTGTTGGTGCCAGACGGGCCGGTCTGAGTATTTCACAATCTGCTCAGTTACTGGGATTTTCACGAACAACCATTTCTATTGTTTACAAAGAATGGTGTGAAAAGGGAAAAACATCCAGTATGCGGCAGTCCTGTGGGCGAAAATGCCTTGTTGATGCTAGAGGTCAGAGGAGAATGGGCCGACAGATTCAAGCTGATAGAAGAGCAACTTTGCCTGAAATAACCACTCGTTACAACCGAGGTATGCAGCAAAGCATTTGTGAAGCCACAACACGCACAACCTTGAGGCAGATGGGCTACAACAGCAGAAGACCCCACCGGGTACCACTCATCTCCACTACAAATTGGAAAAAGAGGCTACAATTTGCAAGAGCTCACCAAAATTGGACAGTTGAAGACTGGAAAAATGTTGCCTGGTCTGATGAGTCTCGATTTCTGTTGAGACATTCAGATGGTAGAGTCAGAATTTGGTGTAAACAGAATGAGAACATGGATCCATCATGCCTTGTTACCACTGTGCAGGCTGGTGGTGGTGGTGGTGTAATGGTGTGGGGGATGTTTTCTTGGCACACTTTAGGCCCCTTAGTGCCAATTGGGCATCGTTTAAATGCCACGGCCTACCTGAGCATTGTTTCTGACCATGTCCATCCCTTTATGGCCACCATGTACCCATCCTCTGGCTACTTCCAGCAGGATAATGCACCATGTCACAAAGCTCGAATCATTTCAAATTGGTTTCTTGAACATGACAATGAGTTCGCTGTACTAAAATGGCCCCCACAGTCACCAGATCTCAACCCAATAGAGCATCTTTGGGATGTGGTGGAACGGGAGCTTCGTGCATCCCACAAATCTCCATCAACTGCAAGATGCTCTCCTATCAATATGGGCCAACATTTCTAAAAAATGCTTTCAGCACCTTGTTGAATCAATGCCACGTAGAATTAAGGCAGTTCTGAAGGCGAAAGGGGGTCAAACACAGTATTAGTATGGTGTTCCTAATAATCCTTTAGGTGAGTGTAGATGTTATCACATGAAGCACATTTGTAAGGTCAATTATTTTTTTCTTCAGTTTGTTTCTGTCTGTTTGCTAAACTGCGAACACTGAACTTTTTGATAAGGATCTGTTTCTGAAGGTAAAGAGATTTTCAGCCAGTTTGAACTGTTTAGAGCTTTGTAACATTCAAATTTGCTTTGATTTGGACTTTCATTTCCCCAATGTATCCATGCATTATTTGGACCAATATATCACACTCTGTCTCTCTCTCTCTCGAGCTGTGGCACATAGGAGTAGCTCTAAAACAAATCTCTGTTAAAGCCAGCATGAGCGTAATGTGTGGCTACAGAGATATAGCCTCAGGTGTTGATTTTAAACAACACTCCTGTCAGAAAAGAACTGCTGTTTCCCTTTTCTCTTGCCTTAGTTGTACAAACTACTAGATTCCTTCAAGCTGCCCGTGTAGTTAATCTGCTCACCTGACATGACAGCTTCTCCCAGAGGACAATATTATTGCTCAGTGGATGTTTTCTGAAAGCTCAGGAGACTTCAAACGGTTGGTTCACCCAAAAATGAAAATTATGTCATCATTTACTCACCCTCATGATGTTCCAAACCTGTATGAAACACAAAAGAATATGTTAAAGACTCATTGAATGTTTCTTTTTGGTTGAACTATTCCTTTAATGAAAATCTCATTTATGTTTCTTGTATTAACGTAGATCAGAGGTTTCTCCTTATAATAAATTAGGAGAAATAAAATAGAAACAGTTGAGAGAAAAATAATAATTATATAGCATACAATACAATAGATCTAAAAAAAGTATGTCCATATGCATATTCACATAAGTTGTGAAATGTTAAATATAACCAAGCTATAGAATATTTTTAATTGTTTATTATGTTTCCAGGAGTGTTTTTACATCACACAGTACATCAGAAATATGCATAATTAATTCAAAGTACCGGACAGCATCATCCAATCACAGCCAACCATGTAAAAATAAAATTATACATTATAAATTCTGAATCTATGTATTGATTACCAATGTCCCAATGTCTGCCAAACATCATCTGCAGCCTAAAACTGAACTTCTGGTTGGATTTCTGGAGTGAATGCACATAGCAGCCTCAAGAGCTATAGGATGCTCCCTTTCTCCCTATTTAGTGAATTACTTAATCTCCAGTGTGCTATCTGTCTGCACTGGTCTCATAACATTTCAAAATGCACCATATTTTCATCCTAACTCCATATAGTATGACCCTTAAAGCAAAATTATTTATCTTTTGTATGAACCCATTGATTATCAATGTGAAAATGCAGAGCAATTATAGGATTTCTAAGGGGAAAATGCGTTAAATGCAAAATGTCACCCTGCTAAACACAATGTACTGTATAGTGTGACGTTTCCCGATAAATTGCTTACATTTTAAAAATGGCATATCGGATGAAACTAGACTCTTTTGGCTCATTGAAAATTTGGACTCAAACAAGTTTCAATGTAAAAAGGTAATTAGGTTTCTTACCAGATCAGTAGTTTTGCTGGTGTTGGCGTGTCCCATAGAGAATTTCCACTGTGATCAGCACCATGTTGTTTTGTCACATTTGAAAGCTAAACACTTACTGACAGCCCAGAGTCTTCTGAACTAAGATCAGTCAGTTTAAAAGAAATGAATACGATGCATTGCGTATAGCAAAGCAAAAATACAACGTCCACATGTGTGGACACAAGGTTATAGTAGATACAAAAAGAGATATACTTATTGATTTCCCTTTTTCAATGGGATCTGCCTGATTTTGAGGAATAGTAATTCTCTGTGAATAGTGATTATGCTGCTGTTCTGTCAAATGAAACTTGCTTACATTATTATGTTAAAATATAATAATAGATATTATAAAAATAAATTGGATTTAAAACACAAAATCATAACATAGTTTACCCCAAAATTAATGATCTGTAAGTATTTACTGACACTCATGTTGTTTCAAAGCCATCTGGCTTTCTTCCGTGAAACACAAAATTAGTTTCACAGAATGTTTATGCTGCTCTTTTCCATGAAATTAAATGAGGATGGGTGAATTTGTCAGAAAAGTAGTCCACGTTAGCCTTCTGAAGTCATCCGGAATCTTTGCGTGAGGAACAGACTGAAATTAAAGTTGTTATTCACTGAAAATCCTCCAGGCTGTGAAGGAGCATAACATTGGTTGGACCCACTGAACGAATACACCCTTCACTGAACCAGTCAGTCATCTCTTGAATAAAAGTGAGTGATGACCACACATTACAATGGCATGTGGCCGTTATTGAAATCATAATAATTTTCAAGGCTAGTATTGGATCTTTACCTCCACCATATCTCTCAAATCTCATTTGCTCGTCCGCATATTCAGACTTGAAGCAACGTGATTGGTTACAACACTTGCGACAACCACTAATCTTCAACATGGTCAAACACATCTTACAAAAAGTTTTGAGAGCTTCGGACGGAAGGGAAGATTTAAAATCAAACAAGCAACGCTTTATAATGTCTTTGCTTAATAAGCATTATCAAAAAATGCTTAATAATAAGTTAATAAACTTATTATTAATAAACGTCTTTATAATGTGCTACCCTGTTTCAAAAGCTGAGCTCTTGTTTAAAGTTTTTAATGTTGCTTTAAAAATACTTTTTTTATTACATTTCCTCTAAATGTAATGGAAACATTCAGCAGCATGCTATAATGGTTGATTCAATGCGGTTTGTCACATGCATGCTGAGTGAAGTATCATTAATAGTCACATCTTACCTTTACGTGCCTCTAAAATGACCTCTCCAAGTGTGGTATGGTGCCTCTTAATTAACGCTTTAGCTTAATAAACATGCTCCCAAGAAATGCAGCTATTACCATCTGACATTTCCCTGTCCTCATTTCAAATGCTTCACAATTAAATTAATGTTTGTGTTTCACACTTAATTACCAATAAAGCAGAAATCAGGACACTGCCCCAGAAATTCCTTAGTTGCATCATCTGTAGGTAATCGCAAGTGATTGGGCCATAACTGGTTATTTCCAGTCATTGATGTGTGGTGACCTTCAGAAGATCGTTTTATGGAATAAGCCACACACAGTTTCATATGTCATCGAGGGTTGTCTTAGAGCTGTTTCATAGTTGTTCTGATCAATAAACCTTAAACAAACATGATTTTTACAGGTATCTTTGCACAATTTATGATTCCAGTGTTGTCAGATTTCACTGCTGATTTGAAACACATTCTCTGATTGTAATCTTGAACATCTGTTTTTGAGGTCTTTCCCCATTGAAGTAGATTAGAGCTGCTCTTGTATGCCACTCGTTTACAGAAAAATTGCTGCCCAAGGGCGTTCCAAAGATGGCCACCAGTGGACTGACTTGCTAGAAAGACTTTGGCTATATTCCAAGTCCTCTGTCGCCATAAGATACACAGACTGACGAATAATTGGACATACAGAATAGACCACATGTTGTTCACTGATAAGCTTCGCCTCTACTGTATTTCACTTTTTATTTGCGGTAACATATTTTTAAACTTGCCATGTTGCGTGCGAGCAGTCATTTGTAACGTGGAAAGAATGCAACAAACCTGGAGTGACGCTTTTAAAGGTGCCATTTTTAAATTGAACACAAGTGTAAATTATATTTGAGAGAATCAGTGAAGGGGGAAGATTTTTTTGTTTAATAAGGGCTCAAATTACAGTTTGTTTATGACACAAAGCTGACGGCTTCAGTAGTTGTCATAAGAACTACGTTTATTGGTATGGTATTTTGGAGCTTTACAGTAAAAATCACCATCCACTTTCATCTTATGGAAACTATTCAAAGGAAAGAATGTTTGGAGTTGGAATGATATCAGGGTACGATATATTTTGTAATGATTTTTCTTTTACTATTACAGTAGCAAACATTATCATGCTCCCTTAAATAACATCTACTTTAACATACTTGGAGAAAAATAAAAATAGAATAGAATAATGAATGAAAACACATAGATTGGAAAATCAAACAGGCTGATTACAGCAACATTTGGTGAAGAAGACACAAAATAGGCGAAATTGGTGAGTGATTTGTACACTCACCTTTTGAATGAGTGAACACTCTTTTCTCTTGTGTGTTTCTTGTTTGTAGTTATTTTTCTTTGTTAAGGGTACACACTGTTTTATTTGAATGTTCTTTTAAAAAAAAAATCTGTTTTTTAAAATTGGCGTAACCAAGAAAGAGATATTACAAGGAGAAAATACATTTTTGAAAGGTTTTGAAAGTTGTTTGTGGCACACAAAGGATTTCACAAAATTATATTTCACCCCATTTTCCACACCATATTTTAAAACCTCTTGCAGAGGGTGAAAGGGGCAAGCAAACTCAAAAGTGAGCCTGTAAAATGGAAATAAAAGAGAAAGTCATTGTAGTGTGCAGTACATACTTCAGCGGCTGTGGTAACTGGGGCATCCATACACTAGACCTGTGATGACTAAGAGTAGAAAAATAACCTGAGGCAGGGAGACATTAGGAGGGGCAGCATGCTGTTTCTTCCAGCGGTAAGTACTCCTGTGGTTAGATGGGTCCTCAACAGCCCTCATGGGTCAGCTGTCTTACAGGTTTAATAGAGAGCTCCAATTTTACTAATAGTCTAGAATGCTTAGACACAGTTTGAATTGTGTGTAAGGTTTTTTTGTTTGTTTGTTTGTTTCATTTGAACCATCAGAGATCTGGCCCTTGAAAACCCCTACACTAATTTCTCTTATGGAAATACTTGCAGTGGGAAAGAGTTGCAATGTTGCTTCTCACTCTCTTCCTTCCTAAACCTTTTTATGAGAAAGAATCAGGAATTTTTACAGTGTTAATAAATGTGACTTTGTGGAAATGTGGATATATATGTACTGGATCACTATATTCAAGTGTTGACGACAGCTCTAGTGCGATGATCATTTCAGTATAGCTCACAACCCCTTTGGAAATATTCAATTGTGTCTCTGTTTTTGGCACTACATACATTTGTTGTGTTGGGTAAGGCAGGTATCAACAAGTGTTTACATGCATAATAATATGCCAATAATTATTAAAAATATCCCAACTATCTTAACAATCAAAATCCAGACAATGCAAGAAAATCGCATTTACATTCGATTTTAAATAATTTTATCTCGGGTTTTAACTTCACAACGTAAAAAGACGTGTACAAAGCTCAAAAACACAGTTTAAGGCATTTAAATGTCCTTAAATAATGTCTGGCATGTAAACACATTCATTATTCCTATTGCGCATATTTTGGGTTAGGGATTTGAGAAAACCCTTAATCCAAAGTATTAAACTTTTATGTAACTCACCCCACACCATTTGTGCCACTGACAAGAATGATACCTCCAATTATTTGTCTTGTTAAGATTGGAAACTTGACCAAGTCATAAGAGCCCATTCCCAATTCTCTAGATATGGCTTGGGACCCTCCTTCAATGTAAGCCTATTGGATATGTTGCCTTTTTTTATCATCTAGCAGGCAAACAAATTTAATCCTAAATCCAATCACTTAAAAAAGTAATAGCACATCTCTTTTCAACACGTAACATGATTTGTATATTTCTTGTCCATAGCTAGCATGATCACACTGGAAATCAACATGATGTTTTGTTCGTGAACGAATCTGTCATTTTGAACAAATCTTTTAAGTGAACAAATCGTTCTCGTTCACCTCCATACACTAAAGAGCCACCCCGCGCTTCAAACTAGAGCTCATTGACTTCAAAAAGGGAGTTGTGTCAGTGAACAAGAAATATCAGTCATGCCGAGTTCGGCATACTACCTATACTACTTTTACTACTTCTGCCATATTTGAAATAGTAAGAGTAGTATGGTAGTATGCAACTCTGAACTCAGCCTGCCTCATATTTCTAGTTCACTGAAGTAACTCCCTTTTGAAGCCAATGAACTTTAGTTTAAAGCGTGAGGTGGCTCTTCATGTCTGGAAAGACTGACTCTAGCATGAGCAAACAGCATTCGACTGCGGGCTGTGAAGGAGCATAACAATAGTTTGAGCCACTGAACGAATACACCCTTCACTGAACCAGTCAGTCATCTCGTTCATGAACGAACTGAATGCACTGATGCACTCCTTCGCTAATGAAAGAAATTAATGAATCAGTAATCACGAATGAGGATCAGCTGACCTGCTGAACGAGAGGAGCCGTGTCATTCGTTCGGTTCATCAATCTCGTTAAACAAAAAAAGGGGCCGGATTAATTATGAATAAAAGTGAGTGATGACCACACATTACAATGGCATAGGGCCATTATTGAAATTCATAATAATTTTCTAGGCTAGTATTGTGTGTTTATAAGTTTTATATATATAAAGATTTTTTGCAGTTCACAGTATGATAGATGTGCTTTGTTGTCATTTGTGGGAAACACTTAAGATGCTTAAAACCTGCTGAAGTCTCTTAGCTGTAGACAATCACATTTTAAAAAAGGATAATTAAAGTTTTTCAAATAATGGTCGTAAATGACTGCTTTTGGTTCAAAGCAATTACTAAAAAGCTGGCCATTTGGTGGAATTAACGACGCAAAGTTGTACCATGCAGAAATGGTCAGACATGCAGAAATCAATGAACAAATTTGAACAAATCTTTTTGGTGAACAGAATCAAAAGAATCAATTCACTGAAATGAATCAAAATGTTGTTTCCGAAAGTTCCAGTACCCTAAGATCAGCCACATTATGCAGACTCTCTGACAAGCCCCATTTCCCATCAGACATTTTTGCATTGGCTCAATTATTTTTACCTTCCCTTATGACATGACCATATGTGCGTATTGTCAGCAGCGTGGAAGACCTGTGTTCTAGAGGTCTGCATGGGCCTTAAATTTAAACTCGGATCCAATCCAAAATCAAGACAGTGTAAACCGACCCTACCCAACACAAAAGGTACTGTCTGATTTTAAGCCTGAACCTGACCCAAAATCATCACTAAGAGAGTATTGTTGCAATAGGCTTTTTTATGTAAGCATAATAAGCAACAATCATAACAGTATAGTAACAGTAATCATACAGTTTAAACAAGGCTGTAGCCCCTCACACCAGACGGGAAAGACATTGGCAGAACAATCATGGATCATGTGTTACAATGTAACATTCACATTAAGTCCTCTTTGCAGACTAAACTTCTTCAGAATGTGGAATCTTAGTGACACCTGCACTAAAAACAAGAGAATGTTTTGAGTGTGAGCAGGTGGCAAGAAAAGTCATGAATTTCAAACCATGAATCCCCACTGAGATCTGAAAGAATCCTCTCTACCAACCCTTCCAAAGCCAGGTGAGGACACTGGAAGTATCCACTGGGAGACCATAATATCTGTTTTTAAATGAGAGGCCAGGCAACAGTAAGGATAGGTGTCAAGAAATCAAAGAGTATGACCTTGATTAAAGAGATATTAAATGAATATTTCTGGTTCAATTCATGTTAAGTTCGATCGACAGCATTCGTGGCATAATATTGAGTACCCCAAAGATAAATTTCGACTTGTCCCTTTTGAAGGTTCCATCTGTTCCAAAAGGAGAAGTCGTAATCAGGTGGTGAGAGCATTCATACACTCAGTAGGACCAGAGCTTTGCCTGGGCAGGTCCTATTAATGTCGGCTAGTCTCGAAGAGAAGATGAAACACACAAACAAACCATTATTTGTGTGTACATGCTGGAAAAGATGTGGTTTCTTCAAATGAACTGTATTAGTTTTTTCTAAAGCGCACCCAACTCACAAACCTACTTACTGTGTGTGCCTGGGCATAGCAAATGCAATTTAGCCAAACAAAATGACATCTTGTGCGCTAATGTTTGTCCCTATGACACCGTGAGACTGACATGTGACCCTGTGTGTGTGCTTGTGCGTGCGTGCGTGTGTGTGTGTGTGTGTGCGTGCGTGTGTGCGTGTGTGTGTGTGTGTGTGTGTGTGTGTTTAAAAGCTCCTAACCTAGTTCACTCTCTAAACAAATCATGCCCAGCCAAGTGCTTAGAGAGCAGGAGAAACTAAATCAATCAGGCAATTATCTTGATTCAGCCTGTCATATCCCAGAGTTCTGTTCTGCAGTAAGAGAAAGAAACATTGTGTTGAGTTGAACTGTCTGTGATTTCAGAATATCATATTGGCCATGTGTAATGAGCAGTGCTGCAGTGCAGAGAAACAGTGTGAGAGAGATGGACAGTGAAAGAAAAGGGCATAAAGAAGGAATGAATGAACAGATAAGAGAGTAGGAGATAGTGTGATAAGAAATTCAAATATTGGACACCTAAAATGGATATTTATGCATGGGGAAAACAGTATTGATGAATATTTGACAGTTATTTAAAATTCAGCTACATAAACAACCACATGCTCTGGTATTAAACGTGCACAATTTTAATCACCCACCCATGACATCGACCAGATGGCTACAAAAATCCTTCCCATTACATCTGATTCACAGATTCTCAATTAAACACACAGACACATACAAACAAAATGTTTGTTTTTTAATCATTGTTGGGACTCTCCATAGACTTCGATTTTTACTTAGTTAATTATATTTTCTATCCTCTACCACTGAATTCTCAAACAAAACTTTGTGCAGTTTTCATTAAGACATCATTTAGTATGTTAATGAAGCCATTTTCCTCGTGGGGGCATTTGGTCTACACAATGAAAGCAAAACATGACCCATACACACACACACAAACATTTGTTTGTTTTTCTATCATGGTGGGGACTTTCTATTGACTTCTGTTGTTTTTTTTACTCAGCTAATAATATGTTCTTTCCCCTAACCACATCCCTAAACCTAACCATCACAGAAACCTTTATGCATTTTTACATTTTTATTTAGAAATTATGTAGTATGTTTATTCAGCCATTTTCCTTTTGGGGACTGTTTACTGGACACTTGCAGGTGTGAGTACAGGGTTCAAAATTAATACTCCCCAAATGCCAAATGTGAGTATAAAACTGGCTAATTAAATCTAATATTTAATTTGGAACTGCAACATATAAAATTTACATAGTGAGTAAAATTTTAATAATGCTAATCAAACCCTCGTGGATGTATTGTAAGTGACATGGGTGATACACCTTCTGCAACAGTCTACGTACGCCTCACACTTCCAGTTCTGGACAAAAATAAATAAATATAATTAAGTCAGCTGAGATGATTTGTATTCATCAAGCTGTAGCTGACTTTGCCAATATTTTATAAAGGCAGCTTGTTTCCTTCCACCCACTCCACATCCTCTAATGTAATTTAATCCTTGTCTGTTAATGAGGTTTGTGTAAGTTAGCAGATGTGCAATTCCTGTTTCACAGCGTAACCAACTAAATGTAGAAATATGCTAACTTGTCTACATGTTTTTTGCTATTTTTGGTTTTCATCCTAAAGAGAAAAGGCTGAAATATTTGATAGAAAATTTGAAGTGAACCCATTACTTTAAAATCCGGTAACAGAAACATTGACGTGGAGAAAACGCATTGGTTATGTGAAAATATCTTGATTAAATTACAATTAATGCAAAAGTCTGCTGATGATTAATGATACAATATATTGACGGCAGCCAGGTCGTGCTTACAGAGTCACGCGCACCATTATCACAAAGGAATCCACCTGAACATGCCCAACAGAACAAAATAATAAAATCACTGAAGTTATAGAAGCGTACTGTGATAATTCTAATGTGATTGCATATATAAATGGTATTTTCAACAAGTAGCCCAAATTAAATGCTACATTGCTATATTTTGTCACGTGGACTCCTAAATGGTCCGCTCTCTCATATTGGGAAGTTTGATTCATTTTAGTGAATCAGTTTGTTTGAACAATTCATGTAAACTCAGTGAAGTTTATAGAAGCATACTGTGATTAAAACACAGCTTTCGTAGTTACCCATTAAAGTCCACATCCCTCGAAGTGATGCAGCAAACAATCTCTTGGTTAAAGTGTTTTTCCATGCTTGTGTAGAGGCTGGGAGTCTGTTCAGGATGACCCACTGCTAAAAGTAGCAGTCAAACAGCTCAAACTACTGTTCAAGCTGCTCTCTAAATCTACAGTGTCAAACACATGGAAGAATTCAAACAGATCCGCTTGGCATCCGGTACTCACAGTCTCTTGCATACGAGCATATCCATGCTTTCCATCTGAAATGTAGATGATGGATAGATACAAGGAAAACTATTAGAAATGGAAAATATGCATTTTTCCTTTGATGTGTATCCTTAAGTACGGTTAGCACTTTCCGAGATAGCACACGTACATCTCCGAGATGTCGGTTTAAGAGTGTATAATCTGTAAAGCGTCACATTCTAATTAACATCTGCTAAACATCTTAAAAAGTTTAGATTTACAAACATTCTAAATCAAAAACGTCTCAAAGACATCTGCTGAAT
This sequence comes from Xyrauchen texanus, assembly GCF_025860055.1. Classification (NCBI taxonomy): domain Eukaryota; kingdom Metazoa; phylum Chordata; class Actinopteri; order Cypriniformes; family Catostomidae; genus Xyrauchen; species Xyrauchen texanus. The sequence continues at coordinate 44,706,680 of NC_068282.1, read as the reverse complement.
GTCTTATTGACATCTAAGAGGAAGGCTTTTGTAGTCGTATTGCAGATGAGCAAACAACCTAAATAATATGTCTTCTAGATGTAATCACACATGTGGTGATGTCTGGGTGATGTACATGTGCTATCAGGTTTGTTGGATAAGAAGTATATTGTAACACTGTTAAAGGATGGGCAAGGAGGAGGCGAGAACCGGCTTGTCAACATAAATCATAATTTTAATGAAAACTTAAACCAAAAGCATAAACAAACACACACACGACGGACATGCCCGTAATTCTCTCTCTCTCTCTCGAACCATCGTCACCGGCCGCCTTTATCCCTCGCGCGCCTCATCAGGCTGATCGGGGACCGGGCGCGGGATATTCCGACCCGGCCCCGCCCCCCTCCGCTCCACACTCCTCCCGCCGTTATCTCAGGCCGGGGTGCCACCGGCACGACGTACATCCCCCCATCCCTGGGGCGGGATGTATCTTGCGTCCCGCGTGGTCATCCCCACCTTCCTCGCCCTGGGAGGAGACAGGAGGAGAAGACAACAACAACAAAAAAAAATAGGCGAGGGAAAAGGCCAACACGGTGCGAAAGAGAGAGAGAGGAGAGAGAGAAAAGGCTCACTCACCGGTTCTCTGATGTACCATCGTGTGGTCCTCGAACACTCCTCCACACTCAGGTGGACGACAGCCGCTCCAACCCCGGGCAAACCGGAGTCAAACCTTCGACCCCCAGCGGGCAGAACGCCCCTCCGCTTTTCTGGCAGCAAATGGGGACACTCCTCCGCCCCTGGCAGCAGCCCTACCGCTCCAGGCAGTCGGAGAGTTTCTTCCCTCCTTCCCTCGCGGACGGCGGTCTCCCTCGACCCCTCGGCGTCTCTGGGGACGGCAGGGCACTCCTCCGCCCCCGGCAGCGGCTCCCTCACTCCAGGCGGTGTTGGTATCCAGTCCCAACTTGCCCCGTGGACGGCGGCCGTTCCCCGCATCTGGGCGGTCAGCCTACTCCTTCACCCGGCAGATGGCAGAGGCGCTCCCCTGGGTGGACGGCTGTGTCGAGGACTCTGCAACGGGCATCCCTCCTCCTTCCCGGGCTTTCGGCACCAATGTAACACAGTTAAAGGATGGGCAAGGAGGAGGCGAGAACCGGCTTGTCAACATAAATCATAATTTTAATGAAAACTTAAACCAAAAGCATAAACAAACACACACACACGATGGACATGCCCGTAATTCTCTCTCTCTCGAACCATCGTCACCGGCCGCCTTTATCCCTCGCGCGCCACATCAGGCCGATTGGGGACCGGCCCCGCCCCCCTCCGCTCCACATATATATTAGCCAAAAGTCAGTTTATATTGTGGCGAAATATTTTAAAAGTTCTTTGAGCCACTAAGTGTGATCCCTTAGAAAAAATCATATATTTATACTATTACAGTAAATGTGTGTATATACTCTATAGCCTATGTGTAACAGGAGCCAGCTGGTAGAAAGTTGTGCAAGAGGTGACCTCAAGAGGTGCACTAGCGACTGACGCTAGAGGCTATAGCCTTTAGCCTCCTTGTTAGTGCACCCACCTCCCACGCCAGAGATGCCGGTTCGAGTCCTGTTCGTAGCGGGGTGAGCAGGGCCGGTTGTATATGTATATGCATATGCATTTGCAATCAAAATTGTTCAGCCCCCCTGACCATTAATACGTTCTGATGATGTGAGTTAACACATCAACTAAAACCTCATTAAACAGTCAAAGTAAGTTTTTTATACACATTTGAGTGAATTTGAGAACAGAGTTCAGTTTACCCATATTCTAAAATAAAAAATAACATTCTCTCCACAAATGTTATGTCAAAATTATTCAACCACCAAAGTCAATCATATGTGGAGCATCCTTTACCCATAATAACATCAAATAAATGTTTCAGGTAAGTGTTCTCAGGCTTCGGACACCACTCTATTGGAATCTTTACACATTTCTCATGATCAAAAGCTTCCAGCTCATTGACATTCTTTGGTTTCCGTGCTGCCACTACTTCCTTGAAATCCCAACAAAGATTTTCAATGGGAAATAATGACGGACTGAAAGGGCCATTCAAAGACATTCCACGACCCATCCCTGAACCAGATTTTGGACAACTTGGATGTATCCTTGGTGTTATCGTCTTGCTGGAATGTCCATTGATCACAAGCTTCAGTTTACGAACTGAAGGAATCAAATTTTTGCCAAAATGACCTGATTCCTGAAAGAACCCTTGGCGTCAGTCAAATAGTCAGAATAGCCATTTCCTGTAACCGCAAAAAAAATAATAATAGGACTGACCCACCTCCATGCTTGACTGTGGGGATGGTGTTGTTCTTGTCATCACCTAGCCTTTCTTACTCCAGATGTTCTGCTGACCAATGTTTGGGTAAGTTACTCTAAAAAAGTTTTTTATTTAGATTACTGTACTAATTACTCTGTCTCAAAATTAATTGCATTATTTATTACTAATTACTTTCTAAAACGCTTTTCAATCTCAACCAGATGAAAAATACAGGGATAGACATGAAACTGTTCTGTTAATCCTTTTTTTTTTAAATCATATAAAATCAAATAAATTATTCATGAACAGGCCAAAGAAGTTAAGGGGACAGAAAACATATATTTTAACATTAGACGATAAATTTCGATTTTAAATTAACTCTATATAGAATTGTTATATAGTCTATAAAGTGTTTAACACAAGTACATCAGAAGTAACTGTAATTAAATTACTTAAAAATTAAGAGTAATCCCTAGAATGACTAGAAATTGTGCAACCTCTACTATGTGCTAGCACTTTCACGTGCTAACACCTTTACTTGTGCACACACATACAGTGAATTCCAATGGACTCAGAGTCCTGTGGGTTTATTTTTAGCATTACAGTTAGTAGCATTACCAAGCTCCCTGGCAGATTAAGCTACTGTCATTGAGCAAATATATTAGCAGGTGAAGAATCCCATCTCCCCCATGTATCTGGCTGCAAACGGAATTCAGCACAGGTCTTATCAGCTGCACGCTGGATCTTGACCAGATACTATAGCAGTCAGCAGCCCTGCCTAGACTGCGGCATTCACAGACCCCTTTTCTGCCTGCCAAGAGACTTCCTGAGCTGATCAATACTCTCGCACTTTTTTTCCAAGATTATAGAATTCCCAGAGATCAAATCTATGCAGAAGGGGGCTTGCTTTTTATGGCCGAAAAACATCCCTGACGATGCGGCTAAAATGATTCATTGCATGTATAAAGGGGACAGCCCTGTAATATTAATCACAGGAGATAGAGGGCAAAAAGATAATTGGTTGCAAAGGCAAACTTATGGGGAGGGGACATGAGGGAGACACTATCTTTGGTCAGAGATAAAGGAGAGAGTACTGAGCAAAAACAAGCTGGATTATCAACAGATGCGGTTCAAAAACTTTCACATTTTGTTTTGGCTCTCTGGTTAACATTGCTGGACACACAGAGGTTAAGTGGATTGTAAGTGTTGTTTCTTCTGTTTCTTTTGGTCTCCTGGTCTTCTTAAAGAAATAGTTCACCCAAAAATGAAAATGTTGTCATCATTTATTCACCCCTGTGTTGGCCTTATTTTCTTTCTTCCATGACACACAAAAGAAGATCTGAGGCAGAATGTCCAAGCTTCCTTTTTCAATACAATGACAGTTGATAGTGACATCTGTAAAAATCCAAAAAGGTCAAAAAAAAAAAACAAACAAAAAAAAAGAGGATATGATTTAAAGGTTTAAAGTTGGCACTGTTTCTAGAATGATCTAAATTACCTTCGACAGACATCTCAACGACTCACTGTCAAGTACACTGCCTGGCCAACAAAATGTCGCAGGTTGGATTTACAGTAAATAAGCAGATCCTTAAGAGCCTATGATTGGATCATTATTGCAGTGATTACTGTTTCAGCTGGCAACAATTCTTTCAATCCTAACTGATGCCATGTGTAGCTTCTCATTTCTTAAACAATCATGTTGAAAAAAATCTTAAATCATCGTGAACGGAGATCACTAAAACGCTTGAAGTCACATCATAAAAAGAAACGACAGTAGAACTATGTTTAATAGTGAAATTAAGAGCATTTCCACACACACAATGTGATGAGAACTTACAGAATTGGGACTAAACAGCTGTGTGGCCACAATCCACTTGTTAGTGAGGCTAATCAGAAACAAAATACTTCAATTAGCTAGGGAGTATAAAGATTGGACAGTGGAGCAATGGAAAAACGTAATGTGGTCTGATGAGTCCAGATTTACCCTATTCCAAAGCAATTGGCGTGTCAGGGTAAATACATGAATCGATGCACCCGTCATGCAAAGTGCCCACTGTACAAGCCTCTGGACGCCGTGTTATGATCTGGGGTTGCATCAATTGGTTAGGTTAGGCTCAGCAATGTTATGCGGCAATAAAATGAATTAAGTTTACTGCCTGAATGTACTGAATGACCAGGTTAACCCATCAAAGGATTTTTTCTTCCCTAACAGCACGGGCATATTCCAGGACGGCAATGCCAAGATTCATCTTGCTCAAATTGTGAAAGAGTGCTTCAGGGAGCATGAGGAATCATTTTCGCACATGAATTGACCACAACAGAGTCCTGACCTTAACCTATGGCTGCCCCCGACCAAAGATTTTCCTAGTCGACTAGTAATTGTTAGTTTAATCCATTAGTCGACTAGTATTAATATAATTACTTAAATATATATTTTTTGGGTGGCATCAAAAAATGGTTTGAGTTCTAGGGCTGAGAAAGAATGTTATAAGTAACATTGCTAACACTGTTCTACATTTCAGATAAATACTAAACCGTAATAATGAATCTTTAAAAAATATCAATTTTAAAAAGTACATGCACGAAGCGACCCACAGCGACACAGGCAAAAGTGGTAATGATTCTGAATGTGTTGGAAAAAACAGCAAGGAGACTGTCTGAACATTTTGTTAATTTATAGAGAGAAATGCACAATAAGTTCAACATGCAGTAAGCGAGGTACTAATTTAGCTTCCCTACTCTCCACGAGCACTTGGATAAGCCTAATAGTGCATATTTATCTAGTTTATCTAATGTAGAGCGAGCAGCCTTGCTAAGTGGCTAACGTTAGGCTACTTACATGTTTCAAATTATAAGCCATGTTTGAGGTCGATGAATGATAGGCGAACATTTGCCTGCAGAATTTACATGTCAGCTTCTTGGGGTCATACTTTACCCTATCAAAATTATCCCACACTTTTGATTTTGTGCCTGACATAATTAATTACCGCATGGACCAGCCATGTAAACGTTCTGTGTCTGTCAGTCACTGACTGCATGACTTTGCCACTTCCTGTGGAGTTTTTTCTGTGATCAACCGACCAATCAAATCTTGGTCGACCAAGACTCTTCTCATCGGCTAACGTTTGTACAACTATTAGGAGGCAGCCCTACCTTAACCCCATTGAAAGTCTTTGGGATGAACTGGAGAAGACTTTAAGGAGTGGTTCAACTCTCCTGTCATCAATCCAAGATCTCAGCCAAAAACTAATGCAACTCTGGACAGAAATATATGTTGTGATGTTGCATAAGGTTGTAGAAACAATGTCACGATGAATGCTCACCATTATCAAAGCTAAAGGCAGTGCAACGGAATATTACAAAAGACAGAAGGATGAGCAGACCACCTGTGGAACCAAGAGGAAATAGCAGGAACAGGGTATGACAGGTCTGGTCCATCAAAACCTGTACAAGCACACAGGGTGAGACAGGTTCTTTCATTACAGAACACTGGCCCAATAGGCCAGGACAGGAGATTACACTAAACTCCATGTAGTGGGACATTCAATCACTTGTAATTCATGTCACTAACCCTTTATGTCAAATGACAAGATTGCATTCTAATATCTGTAAAAGGAACATTGGAGACACCAGAGTAGATAGGCCATGTGCTATATGTGTCCAATAAAATTACTATGAAATAAAAGTGGTTATAGGGATAGTTCACCCAAGAAATTTAAATGATGTTATAATTTACTTAATGTATGCTCATGTCATTCCAAATAGTGTGCTCTTTCCTGTACAATTAAAGTAAATTGTTACTGGGCTTCAAAAAGTCTTCTAAAGTCATATGAAATTTGCTTTTGTATTAGGAAAAGACCTAAACTGTAGCTCTCAACTAAAATGCATCAACTAGGGATCGGTCAAAAGGTGCTTTTATAGGTTATAGGTTTATAGGTCCATCACATAAGAAAGTTGTTCCATGTACAAATGCATTTTTTGTGACTACTCAATTTATATTTATTTATTTCTATTTACTTGTTCATTGAACTGTTGTAAATAAGCAATATCACAATCGCAATCGTGATATATGGCCCTGTTATATGGGATGTTGATAGTGACATCTGTAAAAATCCAAAAAGGACAAAATAAATAAAGAATAAGAGGATATGAGTTACAGGTTTAAAGTTGGCACTGTTTCTGGAATGATCTAAATTACCTTCGACAGACATCTCAACGACTCACTGACAAGTACACTGCCTGGCCAACAAAATGACGCAGTTTGGATTTACAGTAAATAAGCAGATCCTTAAGAGCCTATGATTGGATCATTATTGCAGTGATTACTGTTTCAGCTGGCAACAATTCTTTCAATCCTAACTGATGCCGTTTGTAGCATCTCATTTCTTAAACAATCATGTCAGAAGACGTATCCCATGGTCGTGGAAAAGATTTTATTGTGTTTCAGAAGGGGCAAATTATTGGCCTGCTTCAAGCAAAAAAAAAAATTTAGGAGATTGCTTAGATAAACTAGATAAATATGCTCTATTTGGCCCTAAATCAGCACTGTAGGGCCATATCGCACTCTTGCTCATGTGATATATATATATATATATATATATATATATATATATATATATATATACACCAAAGTGAACCCTTTTACCTGCATACATTATAACTTTGTCTTAAAACCTGGTTTGATCTTCATCTAAGTTACAACAATGAACAAACACAATCTGTTTTTACTAATAACAAACACATTTTTGTATTGTTCTTGTACATATTGAATACATTATTGAAACATCTACAGTGTAGTTTGGAAAAGTACGTGAACCCCTAGGCTATCAACATCAACAAAAGCTAATTAAAGTTAGGAGTTGGAAAACTTGGGATTCATATGACATTGGAGGTGTAAGTTAGAGCTAACTGACTAATAAAAAGCACTATTTGGGGGCAGTGGTGGCTCAGTGGTTGAGGCTCAGGGTTATTGACCAGAAGGTCGGGGGTTCAAGCCCCAGCACCACCAAGATGCCACTGTTGGGCCTTTGAGCAAGGCACTTAACTCCAGGTTGCTCCGGGGGTGATTGTCCCTGTAATAACTGCACTGTAAGTCGCTTTGGATAAAAGCGTCTGCCAAATGCATAAATGTAAATGTAAATGTAAAATTTGAGTTTGCTATTCACAAGAAGCATCTGCTGACATTGACCATACTTTGCAAAAAAGAGATCTCGGAAGACCTACGATAAAGAGTTGTTGTTTGCATAAAGCTGGAAAAGGTTAAAAATGTATCTTGAAGAGCTTAGCTATTCATCTGTCCACATGTAGACAAATTGTCTATAAATGGAGTTAATATAGTACTGTGGCTACTCTCCCTAGAAGTGGCCATTCAGCAAAGATGACTCAAAGGGCACAACGCAGAATGCTTAATGAGCTAAAAGAACCCTATAGTGATGGCTAAAGACTTAAAGGAATCATTGTAGCTGGTTAACATCTCTGTTCATGAGTCTACTCTATGGAAATCATTAAACAGGCATGGTGTCAAATGGCAGGACACCATGAAGGAAGCCGCTGCTTTCCAATGAAAACATTGCAGCGTGCTTGAAGTTTGCAAAAAAAACACCTTGACACTCCACAATGCTACTGGGAAAATGTTTTGTGGACTGATGAAACTAAGGTTGAAATGCTTGAAAGAACATGCAGCATTACTTATGGTGTAAAAAGGGCACCGAATACCAACTTGGAAACATCCTCCCAATTTTGAAGTACAGTGGAGGGAGCATCATGATTTGGGGCTGCTTTGCTGCTTCGGGGCCTACACCACTTGCCATCATCAAAGGAAAAATTAATTCCCAAGTTTATCAAGATATCCTACAAGATAATGTCAGGGTGGCTGTGCACCAGCTGAAGCTCAGTAGAAGTTTGGAGATGCAGCAGGACAATTGCCCTAATCATTGAAGTAAATCCACTGACTACAGAATGGCTAAAAAAATAAACAAATCTACCTTTTAGAGAGACCCAGTCAAAGTCCAGAACTTAACCCAATAGAGATGCTGTGGAATGACATCAAGAGAGATATTCACAACCGACATCTCAAGGATATGGCTGAGCTGAAGCAGTTCTGTTAGGATGAATGTTCCAAAATTCCTTCTGAATGTTGTGCAGTTCTAATCCACAGCTACCGGAAACACTTGGTTGAGATTATTGCTGCCAAAGGAGGATTGACCAGTTAATAAATGCAACACTCTCACGGCAAAATTTTCAGGATTCCTACGACTTTTCTAAATTTGGCTAATTTGTATGATATCATGTGACTGCACTCGTTTGAATTCCTACGACCTTCACAACAGCCAATGATGTTGCTGGACATCATTTCCATCAAATATGCGACAATTACTTGCTTCTGTCACACACAACTGCTTCCTATCATGTTTACACACTCTACTGATTGGTTTAGGGTTTGGGTTAAGGCATAATATTAATAAGAATGTCCGTATCGCCTTGTGCACGGAATTCTGCATTAGACATCTAGGAATTTGCACATGATGAAGTCGTACGAGTTTATGTAAACAACATCATGTGAGACTTTACAAAATAGCCAACTCGTAAATTATGTACGACTTTTCATGAGACCCGGTTATTAAATCCAAGGGTTCACTTACTTTTTCCACAGCTCTGTGAATTTAATGGGATGTGTTCAATAAATACTAGGGCTGTCAATCGCTTAAACTTTTTAATCAAATTAATTACATGGTGTCCTGATTAATTAATCGTGATTAATCGCATATACAAATATTTGCTGAGAAAGCCCCTCATATAACAATAATTCAATATATAATGATGAAATATTTATACATAGTTATCTTTAAATATTAAAAAATTATATATATAAATATAAAATAAAATAAAATATTCAGATAATTAAAATACATTACATTCCTGTGGCAGAAGAATGTATCATTGATAAGACCATTCAAAAAGCGGCTTTAGAATACAATGTATTGTTTACTACCATATTATTGATCATAAGTCAATCATTGGCATACAGTTCACAGCAATCCATTAAACAAGTGAATTTGTCCATCAGTTGGAGATTTATTATGAGGGCTTGTTTAAGGACCTGCGTTAATTTACACCTGCGTCAGACATTTTTTTATTTTTTTTTTAGAAACAAGCCAGGGGTACACATAGTACACAATACTACAGATATATTTTACAATAATGCCAAGACATTATATTAATTACATAGTGCAATGGTTTTCAATGCTTTGGAGTTGTTGGAGGTACAAAGAGTATTTAAATAATATTTTAAGTCTTTACAAAAAAGTGCAAATAGGGGCTTTATAGACATAAAATTACACTTATGTATAAAAAAAAAAAAACTTGGCAAGAAAAATAAACAGATTAATCAGAAAATATTAACTTAAGTTATCAAAACTGTGAAAACCAAATAATACGTCTTTATAAAGCAAATAAAAAACTAGTTAAACTAGAGGTACGTACAAACAAACCTAATTTTCTCCAAAATACTACAGCGTGGACACATTACCAAAAAAGGTGATGGGCAGATTCATCTAAAGCATTACAGAAGGAGCAAAGTTGATCTATTTCAGGGAGCATGTTTCTTAAATAAAGACTGACTGGGTAAAAACGGTGTAACAGTTTAAAGGACACCTCCTTAACCTAGTTGGTAATTAAATATTTGTGAGGTAAAGACCATACGACCTGTTTCAGACATGCTTGTGTCACGTCTCGGGTGTGTTGCGTCATAAAATTAAAATGTTTAGGTCACTGTGTCAAGTTAAATATAGTTTAATTCTCAATCTTTAAACACATCTTGAGATCCGTTAGTTCGCATTTGCGCTCCTTCAAGTGTTTTGAACGCAAGAATATAAGTGTCCGATGACGGGTTGTTAATGTTTTGTTCACTGTAATAAACTGTGTTGCTCACACAGCTGCAGTTTCACTTACTGCCCTCTGGAGTAAACAGGTGGTACTACAAGCTTGAATTTCTCAGGAAAGCATTGTGATTAAATGTGTACATTTTTTTAGCTCGTTATTTTTTGTAAAATTAATCGCACGTTGTTAACGCATTAAATCGACAGCCCTAATTAATACATGAAAAATTATAACTGGTTGTGTGTTGGTAGCTTAAGCACATTGTGTTTGTCTATACTTGTGACTTTGATGAAGATGAGATAACATTTTGATCAATTAATGCAGAAAACTACATACTTTTCATGCCACTGTATGCAGTATATACACTACCATTCAAAAGTTTGGGGTCACTTGCCTGAAATGTTTCTCGTGATCTTAAAAACCTTTTGATCTGAAGGCGTATGCTTAAATGTTTGAAATTAGTTTTGTAGACAAAAGTATAATTGTGCCAACATATTAATTTACATGAATTTAATTACTAAACTAAAATTTTACTTTAAAATAAAGTTTTTGAAATGGATGACTTGGACCGAATAATTAAGAAAAGCAGCCACTAAGTGCCCAGCATATAGATGGGAATTCCTTTAATACTGTTTAAAAGCATACCAGGGTGATACCTCAAGAAGTTGGTTGAGAAAATGCCAAGAGTACATCAAGAGTAAATCTAGGCAAAGTGTAGCCACTTTGAAGATGCTAAAATATAATATAGTTTTGATTAGTTTTGGATTTTCTTTGTCACTTCACGATTCCCATATTTCCATTTCTATTATTCCATAGTTGTGATGACTACTATTATTCTAAAATGTGAAAAAAATAAATAAATAAAGAATGAGTAAACTTTTGAAAGGTAGTCTGTATATATATATATATATTTATATATACTTGGAAAACCTTTGTTGCAATTTACATTGCTTAATTTGTATGTTTCAAGTCATACAGTATCTTTGGCTCTCCATCCTGATGGAGAAATTCCTTAATAGGTCAGGCCAAAGTGCTAGCTCTCTTTGCCTTTAAGGTTCTGTTAAATCCTCAAGAGATACTTTGGTGTCCTTTCCAGCAAATTATCTCGAGAGCGTTACGCTCTTCCGCAATGCATCCCCATATTCCTTGGCCACATAAAAAATGCTCTGTAAACCTGTGTATCGGATTAAAGATTTTCCACCCCCTGCCACAAAAATAGGGTTGGACCGAGAACACAATAAATGGCCTGGCCGCCTGATGTAGGACGCTACATTTAAAATGCATTTGTTGCACAATTTCTCATGAATTCTATTTTGAAGCCAAGCTTTGGGGAAATAGTCTGGGAGCAGATCACAAAAAAGCTCTGAGCTTAACATTATTCTTTTTTTAAAACATAATATTATTTCAGAAAATGTGAGAGCATCAAAGCACAACAGAGCGGTAATATCTGATTGTAGCTTGGTCAGCAAAGTAAAAATGTTACAGCTGTGCTTTTAGTATTTCTCGCCTTGTTTTGAGAAATGTATTAATGGAATAGTTCACCCAAACTGAAGATTCTGTCATCATTTACTCACACTTCTGTCATCTAAACATTTCTTTCTTTTCTTTCTTTCTTTCTTTCTTTCTTTCTTTCTTTCTTTCTTTCTTTATTTCATGAATCAGGCATGTCATGATGCCTGGATGTCTAGAAAATACATTTTGGTCTGTTCCTCACACAAAGCTTTTGTATGACTTCAGAATAATTAAATAAAAGCATGAGATGTATGGACAATAATTTTTTATGCTCGAACGCTCCAGTCACCATTCATTGTAATTGCATGGAAAAGAGTGACCAGCACATTCTTCATAATTTGTTTCTTTGGGTTCAACAAAAGAGAGAAAGTCAGACACAAGATTTCGAATAACATGAGGATGAGTAAATAATGACAGAATTGTCATTTGTGGGTGAACTGTTCCTTTAATTCCATTCTCCCCCAAAAGCTCACTTGCAGCTGTATGTAACAAATTGTTCCCTTTGTGTCAAACATGACAAACTAATTATTAGTCATTGTGAGTTTTTGTAGGAGCAGATGGATGCAGTATGCTCGAGGAAACACTGGAACAGCTCCCCTTGTGAGTTCCCTTCTTAATTTTTGGAGTGTCACAGGAAGTGGCTTGTAGGTTGTTGTATTTGCAGAAAAACATAGGCAATGTAGGCGACAAACATTTACTGTAAACATCATATAAATGTCATGTTCTGACATATATTTACATGATGTCACATAAATCATTAGAGAGAGATGCATACTGTATTAAAGACAACACAAAACAGCCTTCACAATGCATTTAAAGTAATAGTTGACCCAAAAATGAAAGTTCTTTCATCATTTACTCACCTCCATGTAGTTCTAAACCTGTATGATATTTCTTTCTTATGTGAAATACAAAATAAGATGTTAGACAATTTTTTCTTTTCATATAGTAAATAAGCTGATGTTGAAAAAAGCATAATTAAAGTATCAAATGTCAATATGACTTGTCCAATAAATCCATTTATTTGTATGAGACAAAGATGGAAATGTATTCACTGATATTCTTGAATTCATGAATTAAATGGTAGTAAAATACTTCACTTGCACCTTGAATACATGTGAGTAAACTTTGTTAAATATGAATTAATAAAGAAATTAACAAAGTATTTTGAGGATTTAGAATAAATATATCAAATAAATCCATTATTGATTTTTTTCAATTGTTTTATAAATAGAATTTTTGACCCTCTAATTTAAAAAATGTTTTCATTACTCCATTAGACCTGAACTAAATGTGCCTTTCCAGAAGTTTTTTGTATTATTTATTTTACAACAAGAATTCCCTTATTATTATTTTTTAAAAATAATAATAAAATATTATTCCAAACCAACTATGCCAATATTTCCTTTGTGAAGAATTTTAGCTTTTAGTATTATTTAAGCTATTTTTCTTTTCGTATTTACATTTTATGTTAATTTAAATTTAGTATTATTTAAAATTTTAATTATTTAGATTTTTGTTTTTTTATTCATTTTTTTTTAATAATCAAAATTACTTTTAAAATCAGAAATTTAAACATTTTCATCATAGTACAGGTGTATTCAAGTTACTGTTTTGAGTGAATTGAAGAAGCTCTGATGGAGGAATTGATGGATGTGAATGTATAATATATGTTTTGAGGTCGGTTTAAAAACTATCTGTAATAGGAGCCTGGGTAGCTCAGTGACTACCACCTCTGGAGTCGTGAGTTCAAATCCAGGGCGTGCTGAGTGAACCCAGCCAGGTCTCCTAAGTAACCAAATTGGCCCAGTTACCAGGGAGGGTAGAGTCACATGGGGTAACCTCCTCATGGTCGCTATAATGTGGTTCGCTCTCGGTGGGGCGCGTGGTGAGTTGTGCGTGGATGCCGCGGAGAAGCCTCCACACGGTAACGCGCTCAACAAGCCATGTGATGAGATGAGCGGATTGACGGTCTCAGACGCGGAGGGAACTGAGATTCGTCCTCCGCTACCCAGATTGATGCGAGTCACTACGCCACCACGAGGACTTAGAGCTCATGGAGAACTGGGCATTGGGAATTGGGCATTCCAAACTGCAATGCCCAAAGCAAATTGGATTTCATAAGCACCCATGGACCCACCTCTCTGAAATTTTCATTGGCTAATAGATGCCTATGTCAGAGTATGTCACATTAATGTCCTTGCAATGTATTATTGCCATTGACTCAATGGATTAGCAGTGTAAAATCTGCACGTGTAGGTGCCCTAAAATGATGGACATTTTTAAGTAAATACAGTAAATTTTGTTTTTCTATGTTAATGTACACTATATGGACAAAAGTTTTGGGACACCTACAGGAACTTTTATGATGAGTAATATCATTAATATCGACATTAATATCGAGTTGGTCCCCCCTTTCAGCTACAACAGCTTCCACTCTTCTGGGAAGGCTTTCTACAAGATTTTGGAGTGTATCTGTTGGAATTTTTGCCCATTCTTCCAGAAGAGCATTTGTGAGGTCAGACACTGATGATAGACAAGAGGGCCTGGCTCGCAATCTCCATTTTAGTCCATTCCAAACGTGTTTGATAGGGTTGAGGTAAGGGCTCTGTGTATGGGCCAGTCAAGTTCTTCCACACCAAACTCATCCAACCATGCCTTTATGGACCTTGCTTTGTGCACCGGGGCACAGTTATGCTGGAACAGAAAAGGGCCTTCCCCAAACTGTTCCACAAAGTTGGAAGCATAGAATTTTCCAAAAAGTCTTGGTAAGCTGAGGCATAAACATTTCCCTTCAGTGGAACTAAGGGGCCTAGGACAACCCCAGAAAAACAATCCCATAGCATTATCCCTCCTCCATCAAACTTTACAGTTGGCACAATACAGTCAGGCAGGAAACATTCTCCTGGCATTCGCCAAACCCAGACTCGTACATCAGACTGCCAGATAGAGAAGCGTGATTCGTCACTCCACAGAACACGTTTCCACTGCTCTAGAGTCCAGTGGCGGCGTGCTTTACACCACTCCATCAACGCTTGCCATGCCCAAACCCATGCCATGAAGCTCCCGGCGCACAGTTTTTGTGCTGATGTTTATGCCAGAGGAGGTCTGGAACTCTGTTATTGAGTCAGCAGAGCGTTGGTGACTTTGATGCACTATGCGCTACAGCACTCTGTGACTCCGTTCTGTAACTTTACAAGTTGCTATGGATCCTAAACGCTTCCACTTTGCAATAATACCACTTATAGTTGTTCGTGGAATATCTAGGAGGGAGGAACTTTCACAAACTGACTTGTTGCAATGGTGGCATCCTATTACAGTACCACACTCGAATTCAGTGACCTCTTTAGAATGATCCATTCTTTCACAAATGTTTGTAAAGTCAGCCTGCATGCCTAGGTGCTTGATTTTAAACACCTGTGGCAATGGGACTGAATGAAACACCTGAATTCAATGATTAAGATGTGTGGCCCATTACTTTTGTCCATATAATGTATGTTGGGCATTAGTCTATATGTGCTCTTTGATTCTCTTTGTTTCAGTTTCAACTGTCTATGTTTAATTCAAGTCAAGTCATTTTTATTTGTATTACTTTCACAAAACATCGTTTCAACGCAGCCTTACAGAAGATCAGGCATTAACAGAAGATAAAACTGTAATGTTTAGCACCTATTGTCCTCAGATAAGGCAGGCATTCTCCTCCCAGGAAGCCTCTGTGGTGTCTGGTGTGCTGGCACAAGCTCCTCTGAGGAGGCTTTGCATGTTTGGCAGCGATTAAGCAGGAATTTGGCCACATCTGAAAAATGTCCAATCATCCACAACGTCTCTCACAGCTCCCTTGTGGAGGTGAGGCACTGTCACCGCAAGACGTGGGGTGCCACTTAAATGTTCTCTAAATCCCAGCTCATGCAAACACATGCTCGTGCACTCACATATACAAGCACTCAATACCAATATAAATGGGAAATGAGAACAAGATTTCAAGCTAATATTCTGCCATTGTCCATTTGCTAGTGTTCTGTGACAGGAATAGCGCAGCAGAGCACTAGTTTGAAAAGAAACCATCAACCTCCATTGTTCCCTTATCTCTCTTACCACATTTGGTCTTCATCTATTTTCATTTTTTTTCTCTCTCTTAGTTCTCAAGGGAAATTAATAAACATCTGTAATTCATTCATTGAGAGAAAATTGGCCTCTCCTCTACCTAAATGGTGATTTCAAATTGTGCTGCTATAAGAGACAACAAGAAGAGCAAATTGTGGAGCACTCAGTTATTTTGATTGTCTAATTCGCACATATTTTCATATCAACAGCTGTATTATGGTGGAAGTCTCAGCCTCAGATCGTATTTAAACTTGAACAAAAATTACACATATCACTAGGGCCCCATGAAATCCTTTTTATTTATTTCAAAATTCCATTCGATTTTTTTTTACCAAATTCTGTGTTTTCAGTTTTATTTTCTCTGAATTCTGGGTTTAAACTTAAACTAGAATTTATCATAAAACAACATCACAGTTGTTATGATCCCTTGTTGTCTGCCCCGTGTTTTCTGTTTCACTTGTCACTGATCACATTCCATGTCAAGTTTTCCTTGTTGTCTGCCCCGTGTTTCACTTGTCTGTCTAAACTACACTTCCCACAATTCCCTGATCTCATCACTACCATCATTGCATCATTGTTCTCACCTGTGTGTCGTTAAGTCTTCATTGTGTCTGTGTATTTAAACCCTGTTGTTTTCCTTTTCCTTTGTCGTTCGTTGTATGGTTTCTTGTCGTGCCTTTGCCCTTGTTTCCTGCCCTTCGTGTTTGTTCTCCCAGCTGTGTGTTCTTTTGTGTTAAAGTTAAGTTTTTCCCATCGTGGAATTTTCTTTGTGTTTACTTATTTGTTATTTATAAAATAAACCGCTTTTGGATCCAAACCACCTGTCTGCCTTCTCCTGCTTCCCACATCCATAACATCAGTATACATGAAAGCATTGATGAATCTCTTGCTTAAAACATTGCTTAAATACAGTATATTGTCATTATTATTGATTTATTATAATTATTATATTACTACTACTACTACTACACTGAATATTATATTTTACTCTACAGAAGTAATATATTTCTGTCACATTTTTAAAAATTTCACATGTCTAGTTTAATGGAGCGGATATTGTTTATGGCTTCATTTCTCACCTCTGGAAAAGCAGTTTGCTATAGGGGATAATGTGATTATTAAACTATGAAAGGCAATGATTTAATTACATTAAAAATACACTCACCTAAAGGATTATTAGGAACACCTGTTCAATTTCTCATTAATGCAATTATCTAATCAACCAATCACATGGCAGTTGCTTCAATGCATTTAGGGGTGTGGTCCTGGTCAAGACAATCTCCTGAACTCCAAACTGAATGTCAGAATGGGAAAGAAAGGTGATTTAAGCAATTTTGAGCGTGGCATGGTTGTTGGTGCCAGACGGGCCGATCTGAGTATTTCACAATCTGCTCAGTTACTGGGATTTTCACGCACAACCATTTCTAGGGTTTACAAAGAATGGAGTGAAAAGGGAAAAACATCCAGTATACGGCAGCCCTGTGGGCAAAAATGCCTTGTTGATGCTAGAGGTCAGAGGAGAATGGGCCGACTGATTCAAGCTGATAGAAGAGCAACTTTGCCTGAAATAAAAACTCGTTACAACCGAGGTATGCAGCAAAGCATTTGTGAAGCCACAACATGCACAACCTTGAGGCGGATGGGCTACAACAGCAGAAGACCCCACCGGGTCCCACTCATCTCCACTACAAATAGGAAAAAGAGGCTACAATTTGCAAGAGCTCACCAAAATTGGACAGTTGAAGACTGGAAAAATGTTGCCTGGTCATATGAGTCTCGATTTCTGTTGAGACATTCAGATGGTAGAGTCAGAATTTGGTGTAAACAGAATGAGAACATGGATCCATCATGCCTTGTTACCACTGTGCAGGCTGGTGGTGGTAGTGTAATGGTGTGGGGGATATTTTCTTGGCACACCTTAGGCCCCTTAGTGCCAATTGGGCATCGTTTAAATGCCACGGCCTACCTGAGCATTGTTTCTGACCATGTCCATCCCTTTATGGCCACCATGTACCCATCCTCTGATGGCTACTTCCAGCAGGATAATGCACCATGTCACAAAGCTCGAATCATTTCAAATTGGTTTCTTGAACATGACAATGAGTTCACTGTACTAAAATGGCCCCCACAGTCACCAGATCTCAACCCAATACAGCATCTTTGGGATGTGGTGGAACGGGAGCTTCGTGCCCTGGATGTGCATCCCACAAATCTCCATCAACTGCAAGATGCTATCCTATCAATATGGGCCAACATTTCTAAAGAATGCTTTCAGCACCTTGTTGAATCAATGCCACGTAGAATTAAGGCAGTTCTGAAGGCGAAAGGGGGTCAAACACAGTATTAGTATGGTGTTCCTAATAATCCTTTAGGTGAGTGTATATATAGTCTACATGTGCAACACACTTCACAGTGAATAAAGTGATTTGCACTTTGTCATTAATACACACAGAGCGCTACTACTACTTTTTGTACTACTACTACTACATTGAATATTTCATTTTACTATACAGAAGTAATATATTTCTGTCGCATATATTACATTTCACGCATCTTGTTTAATGGAGCTTTTCTTTTGACATTTTGTCGGAAAACTGAATGATTTTGACTGCTTTACTTCTCACCTTTGGAAAAGCCGTTCACTATATATGATTCAATTATATAAAAATATAGATAGTCTACATGTGCAACACACTTCACAGTGAATAAAGTGATCTGCTCTTTGTCATTAATACACACACAGAGTGCAGATTGTGAGATGTTAATGATGCGGTTAGTGTATAAGCAGGGCTTCTCACATTCTCTTCCTGATGAAGCTCATGCAGACCATAAATCTCAGCCTTTTGTGGTTTAATCATCACACTATGAAATATCACGATTTAAATGTTATTAACTATTTATTTATACATTAATCCCAAATATGTAGAATTCCATGACAGTCCGCACTTTATAGTTAATTCTGTTTTTATGACTGGATTCTGCGATTATATCCATGTTTTTCCACAGCATTGAAATCATAGGGCCCAACATCACCTTGAAACTTCTGACACTGAAAAAAATGGAAGCACAGCGTAGTTCTAGCGGGAAGACTAACAGCTGTAGATCATCACATCATTAGCTGGGTAAGTCCTAGCCAATCGCATGTTAAGCCATTGCTTTATAAGCCTGCTCACAATCTATCACATTGCTGTTTCAGTATGCTAACACAGCAACCTCCACCACCCCAGCACCACCAGTTGAGCCCTGTCCCACGACGGGGTAGGCTCCTCGCCCCTGCCTCCTATCTCCGGCAGGACATGACGGTTCCGGGTACAACTCCCTCGGACCGGGCCTACACCAAAGAGAGAGACATTAATTTATGTTTTACATTTATCAAATAAATGGCATATTAAGCTTCACTCAAGCCTGCGTATCTTCCCGATAGAACTTATTTTAAAACTGGTGGACAAAAACGAAAAGCTAACAAGTCTGGAAAAAAAGACCTCTATGGATATCAAACATCAACAAAGTACAACTTCAATTATACCTACAAGAATTTACCTTAAAGGTGACACAGAATTCTTGATCAATATTGACGGCTAAGTGATGGTGTGTCCCTTTATGACAGGACATGAAATCCATCGACTTTTTCTTGGCTGTGGTTCACCCCATTCGACATTATCTTTCCTTTGTGTCCATTGATCAAATCGAAGTTTGTCACAAGGTGAGTCCTGCACAAGCAATTAACAGCATAGTCAGGGAAGAATCGGTTTTATTGGCCAAAAAATAGAGGACATCGGCTCGCAGATCCATTTAAGTTCAGTCCACGAAAGATAGTATGGGGGATTTGATAAGCATGTTTAGTTCAGTTGATTTTTCTTGCAGCAACCTAAAATGGCCTTCTTCACTTTGGCCTCTGAAGAACAGAGGCTTCATTTTGAATGTCACATTAATGATTATATCAGGATGTTAACATTTAATATACATAAAAGTCAAATTTTATTGGTGCAAAGGGTGTTGAAGAAATGCAATTACATTGCATAACAGGGTTATGCTCCATTCACATTAAAATTGAGAATGCCTTTTGAATTCTAGTTCAATTCCAGATTTGAGTAGCAAAGAGGATGCAGAATATGTTCAAATAAATTATTATGATTATTTTGTATTTCACTTTATATATTGTAATTACATTTGTATGTATAATATTAATAAAATAAAAATTTAAGGTAGATTTTAAATTAAATTAAATGCAATTAAATCCATATAACTGCTTTGTGTTATTTAAAAAAATGTCATTGCTTTATAACATTATATATACATTTAACTTATTATATAATGTATGGCTTGTGAAGAACTGCAATTATGCTTGTGTAAAGACTTGGAACAGCCCATGCAGTCACAAGAAATGCACTTAATACATGTCCTGTGGTACCCACATTGGTTTTAAGAGGACTGTATTGATATTACCATATGTCTCTTTCTTTATGCATCTCTGACTCACAGCTGGATACTGTATTCATTGATGGAAAGACAGGCACATTTGATTGACATCTGCAGCTGTCAAGCTTTGGGACCACTAACGGATTTCAGGACCAAACTGAAATAATCTCATGCAAAAGACCTCAAGAGAAGACACTAGTGTGGGGATCTGGCCTTAGTGACTACTACACCCCTCAAGCACCCTGGATGCAGCTTGAAGCCATATGCTGATGGGCTCCGTAAATTGCAGGGCTTTTTTTCGCTCTTACAACAGGTTAACAATGGTTACCTACAATTGCATCAGTATGTCTTGAGGCTAAAAACTTATGTACATGAGCATCTTGTGCATGCAATTCTCCTCTGGTGTTTAGAGTGAAACCAATGGCTTTGAATTATCTGATGGTCATACAATAAATACTGATTGCCATGGGAGATTCATTAGAAACGTTATTCAATATGGAATTATTTTACAGTGATGGTGCAGAAACTGAATAATAACAAAATATGCTCATTTAGTCAGTGTACAGTGGTCTCAGAAAGTATTTGGATACATAAAACACACATAAAATGTTTAAATGTCATTGCATTAGATAACAAAATATAAAAAAATGCATGCGATTAACTAAAACAATTTTATCGCATACATTTTCTTAATTGCAATTAACACATTTACCGTTAATACAGCATAAACACTGGTGTGAAGGGGGGGGACCTTTGTAATGTGTCCGCCCAGAGCCATTACACTGATGCACTCACCACAGCGCCAGAGCCCTTCTACCAAGGGAACCCTACATGCTTAGCATAACAAAGCATAATGCGGTGGTCCCATAGACATTCTATGGGCGGTTCTGTTGAAACATGCTAGTTTACTGTTATGTTCTCTCCTATGATAGTCGCGGTGGTTGTTATCTCTATAAATATATGACTCTCAGACAGCACTTCTGTATCAGTAATAAAATGATGGAGAAAGGATCTCTTAACTTGATGTACAAAACAAGCCCAGGTGGGACTTGTGATAGCCTATATAAGGCGCGTTATAATTACCACAGACACACACCAAATCTTAACTATTACCAAAATTCCGAATGAGACGAATTTTTTTGTAAGCGCTTTTCATAGTGAGTTCAAAACGGTACTCGATGCAGGTGTTGCCACCCTGACACAAATCATGAATGCAGCTTCACAATTGCTGTTACAAAGAAGATTAATATTGTGGAGGATGAGAGTTTGAGGGATTTAATTCCATTGCAATGAATATGCAACCTATGTAGGGACTAGTTTTTTCAATTAGTCAAACTCCCACTTAGACTTTGGAAACGTTTAATGTTACATGAACTGGTGATATTTTAGTACATTGTCTTTATATTGAGGAAAGCTTTGTTTGGGAAATTTTAATAAAGCATTATATTGCTACATATTGTTTGGGTTTCTTTCTTAAGATGGAAATAAATGAATTTTGACAAGAAAATAAGTATATATAGTGTCAAATTTCAGCACTTTTAAAATTTGTGATTAATCGCAATTAAATACAAAACAAATATGTGATTATATATATATATATATATATATATATATATATATCCTTTTACTGTACAAAAGTATTTACAGTAGGTTGTGGAAAATAATATGAATAAATACACCAGTGGTTCACTGGGATGATGTTGAGGGTAACTATTTGAATACATCATGAAACAGATTTTTGTCCAATCTAATGCTCTCTAGAATGAAAATGTCCCTCCCCCTGCAACCTACTAGCAAGTAGCAAATCATGGTTCATTGCTTTTATATAAACTAAAGCCTACTGGCTATTTACAAAAAAGGGGGGTGACAAAATATGTCCAACTCACACTTCCTGTTTCAAAAGGAAATACATAAACACGGGAGAAAACTGCACTCCTGAAGCGATTTCATGTGGTCTTTAAATGGGGCCACTGTAGCTGAAAAAGAAAAACTATTCCAACAGTTTACATGTTTCTTTGAACCATCCTTGATTTTCAGATCATTGTATGACAGCTACTTAAAACTGCAGTCAAATGTTTTCTAATTTACTGAGGTCATTGGTAAGAGATTAACGTTCTTATCATGGGAATTATGGCTGTTTATGTAGCACATTCAGTTCTCAGCTTGTTTTAAAAAAGGATTCCATCAAAACGATCCTCTCCCTATGGTGTTTTGTTCAAGAGAAGTTTTTTTTATGTCATTACAATTTATTATTACACCAGTTTTCTTATAGTCTATTTTTCTAAAGCGTAAGAAACACTGTTCAAAACCCATTTAACAGAAAATATGTAGGCAGGCTTTGATTTTATCATTGAGGAATTGTTTGAATCGTGCAATGTGGCCATTACATACCAGAATAGAGCCAGATGGGTGGAGGGCAGGGTTGGGAGGGTTACTTTTGAAATGTATTCCACTACAGATTACATGCTGGGAGGTGGGCGCGTCGAAGTTGGGTTCCCACAGCCTGAGAAGGTACTCCTCCCTTATATCCAAGATGCGATAGACCAACTCCCAAAAGAACCATGTCCACAGGTTCCCCCAATTCGCCCAGTCAACATGCTCCTCCAGTCAGGTCAGGAACAGATAACTTAGGGTGACCTCACCAAAACCTGAACCCTGAGCCGCATCGAGGAGTGCCTCAATGAAAAGGCCAAAAGGGCCGGGAATAAAACAGGGATCACACACTCACATGAAGACAGACATGGGCGAATAATGCCAAGGCCCTGTCAGACAATGATACAAACTGCTTAAACTCTCACTGAACGCACAAATGACTACAGACCCATAGCGTGATTAATTACAGCAGCAACCAGTCTGGTGATTGTTTACAGCAGCGGCCAGTCACAACATTAACTATTCGCCTAACTACTATTGCAGCGTGTGTACAGTGTTTTGGCTCTTGCGGGTTGATGAGCTTATTTCCTCAACAACAATGACCACATGGACAAGTTGTTGAGGAAGTTCCAAGTTTAACTAAATGATTATTAGAAACAGCACTGTCAGATATGGGTTAAGATGGATGAGACTTGTCCTCACCACTTTTTGAAATAGCTTTCGTCAGGTATGTGTATAATCCAGGTGAAACCAGTTCTTGACAAGGAGTTTCTATTTCATCTGTTTTTTGACTGGCAATCCGGCACTGGAATGTGTTTGTTTGACTGTTATGATAAGTGTCCGTTGCGGCTGTTATCAGTGTCGTTTAGTGTCGTCAGTATTTCCGCAGCTCACGCTCTTTTCCGTGTCCCCCATTGTGATGACCTTCTTGGCTGCATTGTTTGTGTGTATATAGAGAGTGTGTGTGTGTGTGTGTGTGTGTGTGTGTGTGTGTGTGTGTGTGTTGTTTTCTCTTTCTCTCCCTCTGTCTTATTAATCGATCTCAGGTGTGCAGTATCCAGGTGAGCTGATTGTTGATGGGTGCACCGGTGTGCACTGTGTTTCCTCACTATATAAACTGAGTGTGTCATGGCTTGGTTGTGCAACGGGAGACGGTTGTTCGTGAGCTGTGTCATCTCAATAAAAGGTGCTCTGGCGTATATTGACTTTTTTCCCCGGATTCCTGCTGCTGGCATGGAGAGTTTGTGGTTGTCACTGTTGTCTGAATTTTGGAGTTCGCTGTTTTTTTTTTCATATACAGAACTGTCAATAAATGTGTCTGTTTTTCCGCTACTCTCGTCGCATCTGTTATTGCATTTCATTTTTAAAGTGTAACACACAAAAAAGTTACCATTAGATCAATCAGTCATGTTCTTAATCAAAGTGCTGATCTATGTATTCATCAACTGATTAACAAACTCCCAAGACTGGTAGTGGCAGATGTAGAGATGAAATAATCATATTATGTGAAATATGTGTGTACTTCAGTCGGTCATTAAGAATGACTGTTGATTGAAACAGGTAATTTAAAAGAATATTTGACTGTGCATAGCAAAATTAATATTCCTGAATTTTGCAGCACTGCCCCCCACAGTTCAATTTTTTGCACAATTTATTTTTATTTATATATTCATAACTTTGTGTTAATCTTCAATTTCCAATGACTTATTCCAGCTGTTAAAAAGGTCATAGGCCTACACGATTTTATAAGCAGAATAACATGGGATATGCATGCATTTTCCATCCATGGGAAACACTTAACAAAATAAAACCATTTGACCTGCATAAGATGGTGGCATTTTGTCCAGATTGCTGGTTCTATATGTGAAGCTTAGGAACATTTAGAATTTGTAGATTAATAGACAATGTCTTGGTGCTCTGTTGATATACATTTTGTTACTTATTTTATATAAAGCAAAAAAATCTTTTTTTTATGTTGCAAAATGGTTACTGGATGTGTAAAATGGGGCGGCTCTGGCTCAGGGGCAGCTGTGGCTCAGGTGGTAGAGCGGGTCGGCCACTAATCGCAGGATTGGTGTTTCGATTCCTGGCCCACATGACTTGGGCAAGACACTGAACCCCAAGTTGCTCACAATGGCAGGCTAGTGCCTTGCATGTCAGCTCTGCTTTCATTGGGGTGTGCGTGTGTGTGTGTGTGTGTGTGTGTGTGTGTGTGTGTGTGTGTGTGTGTGTGTGTGTGTGTGTGTGTGTTTGTGTGAATGGGACACAGTGTAATGCGCTTTGAAGACCGCTAAGTTTAAAAAAGCGCTATATAATTGCAGACCATTTACTATGTGGTTCCAATGGAAATGCTGTTGTATCGCAAATTCATGGACATTTGTAGTGTGATAGTGACTGAAATTAATGAACTAGAACTTGTTGCAATGAAGCTTGGTACCTTAATCTATAAGAACAACGCTTGAGCGCTTGCTTTGGTGTTGCCACCCCTCATTGTCTGTATGCCACCCCATAAAAAATGTCTAGATCCACCCCTGCATGTCAGTCTAGCACATGTTTACATAGAAAAACAATTGAAAAACAGTACGGACAGACCTAAAATGCGTTCATTGTGTAAAATATGTTTTTAACAGTAAAAGTTACTTTTAACTTTCTAACAGTATCTAAAAAGTGTGGAGCTTAGGTGCAAGGTTATCACAACCCCCATTCAAAATACAGCTACATCCATCAGTACGCCTGCCTGAAACTGTTTGTTAATGTTACAGCCCTTTCTCTCCGTTTAACCTCTCATTACTTTTTAGACATCCCGAAACATCCTCCAGAATGTTTGTATGCCATTTTAAAACGAAGCACCAGTTCATATCACCTGCCGATAGTATCAAAATGGAGCACACTGGCCATTCCTGTTCTGCTCAGCTATATATTTTTATGTGTGGCTTTTTTTATTTTAGCTTATTTTATTTCACTCCTGGTTTACCGAGCATCATTTAACGACCCACAGGGCAGCTTGATTGGTTTGTGCTACATATTAAATTATTCTGATTTTATCAAACATGATCACAGCTTCTTATATAATTTAGAGAACTTAGTCATTTGGGAGGACCCCGCTGAAGGACAGTTAAAGGGCTCAGTAGTGTAGTCTATTACCTACTTAGCACAGTAAATCTCTTTTAAATATACTTCATATAAACATCCATGCACATTCACACAATTCTATACACAGACTTAGGTCTGCAGCTCAATGAACACAGTACATACTGTATATGTACACATAGATACATTAACACATACACTCTCCTTTACACCCCAACAACATAACAAAGCACTATGTATTTATTAGTGTCTATGTCTGGACATATTATTGTATGAACATTTTAATGCATCCTTTTCACAATGCTAATCATTAAAATTAAACATTTTATGGTGAAATTGACTTGGACATGTTATTGTGAGATATACCCTAAAATGCTAAATGCTAACTGGCTAAACAAGCAAGCTAGATTTGTCATCTCTGCTAAAATACATAAATGTTTGTAAAGTCTTATGATGTTCACAGTTCTCTCATGATTTTTTTCAAAGTAAGATAAATGAATCCTAGGGGATATTGGTATAATGCGTAGAGATGATTTGTGGTAGTGCTTTTGAGAAAACAGCTAATGTGCTTGTGTTTTTTGTGGAACAGATAAACAAATGGACTGGAATTGTTTTCACTCTGCGTGGGTTAAAAAAAACATAAATATTTAAAAGCAGCATATCATTTTACACTTAAATCCGCACAATTATGCCCCCTCGCTGGTAATTCAAGTATGTAAAATCACCACAGAACTAATGAATATTCAAACAATGTTCCAACTTCCTTCTCAGCATAGCACCTTGATATTAACATCACAGCTCACAGTGGCTACATAAATTAAAAATGCATGCGCTTTTATTCTAGCCCATTAACATCCAGAAACTTCACATTATGCCTCGAAAATCTCTGAAATCAACAAACAAAATGGGTACACACACACACACACACACACATAGGCATGTCCACACTAAAAACATCAGCTCTAACACATAAAATGTAACAGACACTAACTCAGTAAGACTGATTACTAAAATTGCAAGTAAATGCAGGGCAGCATGGAATGTTTTAAAGAAAGTAGGATGCTAAACGGTGTCCTTTTTTTTTTTTTAAGATCTAAATACCCAATGGTCAGTGCTGGGCAAATCAATGTATTAGCCATGTGTTCTTAAAAACCTGTAATGACTTTTGGTGTCTGGATGCCATGCCTGGCCGCCCTTCCCCTTACACACTGGGAAGACAGGCGCCATAAAAGCCGCCGCTCCTCACGACCCGAAATCTATGTGGGGAGTCCGTGCAACCGCTGGACCCCGCCCACATCCTGGACCATCCCATGGGTGCCCCATGACCTACACAAAGCCCCCGTCTAACCACAATGATGCCAGATTCCCCTATTATTTTGGACACTTTCCACCATGAACACTTTAAATCCCCATTTTGAACATTTTATGTTGATTATTATTTCAAATAAATGCCTATCCGAGGCCTGACGCCACACACTGTGTCTGTCTCTTCACACCCTGTCACATTTGCCAAACAGAAAGCTGCGACATCAGGGCCTTTGCATATCAAGAGTTGCTAAAACACTCTTCGATTCCGAAGCATTGCAAATACAAAGTCGACTCAGATCAGGGGCGTGGCATGATCTTTTGTCATTCATACTATCAATCATGTATAGTGTGAAGTATGCTTTATATTGCATTGTTCATTGTAAGATTTCACTTTACCTCCCATCTTTTTGTAAGATTAAATTAAAATAGTCTTGTTATCGACTTCCACAAATTCAGAAAGCCTGGAATAAATATTTCAGGAATCAAACAGCCCTAGAAAAAAATACATGAATGGATTAATTATATTTTCATTCTTTAATTTTCCCCCAAAAATTGGTAGGCCTTATCTGTTAGTTTAACCATTAATAATTTGAAGATTACAAATTGTTTTACAAAAAAATTTAATATGGCACGGCTGATTATATGTCCTTTTAGCCGACAGAAACAATAATATAAAACAATAATATAAACATTCAATTGTTCCACACTTTTAATTAGGTGTCACAAAGATCAAGCTCTAGGGCATCTTCCCTTTCACATTTAACCCATTCACATTTAAATTAAAATGTCCTTGTTTTTTCTCGAGTCACAGTCATCACACACAGGCTTTGCGATTTCACCGGAAGGGGATTTGTTTTCAGTGTTGATTTATTTTCTATGTACTAATCACACAAAATTTCCCAGATTACATTTACCAGTGAATTTCTTGTGTAATTTGGTTGGGGGATGATTTCTTGAAAATCATCTTTATCTACACTTCGTGTCTTTGATCCCTTGAAACAGATCTTATCATCATGGATGTAAGACAAAAAAAAAAATATTATATACATAGTATATACATTACATAGTCAATGAAGTTCAACAGTTACTCAAAAGAGGAAATATATTGTTTTCAAAGACTGACGCAATAAGCAGTGCCATTTGTCACTCTAATTTTAGAAGGTGGCTATGTTCGAAATAGCATATTAACAAACTGCTCTTACAACTTTTACAGTTTATACTGTAGTGTGTAGGTGCATCTGTATGCATAGAATTTAATTAAAATGCAAAGCAACCATTATTATTAAAAGATAAGAAGTGGAGGACACTTGCAACCTGAAGAGATCATGGAACAACAGAGTAGCATAATACCTTCGAAGCATTTATCGGTATCATTCTTAATAAATCTAATAGTTCTGAAGCTCTCACTCAAAACAGTATGCACATTATATTATTTGGCAGAACAATTCCTTATTCTGATTTTTAACAAATGTAACTATTTATTGAACGTGAACTTGATTGGTCTTTTATTGGTCTTGAAAAAAGTATGTGAAATGTTACATAGGCAGAGCAAGCTTAAAATCCCCCTCTAACAACTGTATCTGGTCTAATTAAAAAGCATAGAAGACAAACAAAATTTTCATGTCAATAAAAGCCATTTATTCACTTTTTCTTATATAATATAGCAATAATTTTGACCAAAGCCACAGCATTGACAAAACTAATGCATGGATTGATGAAAAAACACACACATGCTCACATTAAGCAACAGCATAATGTGGGCGTCTATGGCTCAGATGGTAGAGCGGGTTGGCTGCTAATTGCACGGTTGGCGGTTTGATTCCTGGCCCACATGACTCCACATGCTGAAGTGTCCTTGGGCAAGACACTGAAACCCAAGTTGCTCCCAATGGCAGGCTAGTGCCTTGCATGACAGCTCTGTCACCATAGGTGTATGAGTGTGTGTGTGAATGGGTGATTGGGACACAGTGAAAGGTCTAAGTGTCTAAGGTTAAAAAAAGCACTATATAAGTGCAGACCATTTACCATTAAGGGGAATTATGTAAATTACAAATCTGACAGCATGGAATTGCATATAGTTTTTTGTAATTGGGGTACATTGTAACGCAGTGTTACAACGTGCCCCGTCAGCACAACTGGGATTTAAACCTGGTTGGTCAGTTCTGCTAATTAAAAGACTGTAAGATGCTAGCTAAAAGATTGGAGTTTTTCAAAATTTACAAGTTTGCTTCATTTTAAATAAACCGTAAAAACAAAGATAAAAATTGATTTCAAGTGAATTTTTACTTTTGCTACTTTAAGATATCTTCCAAAGTTTTTTAAAATTTTCTGATAAATTTTTTTGTTCACACAGTGTTGATATGGCAACAAGTAAACAAATTAAGTTTCGTCTTACCAGAGTGTGTGGAAACGTAGTTTGTTCCCTGCACTCTCCTACACTGCAAGCTGATCAGCAAATGTTTATGTTTGCATTGTTTTTAGGAGAAGCCAGTATTTCAAATTAGAATGTTTCCTAAATCTCTGATTGAAATTGTATGCTTTAGTACAGTAAATATATTACATATTGCACCTTAAAACTTACATATTCAATTAAAAAAGTACTTAATCTTTTCTGCTATATTTACTTCACCACAAAATCATTTTCATCCGAGTGTATCTTTTATCACTTGCTTTTTATATAGAGATTTTGAAATGTCACCATTTGGGTTTGGTTCAGGCTTTCTTCTAAAGAAGAAAACGTCATGTTACTGTTGTAACCTCCATTCCCTGAAGGAAGGAACAAGACGTTTTGTCGAATGAAGTGACACAAGGGGTCTTCCTGGGACGCCAAACGTACCTCTGAACCTGAGAAAAGGCCAATGTCAAGTTGGCAGACAGAATTTCCATGCCCTGCCCCGGACATACGGGTATAAAGGGATGCGGGGCAGCGAGTGCCAGTCAAGATTATGCACTGAGGAGCCGAAAATAAGGTACGTCCGTTTACAGTGGTAAGTCTAGTGCTGTGGCAGGAGGGACACAACTTCTCATTCCTTCCCTCAGGGAATGGAGGTTATAACAGTAACCATGATGTTACCCTTCTGTCACTCACTTGACATTGTGTTGAATGAAGTGAAACAAGGGGTCACATCTAAAAACGCCACACACCGACCGTGTTACATGAACTGACGAGACAGGTGCAAGCAGGCTACTGCGTGCTAGAGGCAACTGTGTCGGCTGCACATAGCCCTCCCCAACACCCCCAAAGAGATGTCACATACAGACCTTACGTTCCCCGCACCCCTGAGGGGAACAGGCGCTACATGACTAGCATGGGAGCAAGCCTGACAGCCGCGGCCTTTTCTCTCACTATGTCTCTCACATAGGACGTGAAGCAGCTGGGCTCTCTTAAAGCTATGAAACGTGTCGGGGAAGGCGGTCTTTCCCAGTCCTATTCTTTCAGGGGGAATATACCCTGCAGAGGCCACATCCTGCCCAGTCTAGGGGGAGTTAACATGTGGCAAATACACCACGAGGATTGTGAAGCCGTACATGGGTAATGGCGAGGTGGTAGGTCCAGCTTAATGAGGGGGACTCTACAAGCACAGCGACAGGGGGACCGTACCGTGGGAAATACATCACAGGGAGTTTGCCTGAAAAGGGAACTAAGCCCGTGGAGCCCGACTCCAGAACAGTGCAGAGCGGCCTCAGGATAACGTGAGAATGTGCCGGACCGAACTCCAGGCAGGTGTCGCTGACAGAGAATGCATGCAGGTCCCCAACCCTCTTGATGGAGGCTAAAATGATCAGGAGGGCCGTCTTCAGGCAGAGGGCCTTGAGCTCACCTAAATCAAGCAACTCGAAGGGGAGTCTCTGAAGGCCTGAGAGGACCACAGAGAGATCCCAGGAGGGGAACAGGCTAGGCTGGGGAGGGTTCAGTCTCCGGGCACCTTTCAGGCACCTGATAATTATGTAAAGTTGCCTGGTGGAGGGAGCTCTGGCTTGGTTGATCGTGTCTATGACTGCAGGTGGTAGATCCAATAGATCTTCCGCATCCCGTCCAGGGGCCAGACATAGAGGTTCCAGAGGTCTGGGTGCGGGTGCCAGAGGGTGCCCCGTCCCTGAGAAAGAAGGTCCTTCCTCAGGGGCATTTTCCAGGGAGGTGCTGTCGCGAGGAGTGTAAGATCTGAGAACCAGGCCCAGGTGGGCCAGTAAGGACCTGTTCCTCATCCTCCCTGATCTTGCACAGCAACGGTGCAAGAAGGCTCACTGGGGAAATGCGTACTTGCGCAGCCCCCGGGGCCAGCTGTGTGTCAGCGCATCTGTCCCGAGAGGAGCTCCTGTCAGGGAGTACAGAGCGGGCAGTGGGAGTTGTCTTGGGAGGCAAAGAGATCTATCTGTGCCTTGCCGAATTGGTCCCATATCAGCTGGACCACCTGGGGTGGAGCCTCCACTCTCCGCTGGACGAAACCTGCCGCGGCAGCGCGTCCGCCGTCCTGTTGTGGTTGCCAGGGTCCCGGCTGATTCCAAAGGAGGAGATGGCAGGCGAGTTGTGACATATGACTAGAGCGCACGCCACCTTGGTGATTTATTTTTGTAAGATTGGTTAAACTAATCATGGGTGTGGTTTGGAAGTGACGTTTTTTTATTTACAATTGCGCGTGCCAGCTGAGGTGTTGTTTCCTGGGTTACTGTCATTAACTTCAGATCCCATCTCTCAGAGATTTTGCAGAAGTATACTTTTTACATGATTTGCAACACAAACTCTACAAAGACAGCATGGCCATGACAAATGAGTGGAGAGAGATGGGTCGTGACAAGTTTAACTAAGCAAAGAATCAACTCAGCACTAAAGGTGGCGGTCCACAGAGAAGAAAAACTGTTTTATTGGCTTTACTTGTGGCTGGAATAGTATGTTAAAAACCATGGCATCACCCTAAACAAACACATTTTAAAACGATGCTGCGCATAAGTATAAACACAGGTTTTGTTCACCAAGGGTGCATTTGTTTGCCCAAGAGAAAAAAGTTTGGCTTCTTCCAAAGTACAGCATAAACCAGGCTTAAGTGACAACTTAGCAAACAAAAACTTCAGTAGGCTACATTTAGTCATAATTTTCAGGTGAACAAAAAGAAACCTGTTCGCCCAGTCACTGTAAATTATCATTGAATGTATCCTCCATAAAGAAGATGAGCACAGTCAAAATGTAAATCCAATATGGCAGATGAAGTGAGGGAAATTAATTGTTTTACCCAATATTTCAGTCTTATGTATTTTTATGCTTAGAAAAGTGTCATGCTTTGTGAGAAGCTCATCATTAGCTTAGCAACATGCTAAAACCAAACTTTATGGAGTGCCACAGTCTGGTTCTGGAAGTAAAAATCCCATTATTTTTTCCATAGATTAATTTATTTTTCACAATAATATCCCATTATTCTCTGACGTCACACTGCAGATGATGCAATTAAGTTAGTTTCCCTACACTCTGAAACTACTTCTACCAAAAGTTTGGAATAATATACAGATTTTATCTTATATAAAGAAATTTGACCTTTAATTCACCAAAGGGGCATTTAACTGATCACAATGTATAGTCAGGACATATAAAAAAAATTACTTTTACAGTTTGAAAAAAAACGTCAGATCTTCTTAAACTTCTTCAAAGTGTTCTCATCAAAAAACCCTTCTTGTGCAGCAATGACAGCTTTGCAGTTCCCTATCTGTCACTCACTCAACGTTGTGTCGATGAGTTGACACTAGGGGTCGCTGCTGCGGAGCCCAGACATCTCTGATCTTGAGAAAAGGCCAATGGAAATTGGCGTGTGGAATTTGCATGCCACTCCCCCGGACATACAGGTATAAAAGGAGTGACGCTTCAAACACACATCAGATATCTTCTTCGGAGCCGAGCGAGCAAGTTCACAGAGCTGAATTTCTCTGGCGCCTCCATCCATCTCTCTACGCTGTTGGATCTATGGCGCATTACAGTGGTCCTCCCCCTTGCACACCATGGTTGTGCTGAGCAAATACCCCTGGGCTTCAGCAGCAGAAAACTATGGATTGAAAAACTTTGTTTATATATATATATATATATATATATATATATATATATATATATATATACCTACGTATACATATATATATATAAATACACAAAAAAGAGTTTAATTTCCTCTAAAAGAGTGGCGCAAACGAAAAACTTCTATTTCAAGACGCCTTTTCGTTTGTGTATGTTTCCTGGTTGTGATCGTTACCTCTCTGCTTCCCACAGCCACTATCGCTGCCTCTTGTGTAAGGGTACTGCCCACACAGGGACAGTGCTTGTGGATGGATCATGCACTCACTGCGAGGGCATGATTCTGGCAACGTTGCGGTCGTGTCATTCTCTATTAAGAGGGTGACCACTCAGGTGGTCAAGCTGATCTGGAGTCGATTTGGCCAAGCACAGGTAGACCTGTTTGCTTCCCCAGAACCCTCCCACTGCCCACTTTGGTACTCTCTGACCGAGGCTCCCCTCGGCACAAATACCCTAGCACACAGCTGGCCCCTGGGGCTGCGCACGTATGCGTTCCCCCCAGTGAGCCTACTTGCACAGATGTTGTGCAAGGTCAGGGAGGACGAGGAGCAGATCCTCTTAGTGGCCCTTTATTGGCCCTCCCGGATTTGGATCTCGGACCTTATGCTCCTTGCAACAGCCCCCCCCAGCGAATTCCCCTGAGGAAGGACCTTCTTCCTCAGGGATGGGACACGATCTGGCACCCGTGACCGGACCTCTGGAATCTCCATGTCTGGACTTTGGATGGGACGCGGAAGACTTAAGTGGCCTAAAACCCACAGTGGTAGACACGATCAATCAGGCCAAGGCCCCCTCAACAAGGTGCCCTTATGGCCTGAAGTGGTGTCTGTTCCCTCAGTGGTGTTCTTCCTGAGGTGAAGACCCCCAGAGATGCGCAGTAGAGTCAGTGCTTTCCTTTCTGCAGGAATATTTGTAGGGACGGCTGTCCCCCTCCACCTTGAAAGTGTATGTAGCCGCTCGAACGGCGCATCACGATGCAGTGGACGGTAAGTATTAGGGAAGCACGATTTGATCATCAGGTTCCAGAGAGGCGCAAGGAGGTTAAACACCCCCCCCCCCCAGGCCGTGCCTCGTTCCCTCGTGGGACCTCTCCGTGGTCCTTCAGGGCCTTCGAGGAGCTCCCTTCGAGCCCCTTGAGTCAGCAGAGCTAAAGGCGCTCTCTCTGAAGAATGCCCTCCTGACGGTGCTCACCTCCATCATGAGGGTAGGGGACCTGCATGCGTTCTCTGTCAGCGAACTGTGCCTAGAGTTCGGTCCGGCTTACTCTCACGTCATCCTGAGACCCCGACCGGACTATGTGCCCGTACTTCCCACGACCTCTTTCAGGGATCAGGTGGTGAACCTGCAAGCGCTGACCCAGGAGGAGGCAGACCCAGCCTTGGTGTTGCTGTGTCAGGTGCGCGCTCTTCGCATCTACTTTGATCGCACACAGAGCTTTAGAAGCTCTGAGCAGCTCTTTGTCTGCTTCGGTGGACAGCGGAAGGGAAGCGCTTTCTCCAAACAGAGGACGCCACTATGGCATACCACGCCCAGCACGTGCCCCCCCCCCCCCCTGCTGGCCTACGAGCCCATTCTACCAGGGGTGTTGCGGCTTCTTGGGCGTTGTCCCACGTTGCCTCTCTAGCAGACTTATGTAGAGCCGCGGGCTGGGCAACACCTAACACCTTGGCAAGGTTCGATAACCTCAGGGTTGAGGCAGTTTCGTCCCGTGTGTTATCAGGTGACACAAACAGATAAGTTCGGGTCAGTTGGCCGGGTGTGGGTTCTCAAGAAGTGTGAACCCTAGACATTCTTCCTCCCTAGCCTAGTGGCCGTTGAGTCTTCGGAGAGGCTCGCTGCCTCCCTACGGGCGTCACCCAGCCCCCCCCCCGTACTGAGGTAAGTGCACCATATGTGCTGAATGTCCCGCTAGGCAACCCTGTGTGATGTATATTCCACAAAATGGTTTCCCTGCCGGTAAAACGTGTCTTCCTTGGACAGAGGGCCCTCTGTCCTTGGTCACCATGTTTGTAGTAACTCCAACCCCCTTGGGTAGGATCTACCACGACGCCGCTCCGCACCATGTACTTCCGCTCCTAACCGGTAAAGACCGTGTGTTGTATTCCACCTAAAATCCCCCCCGCCCTCTCGGGGCCGGGTGTGGTCTCCGTGATGTCCTCCTCTTTGGAGGGACACCCCCCAGCTTGGACCATATGGGCCAGCCAGTCCTTGTACTCCTGAGCAGTTAGCCGTTCCCCTAGGTGCAGGGGACTGTTCATGCCTGCCAGTGTGTTGGGGGTAGTTATGCGACGGCTTTCTGCGCTGGCTACAAGGCACACAGAGGTCTGCCCATCTCGCACCGCCAGTCTGCGTAACTCGGTTCAGCTCTTGTGGCATTTTACATTGGGACCCCTAGTGTCAACTCATCGACACAACGTCGAGTGAGTGACAGATAGGGAACGTGATGGAGGGAATGAGACGTTGTGTCCCTCCTGCCACAACACTGAACCAACCGCTGAAATGGCCGGGTCTTTGGCTCGGCTCCTCAGTGCGATACCTGATGTGTGTTTGCAGCGTCACTTATTTTATACCCATATGTCCAGGGGAGTGGCATGCAAATTTCAGACGCCAATTTCAATTGGCTTTTCTCAAGATCAGAGATGTCTGGGCTCCACAGAGGCGACCCCTAGTGTCAACTCATCGACACAACATCTTGTTCCTTCCATCAGGGAATGGAGGTTGCGTCAGTAACCGAGACGTTCCTTGGCATTCTAGCTGTCAGTTTTTCCAGATACTCATTTCACCCCACGCTTCCTGAAGCACTTACTTACATTAGATGTGGCTTGTCGGGCACTTCTCACGCACCTTACAGTCTAACTGATCCCACAAAATCTCAATGGGGTAAAGATCCATAACACTCTTTTCCAATTATCTGTTGTCCAATGTCTGAGTTTCTTTGCACACTCTAACTTTTCTTTTTGTTTTTTTGTTTCAAATGTGGCTGTTTCTGTGCAATTATTCCCATAAGGACTGCACCCATGAGTCTTCTCTTTACTGCTGTACATGAATCTGGTGTTGAGCATGTATAATTCAATGAAGCTGTCAGCTGAGGACATGTGAGGCATCTATTTCTCAAACTAGAGGCTCTGATGTACTTATCCTCTTGTTTAATTCCACATCTATTTCTGTCTTTGTTCGAGCCAGTTGTCCTTTGTATTTTTAAGAATGTAGTGTACACCTTTGTATGAAATCTTCAGTCTGTTTGTCATTTTCGAGCATTGTACAGCCTTCATTCCTCAAAACAATGATTGACTGATGAGTTTCAAGAGAAAGCTGTTTATTTTTTGCCATTTTTGACCTTATAATGACCTTAAGACATGCCAGTTTATTGCATACTGGGCAACTCAAAAACGAACACAAAGACAATATTAAGCTTTATTTAACAAACCAAATAGCTTTCAGCTGTGTTTGATATAATGGCAAGTGATTTTCTAGTACCAAATTAGCAATTTAGCATGACTACACAAGGATAAGGTGTTGGAGTGATGACTGCTGGAAATGGGGCCAGTCTAGATTTGATCAAAAATTTATTTTATCAAATAGTGATGGTGTTTTTTTACATCAGTAATGTCCTGAAAATACTTTGTGATCAGTTGAATTCCACTTTGATAAACTGAAGTACCAATTTCTTTACGAAACAGCAAAATCTTGTACATTATTCCAAACTTTTGGCCATTTATTATGTGTATTTATGTGCATATTAATATTTTGCAATAAAATTTTAAATAATTCAACCAACAAAAAAAAAAAAATTTCATTTACTCACTCTCATGCCTTCCCAGATGTGAAGGATTCTGAACATAGTCTTCTGCAGAAAACAAATGAAGATTTTTAGAATACTTCAGCTGTGTAGGTCCATACAATGCAAGTGAATGGTGACCAAAACTTTGAAGCTCCAAAAAACAATTAAAGGCCGCATAAAAATAATCTATATGACTCCAGTGTTTTTACTTAATCTAATCTAATCAATTTTAGGTGAGAACAGACTAAAATATTACTCCTTTTTCACTGCACATCTTGTCATTGCAGTCTCTTGGCACAATCATGATTTCAAGCTTGATAACACATCCTAGTGCTTGATGCATGCGCAGAGTGCTAAATGACACTAGGAAATGTAATCGAGCTTGAATTTATGATCGTCAAGGAGACTGCTGATATCAAGAATTCTAATGTAAAGGAGTATTTTGGTCTGTTCTCACCCAAATCCGATTGGATAGATTCAGAATAAATGGATTAAAACACTGGAGTCAAATGGATTACTGTTATGTTATGTTTATGTGATTTTTGGAGCTTCAAATTTAGTGACCATTTGCTGGCATTGTGTGGACCTACTGAGCTGATATATTCTTCTTAAAATCTTTGTTTGTGTTCTGCAGAAGAAAAGAAATCATACACATCTGGGATGGCATGGGCAAATTAATATGAAAAACACTTCCAAAATGAAGACTGAAAAAGTGGATGGGCACTGTTGAAATCAATTGTGAGTTGAGTCTCCTGTGCGGGGCACTATTTTTGTGGTGTATAGAGATATTCCTATGTAGTGTGTTATTCTATATCAGTAAGGAAACATAGAAGGGAGCCTTAGAAGGGAGGTATTTAAAATTAAAGGTAAATTAAAATGGATAAAAGCACAGTATTAATGAAAAACTCCACACACAGCCAAAACAAATTAATAAAAACAATTATAATACTAATACTAATAAAAAATGGTTCACTGCAGTAAATTTAAGGCTTAAGGCTTCTATGGAAAGGTCTAGTTTCGTAATTGGTGTATGAGGCAATTCAAAGTGAAACAGCATGTGTGAGGTATGGCATCACACATAAAACTCAACAAACTTCTGTCTGTACATGGATGCCATCCAATAAATGACCTTAACATTGTAGATTCACCCCTGTGGGACTGCCTTGAAATCTGGTGTTTTTCTTCCAATGCATCTTAATAGGTCTCTTGGGTGCTCAACAGTCGTGTTGCACGAGTGGAAAACAGTGATCTTATGTTTCTATTCTGCTGGCAAACAGTTGGAGAGAGGGCTGTGGGTATAATCTAAGTTTTCATTGCTGTTTTCCTTCTCAAGTTTTCCCTGTTGCTCATTTTGTGTGCTACTTTGTTTGTTTGCTTTTTCTCAATCACTGCGATTTGCATTTTGCACTGCATGTTGCTACAGATGAAAAGGAGATCAATGTGGGGATCACCACAATGAGGCAGAGCAGGTTACACTTAACCTAAACCATTTCTAAGATGGATAGAGAGTATCTTATAAGATTCTTAAGGGATTCGTTGTGCTCATAGAAAATATATAATGTCAGCTTTGAAGAAAACTGCACCATCCTTGTGTTTGAAGCTACTGAAGTTGAGCAGTTTTTTGTAACAGGAGTGTTTACAACACTCAGTGTTGAAGGCAAGGTAACACATTTCTTTTAAATTATGTTTTACTCTCTCGCCGTATGTACACATTTTCAATGCTGCAGGAAAATCTGTGGAATGGATTTAACCTGATTTGAAAACATTAATTATATTTGCAATTCCATTTGGTGTCACGAGAGATCCAGAAATGACACACTTCACCTTTAAATGTATGAAGTGCTACGACCTTCAATCTTATAGTCTGCGCTTGGCCTTACTGCCGTTATAAAACTTGAACATACATACAGCATATTTTAACATATGTTACTTTAACCCATTTCATTAAAGGCCTCTATGTTATGCATATGTAATCCTAATAGATGCACTGCCTTAAAAACACAGCTACAAGCAAGATCCCTTCTAAGCTAATGAGGGCACCGCTTGAAGAGGAGGATACAGAATGTTTGCTGGGGAAAAATTGTAAAACGAGCTGCAGAGAGGCTGTTTGAGTTTTTCAAAGAGCCAAAGTGGGGCATTGCAGCCTGGTGTGTGTGTGTGTGTGTGGTGTGTGTGTGTGTGTGTGTGTGTGTGTGTGTGTGTGTGTGTGTGTGTGGGGTGGTTTACGAGGACATTATTCAGGTTACAAACTGGTAATTACAAGGGTATTATGCTATAAATGTGGTTTATGAGGACATCTCTAGTGTCCCCATAATTCAAATCACTTAAAAGACATACTAAACTATGTTTTTTGAAAATGTAAAAATGCATTTATCCTCATAAGGATAGCCACACCAACGTGCATGTGTGTGTGTGTGTGTGTGTGTGTGTGTGTGTGTGTGTGTTTTATTCCTTCAATGTAAGACTGTACATTATATCAGCCTTTGGTTAGAGGCAGAAAGTTATCAGAAGCCCATTAACCACAAGAGGAAAAACTACTGGTTAGTCTGGGGTAGAGGATTGAAACAGTCCATTAGTCAGCTTGGGATGATGGAGGCGGCTCTGATCAATTCTCCTCAAGGTTATTTTGCTCCTTGTGGACAGAAATGAGAGGGGGGGGGAGTGCAGAAGGAGGGAGATTTTTGATGTGCAGCACTGGACAGTCACTCAAGCTGCTTAAGAGAGCTTGTGAGAGCAGATGATCAGGATAGCTGTGCTAACTTCAGTGTTTTTTTGTTGTTGTTTATTGCTGAAAGAACATAGACACTTTGGGTTCAATGAGCAGGTTTTCATGTAATGAGGGGGAAACTTTTTTCTGTGAAGTCTGTATATAATGCATTATTAAGGTTACAATATCTTAAAGGAATGCTTCACCTAACAATTAAGAGTCAGTAATTATTTACTTAACCTATTGACGTTCCAAACCCATATGCTGCTATTTTTCCTGCAACATTTTTTTTTAAGTATCTTAAAGCAGTTATTTTCCATATAGTGTAAATTCATAGTGACCATATCTGTCCAAAAAAAAAAAAAAGAAAAGAATACTAGTTCCATAAATGGAAATATTATCAGTAAATAAAAATTATAATTACGTAGGAACTCTATCGTAAGGCTTCAGACTTCAGACTTCATGCACACGTTTTATAGATACATTTCATAGTGCTTATTTTTGTCCTTATTGTAAAATAAATAAGCAAATAAATAAAATACAGCTGTCATATTAGGCTTATATATAGGCTTATATATTCAATTATATTGAAATAAACAATATATTGCCTTCTAAAGCCACTTTTTGCATTGTCTGATAAATTCTTTTCGTCTGCCACTGTAATGTAATGTAATTTAATTATCTGAATTATTATTTTGATAATAAATACTATATTTTTATTATTTAAATATAACTATAATTAGTTAATATTTTATATTGAATTATTGTTATTTAAGGGCATTTCTCAGCAAATATTTACATAGTTAATAGTGATTAATTAATTAATTGGTATATTGTGCAATTTATTCAATTAAAATATGTAATCGATTTACAGCCCTAGAAAAACATCTAACCATGATTAAGGAAATTGGTGACCTAATTTTCCCATTTGTATAATTATTATACATGCCGATTTAATTAACTCTTATTAGTTGAGAGACAAGTAATATTTGTACATTTAAAAAAAAAAGTTATTGTCATACTGCAGGACTATTTAAATTAATTACAATCAAGCTAAAAGTTTATAAAAATTGGTGAAACCTTAAATCTACACTAGATATGGAAAATATCTAAAAATATACACTCTCCCTTTTATATGCATAATCATTTTAACCTAATGTCTTGAATAACAATCCATGAAAATCAGCTAAGCAAGTATTATGTGTGTGTGTGTGTGTGTGAGTGTGAGTGTGAGTGTGTGTGTGTGTGTGTGTGTGTGTGTGTGTGTGTGTGTGTGTGTGTGTGTGTGTGTGTGTGTGTGTGTGTGTGTGTGTGTGTGTGTGTGAGCATGTATTTATCACTTTGTGGGGACCAAATGTCCCCATAAGGATAGTAAAACCCGAAATTTTTGACCTTGTGGGGACATTTTGTCGGTCCCCATGAGGAAAACAGCTTATAAATCATACAAAATTATGTTTTTTGAAAATGTAAAAATGCAGAAAGTTTTCTGTGAGGGTTAGGTTTAGGGGTAGGGTTAGGTTTAGGGGATAGAATATAAAGTTTGTACAGTATAAAAACCATTATGTCTATGGAAAGTCCCCATAAAACATGGAAACACAACAAGTGTGTGTGTGTGTGTGTGTGTGTGTGTGTGTACAGGTTTGGTTGGTTTATGGGGAAAAAAATGCAGGTTACAAACTGGTAATTACAAGGTTAATATGCTATACATTTGGTTTATGAGGACATTTCTAGTGTCCCCATAATTCAAATAGCATAAAAAACATACTAAACAATGTTTTCTTTGAAAATGTAAAAATGCAGTAAGTTTTATGTGAGGTTTAGGGTTAGGTGATAGAATCTATAGTTTGCTCAGTATAAGAATCATTATATCTATGGAGAGTCTTCATAAGTACAGCCCCATGCACACACGCACACGAGTGTGTGTGTGTGTGTGTGTGTGTGTGTGTGTGTGTGTACTGTAAATTGTGTCACTCCTGCACTCATGTCTTTGAGTCAGAAGCTTGTGTCTGGGCTATACAGTATTGTGTCTCTTAAAAAGAGATGGCAGTCAAAGTTGTCCTAAGGTGGAGAGTCTGTAACAGGCCAGTTCTTCCAGCTGGGTCCATCTTCTCTTTTCTTTCAACTGCTTCCCAATGGCAGATGGACCCAAGGCTGAAAAAATCAAGTACTGTGCACAAAAGAAGGAGCCCTTTGATATAACTCCAGTGTGAGCTGCAGGCACTCTGGGTGCAAAGCCCTGTGTTATCACTTCCTATGCTTATCCGTACCCCTGCCTCCTTCTGTGACATTTCTTTCCGTTCCTAGTTCCAGTTCAAAAATGATACCGAACTGGTGGGGACACTCTGTGTAAGGCTGTCTATTGAAAGTCTCACAATGTGCACAAAATAATGGACAATCATTCTCCATGTGCACAAAGCAAAATATGATCACACACATTGGCTATCAGCAAAGATTCATGTGCTCCCTGCAAAAGTGATATTTGAAATGCCCTGCACATTCAAACAGTCAGTGTTTGGGACTGACAACCATTTTTACTAACAGGTGTGACTTCGAAATTGACTTTACAGGAGCGAATTGAATACTGTATGGAGTAACCAAAGTCAAGGAATTGTTGCAATAGCCATGAACAATGGCTGTAACCATAGAGACAGCAGCTGGTTTTCCATCCACATAAAGTATTTTGGGGTGAATGTTGGGATGTTGCATTAAATATGCTGAATGGAAAAACCTAGACCCAAAATACAAAATCCATTTTGTGCCATTTTCTCCAGAAAATATGTTTGTGTTCTCTTGGAAAGCATTGACTGTCAATCGGGATGAATGTGACGCAAAACGTTGGTATTTCAGTGCTAAAACCTGCATCTTGACCAAAGTCTTGGCCATGATGTGTATCGTACAGTCTGACATAATGTCGCACAGTGTGCCATTAATTTTACCGAAGATCTCAGTTGTACAGTCTGTCACAATTGCAAAATGACCATAACAATTGTACAATGTGTACCTGGCTTAGTATATATG
Organism: Xyrauchen texanus; assembly: GCF_025860055.1. Lineage (NCBI taxonomy): Eukaryota > Metazoa > Chordata > Actinopteri > Cypriniformes > Catostomidae > Xyrauchen > Xyrauchen texanus. Next base: position 44,664,157 of record NC_068282.1, on the reverse strand, counting down.
TATGTGCTTTAACTTAATTATTATAATTTTATTTATTGTCAATATACATCCCCCCCAGCCCCACCATTTCAAAACAGTCAAGAACTGGGGCTACCTAAGTTAAAACACTCCTTGCAACAGTGGGCCAATCTCTGTCTGCTCTGTGCGTGTGTGATAATTAAAAGGCCATTGCCCCTGCACAGAGCCAGAGACAGAGAGGTACGGATTGAAAAGGAAGACAAGAGGCAAGCACTGGGACTTGCAGAGAAATACAGTGCCATGAAAGAGCTGAGGCCCAGATATTGGGTTCCCATCAGGCCGTGGGGCAGCTGGTTGTCATGACCACCAGACTTGCAGGCCATAGGGGCAGCTCCATCACAGAGACGGCTCTCAAATCACACGCGACAGAGGTGAATGAAGCTGTTTTTCCCTCTTAATTTCATTTAATTTGCCATAACAGTTTCCCTCATCTCACATTATATTACAAGGGTGAGCGAGGGTGAGAGTGAGAGAATGACACAAGATAATGAGGGGCCACAATGCACCAGCACCACCAAGTGGCTCCAGAAATATAATCAAGTTGAAAACAACAAACATGTGCAATGCATATTTTCCCATAAACAAAACTATACAGTGACCCTAACAAGTATTCAGACTCTGAAGCCACACTAATAAATGTATTAATTTCATTGCATTTGATAAAATATCAAACCATGTGGGATCTGCAGTCAAGAGAGAGCATAATCTAACATTATTTGTATGTGCATTTAGGTGATTTTAAGTGGATGTATGTAGTCATGTGTCCTCGATGTGTAACCACAGGTATAGTTAATCACATTAAATACGGATATGGATCTACTAACGTTTGATAACCAAAGTGTGTCCAAATACTTTACCTACAATATCCTATAATACTATATATTACTGTAACCTATATAGTTTTTTGCCATTTAAAATCTAACAAATTTCTGTCTGTGAAAATGTCTGCTTAAAAAGAATGCTTTTGCTTTCTTTTGTTAAAATGAATGACCTACATGGAAAGAACCAGTTGTGACCTTTCACCTTCAGACTATCTGGATGTTATACAGCTTTAAATAGTTTTTTGTACATCTTTGAATCAAATATGACCTCAAATATTTCACATTTTTTCAAATGTAGCGCCTAACCCCATACTGTTCTCTAGCGCCCCAACTGCTCCACTGAGTACTGCATCTTTCCCACAAATTGCATACTTTACTTTCAAATGTGGTTTGTGCACACATGTTCATGCCCACGCACAGAAAGTATTTCTTACAGAGTTGAACAGGTAATATGTTAGTAAATAAGTTTACTAAGGGTGTACACACACCAGGTGATCTGTAATGTGCCCGAGCAAGTTTGACCCCCAAAGTCCAGTTCATTTGACTAGTGGGATTGCTCCATACCATGCCCGGGCATGGTACGCAGAACCATGCCTTGGCCCACTTGAAGAGGTGGGCTCAGGCATGGTTCAGTTGGCTCAGGCACAGTACACATCTAGTGTGATCACTAACCGTGACCGAGCACGAGCACGAAACCCAAAACATGACGTCAGTGATGCGTCTGGGCAAATGGATCACTTTGGTCTACGGCAGAGGTGCAGTGTTTACTGGGAATTTGGGCAGACAAGAGTATACATGAACAACTGGATACAACATACAAGAACACACAAAAACTCCAAGATATTTGGTAAAATTCGCAACTATCTTAGTGCTCGTGGATACCAAAGAACCATTGAGCAATGACATAACAGGCTGAAAAAAACTGCGGGTCGAGTATCAGAAGCTACGATATGCACTCTGTAAATCTGGCAGCTCATCAGATGAAAAGGAAAATTCCAGTGGTACGATGCTGTCGATAATTAGGCATGTGAGACGGCTGTGTGTCACCATGCCCCAAATTACTCCAAATAAGCCACAAAGTAACGTTGCAATGATAGACTCCATTGTGCTGTGCAAGAGTGCTTCTTCAAAACAAAAAGTCGCATCATAATTATGTAAAGGTGCTCAGGCCCGGAATGTTAAGTGCAATGTGAGTGTAGTCCAGCGGGGGAGTGGGGAGGGAGGACAATCGTGCTTGGGCAAGGCAACTGGGCCTAGTGTGAGTACACCCTAACATGATTTTATATGATAGGGTACTGTACAGTGGGGCTAAAGGCCCTCCAGTGGAAAAATACCTGTTTGATGTTATTTTCTACTAAAACAATAGATGGCAGAAAGAACTATTAAGGCACCTTCCTAAACCCCTGTAACACTGCAACAATTAGTTTTTACATTAGTGGTAAAGAATGGATTTGTTGCAATGGACGTGCAACCCATTCTCACTCCCGAGGTGTCAAATGCCACAGCTTGCTCAAGAGTCAACAAGTAGATGCCAAAAGCACCCTCTAGCATCCATTTTCTGATGCATCTGGAAAGTGCAAAGCATCAATGAGAAAGCATTGGTCTCAATAGACTGACGCGAAGAGCACTGGAATTTTATCATCAGGGAATTATATGTTGGGGTACAATTTTGTCATCATGATATGATGGGGTAAGATTTTCATTTCATTTGAACAGAGCAACATCACAGTGGTTAATAGTTAATCAGCAACATATTCTGCACTGCAGACAAAACCTGTTTTGTTACAGATGTATTCCATGTCTTATGATCGCTTTGTGTGAGGAACGGACCCAAATGTAAGTTTTTATTGAACGATCACAGTTCCCTGGTGTCCGCCGTAACACATTCCGCTCTCGACCTGTTCTTCTGATACATTAAAAAATTGCCGAAGCATTACAACAAAGGTTTGACATCAGTGAAGTCAAACACCATTGGCTCTTGCGTGTCTCGTGAGCGATTGCGACAAGCTCAATTCAAATGACCGTTAGAGCTCCTAGCTAGGATCAGGATGTCACTGCATTCACATAGGGATTGTCAGTGATTAAAACCCTTCAGTTTACTCTGTTCCACACACACAATTATATTGTATGGTTTGGAATACTATTATAGGGCTAATACATTTTTGTGACTAAATGTACATGTTACATGTTTTATATGGTTGATAATAACAAAAATGACCCAAAGGACAAAAAGAGGGTGCCATTTCTTAAGACAGTAGGAGGGTTAAGTGTATCTTATGTGTCCAAATACGTTTTAGGGCCTCTATATAAAACTTTTAATATGGAATGAAAAGCTAAAAGCAATTGTTTTGATCAACCTAGACCTAGAATGAACATTACTATAAATACATTTTTGCAAACAGAGTTTTACGTGCCACTTTCTATGTTTTGCTGCACTTTACTGGTGCAATGAACACTAGAAGCACTACAACAACTATGCGTTTTATAACGACTACAACAGCTTATTATGACTTTATTATCACTTATTTTTCACTCTATTACTCATACCCTGCTATGCTAGTTTTCATTCTAACGTATTATTTGAGAAATGATAAATTATAGTGCTTCTATTACAGACCAACCTACATATATACACATATTCCAACATCATCAGCTTACGCTGTAGCACACCTGATAAAATGTTGGATTTGGACTCAGAGGCCGTGGCCACCATGGACTGAAGCCTGGCCACCCCATTGGCCACCCCACTCACAATTGCTATTTTAGTAATTTTTTGGTCATTTTTTGGCACAATTTAGTTCTTTAGAGGTGAAATCATCTCTGTACAAATGTATAAACTTAATATGTGCACACACCAAGGTCACCGCACCTCTCCGTCTCGGGTGTCATTGTATCGACTCAACCCAGTCCGACGATATAAAAATGCTGCCCGAACATTTCTGTACCATCACAGACTGATCGCTTGCCCCTGCCTGGCCACCCCTTTTGAAAAACTCCTGGCTCCGCCCCTGCTGTTATCACACTATTCGTTATGTGATTATGTGAAAGAGTTGGAGTTTGCTGCCCCGCCATTGTCTGGTTTTGAATCCCACATGTTTCCTCATTCATTCTCTCAAGCATATCCTGATCAGAGATTTGCTTTGCTCAAATGTAACTGAACTTCATGTTGGCCTTTCCCCACTGACATGACCTTTTATCTCGCACCGCCTATTGTTACTCAATTGCCAAAATGTGCAAAAATAGAGATTCAAATTCCCTTTCATTTTTCCTCTGGCTGTGTAGCAAATCACACGACTCGGTGGGTTATTTAGATGATAAGAGAATACGATCATCAGGACCTCTATGTGTGTGCTTAGAAGAATAGTTCATTTGAGTTTGTTCTTGGAACAAAACAGAAAACTCTGACACTTTCACTGCAGCAGTCTCTGATTAAGTGCACATAAAGGACAGCGCCCATTGAGCTTGCAGATATGTTATGTTGTCAAAGTGCTAATCTTCAATGCCGGACATGGGCGATCTTTTATTATGTGGTCCGCACACATTCAGTCGTGGATTACATAATCCATTACATTCATCAGAGAGATATGAGTGGGGAAAAAAGTATTCATAACTGAGCTCTCTGGAAAAAAATTCACATTACTTCAATTAGATCTTCTAATCTAGAGGAGACCAGAGCTAGTTGTGACATAGCGAAGTTGTCACAAGGGCTATATATCAGTAACGATAAAGTTTTGACTCTAAAGTTCAGTTATATAAATGTTTAGTTTTCGCTATGACTGATTTTGTATGTTTGTTTTTAATGTTGATTCAGAAGACTCTGGGCTGTCAGGGTTAAACTTTCGACGTAAGGAGTCATGTGACAAAACAACATGGTGCCGATCACAGCGGAGTTTGTCTTTGGGAGAAACACCAACAAAACTACATCTGGTAAGAAATATAATTACGTTTTTACATTGAAACCTGTTTGAGTAAAAAGACTAGCGTCTATGTTTCATCCATCCATTCACTGGCATGCGGAGAGGTAATGACTGAAATGGCAGCAACGGCGAGAGAGGAGTAGACTATTTTATTTATATGAAATTCTGCACCTGCATTCCAATCTACATCTTGATGCAATCCTTCCTTGTGATCACTCAGCGTGTTTTCATGAGCTGAATGGGAGGCTAAACAAAAAATAAAAATGTGACGAGACTACACTATACCCAATAGACTCGTGCAGCGCGTGCAAGCCATTCACGCATAACGAGCTGTCAGCACTTCACATTCGGTTAATCACGTGAGTAAACATGCTCGCTTTGCTTCGGTCAGGCTGTGCGGATAACAGCCTATATTCCATGTTTCATTTGTTTCTTTTTGCTTCTAGAACAACACGTGATGTAATAAGGAACACACCACTATTAATCCTTGAGATTTCCAACCCAGCATACAGGTAAACTGTCCTTAAACCATGGTCACATTCAAAATTACAAATTCTATTTAAAATCTATTCTATTCAATCAGTCTATTCAAAATATAAATTAAACCTGGAAATAAAGTTTTAGGATTTTGCAGGTGCGATTCACTGGAAAGGGCTAAAAAGTTGATCGAATTGTAATACGTGAATGGCTTGCTTCGCAGTGCGAGTCTCATCATATATATATTAGTCATTATCTTCCCATTTAGCTGATGAAAACATGCTGCGTGATCATGAGGAAGGATTATATCAAGATGTAGATTGGAATGCAGGTGTGAAAAACTTCATATAAATAAAATAGCCTGCTATACTTTTGCTGTTGCTTGCATGCTAGTGATTACCCCTCTGCATGATTTTGAATATTTTGGGAGTATCAGCACAACCATTGACCAGCAAAATAAAAAATGTCGCTCCATGTCAAAAAAATTGCAGACCACCGCGATATACCATTGTTTACATTTTGTGATTTATCACAAAACGCCACACTGCTAAACACAAATGTACAGTAATATGTAATTTAGCAAATTTGTTCTTTAGAAATCCTATATTTACTGTGCATTTGCACATTAAGAATCAATAGGTTAATGCAAAAGCTGAACAATTTTTTTTTTCAGAGGCTATATATGGAGTTAGCATGAAAATAAGGTGCATTTTGAACTGTTCTGAGACCAGTGCAGACAAACAGCACACTGGAGGTTAAGTCATTCAATAAATAAAGAGTAAGGGAGCATCCTATAGCTTTCCTCTACAGTGCATTTACTCCTAAAATCCAACCAAAAGTTCAGTTTCAGGCTGCAGATTATGTTTGGACAACTCACCATGTTTGGCAGACATGGGACAATGGTAATCAGAACATAGATTCAGAATTTATAATGCATAATTTTATGTTTACATGTTTGGCAGTCATTGGATTATGCTGGCCATTACCTTGAATCAGAATTATCTGATGTAATGTCTGTAACATCTCAAAACATGAATAACTAACACTCCTGGAAACATAATGAACAGTTTTATTTAAAAAAAAATCTGACTTGTCTATAGCTTGGTATTATTAAAAATATCACAACTTAGAACCACTGTCCACATACTGTATGTGGATATGCATTTTTAGGAAAATTAAAAAGTGAAATGGAAAAAAGGCACAGCAGTCACGCTTGGGTCTCAGGAGGTAAAGTAGTCATTTCTTACCTAACTCAAAATATGTTTTTGTTGTTGTAAGCTAATGTATTCAGGGTGATTCAGTGATACTAAATAATATTTTTGAATTGAATAAAACCAGTTAATTTAGATGTTGCCACTTGAAACATATTTTTAGGTTAACATTTTTTCAGTGTATACAATGATGGAAGGGCTGACCTCAAAAGGTCAACCTCGTTAATTGAACTGTATTTTTTTATTTATTTTTCTGGTCAGCAAAGGTGGAATTGTATAGGTTTTTTGCCAAGACTGTATGGTATCTGCCTATAATGAAATAAACGTACCCTGACAAATATTCACTAGAGCAAAAAGTGACAACTCACTTATACTTTACTTCTATGATTTTTTTTATCCATGTGGCTATCTTGAGAGCTCTTGCTCTGCTATCTTGATGGACTGTCCTAGTTCAAGAAAATTGAATAGTTCCCATGAATCCCTGGCTAAGTGAATCGAGAGGTCCGGTAACATGGAAGAGGCTCAAGCAGGTGAACTGTCAACTCATCTGAGGGGAAGATTAAACACTTTGAGAACACAGGTTCCTTAAAGCACAAGTACTGCTCAAAACTGGGGCAAGAGCTTTTCTGCAGCACAGAGCCCTCTACGTGACCCGCTTTTGCACTGGGCGTCCTCCCCTCAGGTCTGTCTGCGCATACAGACTCGATCCTGTGGCACAACTCAATTACATTACCTTAAGTAAACACCCCAGTCAAGCAGCCCGCCCTCTTCTGTTAACTCAGGGCCCCTGGAGTGCCCTGCCGGCGCCGATGAGCGCAGGGGTGAATTAACATTTGCTCGCACCATCTGCAAATGGCAGGCCGTGTCTGCAATGGGAAATGAAAATGCAGTAAGCCACAGACTCCGTGAGATGAAATATTTGAGCGACTCCGATTAGCAATTCCATTCAGGTTGAGGTAACATTTGCCCTGGGGAGAACGTTCAAGATTGAAAGCATTCCTTCCACGTTTTGCCACAATGTTACCTGATCATGTGACAAATGCTCTCTCACCCATAGGTCGACGGACTGTACTCTGTACTGTTGCATTTGTATCATATTTTAAATAGTTAGGATGGACAGAAATTGAGTTTAGTAAATACCTGTGCAGTAGCCTACACAATTAAATAACACTTTATTATAGCTTTAACAATTACAATTAAAGACCCCCATGAAATGGCTTGACAGTTTTCTTTTTCGGTCTTCACAATTTTTTACGTTTCAAATGCTAGGCAGAATGACAGCCTCAGTCACCTTTCACATACATCCAAAAAAAAAAAAAAGGTGCAATAAAAGTGAAGTGACTGTGGCTAAAATTCTCCAAACATGTACTTTTGTGTTCCACAGTAGAAAAAAAAGGGGGTTGGAATAACATGGGGGCGGGTAAATGATGACAAATTTTCAACTTTTGGGAGCACTAGCCCTTTAAAAAAGAAAGTTAGAAAGTTTAAGCATCATATACTGTTTAGTACAGCGTTGGAGAGCAGTTAACTAAAAGTAGCGACACTACTAGCTAAACTAAATTTACAGTGCTGGGAAGCCCTTACAAAAATTCTAGAGTTCTGAAAATCTTGTCACAAACTTGCCACAAATGTCCCACTCATTATTTTGTCCCACTCATTATAAATGTTTGCTGCTCTTCTTCAGTAGTGATGAACCTTCAGCAAACCTATAACGACCATGAAGAGTTTTCCACAAAGCTCATTTGCATTTAAAAATAATGAGTGTCGAATTTGTGGCAAGTTTGCCAGAACTCTAGATTTTGTAAGGGATTTTTATTTTTATTTAAATGAATTGGTTTAAATAAACTATTTTTTATATTTAGTGTTGGGAATTCCCATTGATTTTAGTGAGTTGGTTCATTCAGACAATTCATGCAATTCAACAATTTCAGCATATGTAAGTCTTAACAATCACTAAAATGGCAAATGAGAATTTTTTTTCTGCAAGCGCTTTTCATGTGGAGTTAAAGCGCCGCTTAGCATTGGCAGGTCACTCTGATGCAAATCATGTACGTGGCTTCACGATTGCTGTAACAAAGCAGATAGCCACAGTCTATTGGCAAATTAATATTGTGGAGGATGACAGTTTAAGGAATTTAATGACTGTGAAAGGGCGGAGGGTGGGGCCGGGTCATGATTATACACACCCAGTCCCTTATCAAGCTAATTAAGCCTCCGAGGGATCAATGGAAAGGAGGAGGCAAGAACTGGCTTGACAATATAAATAATAGTTTTAATGATAAAAGATAAACACACACACATGACGGACATGTCCGTAAACGATCTCTTTCTCCCACACGATCCTCTGCAATCGACCTTTATCCCTCTCGAAGGCTTGATTAGCCTAATATGGGACCGGGTGTGTAGGATCACGTAATGTCTCTCTTAGGCGTAAGCCCTGTCTGGCCCCGAAGAAGTTGTGGTCGGAACCATCAGATCCTGCCGGAGATAGGAAGCAGGGGAGGCGCCTACTCCCGTGCAGGACGGGACTCAACTGGTGGTGATGGGGTGGTGGAGGTTGCAAACTGAAAAAGCAATGTGGTAGATTGTGAGCAAACATATAACGCAATGGCTAACATGTGATTGGTTAGGAGTTACATAGCTAATGGTGCGATGATGTACAGCTGCTAGCCTTCCCACTAGAACTATGCTGCGCTTACATTTATTAAGTGTTGGCAATTAATCTACTATAAGATAGACCAGTATTACAAGTACAGAACTTTAAATTACACAGTAATAATGAAGCACCAGTGCAGTTCACCAGAACCACAAAGTTATGAAAATATAACTTCCAAATGGCCACAATGGGAAACATTTTATGGTATATTAAAAATGTAGGTTAAGGATGGTAAATGCAGGCCTGGTCCCCCATGTCAAATATAAGCCTGAAGCACCAAACGTTCCTGCATTTTAGCAAAGAGACAGGAGGTCATTAATGGCGGAAAAAGTGCCCACTCAGGATTCTTCCGTTTGATTGCTTAAGTGCATGGTGATGGGAACTACCCTTGCTCTTCAGTTTCCTGATTTCATCTCCACACTCATCGTTTGTCCTCAGAGGAAACGTTCGCACAAACATAAAGTCATTATTTACTCACCTTCATGTCATTCCAAACCTGTATGCTGTTATTTTAGGCTGATTTCATTAGTATTCATAGATGTTTGTATGTTACGTTTACACGTACACTTTTGTATGTTTGGATAGATAGTGAAGCATACAATATTTATGTAACTAGTATGAATGCTGGGAATGCGTGTTGTCGCATATATTCTGAAACTTCAGAATGTTTCAACCCCACAGGATTCATAACCATTTGTACATCCCTGAAGTTGTTCAAATGTAAAATCCTTTACATTTAAGATGCTGTCAATACATAAATATTGTATGTTTCCATGTCAATATTAATGTTGAACCTCAGTATATGTACAAATACTGTATCTATGTATATTAATGAAAAGTCATATTTTTTCTGTGTAACACAAAAGGTGAATTCTGAAGAATTTTAACACAGCTCTTTTCCATACAAAGTTCCAAAAATGACCAAAAACACCATAAAAGTAGTCTTATATTCCAAGATCTCTTAAGCCATTTGATTTGTGTCACAGACCAACATTTAAGAGGTTATTCTCTAGGGATGCTCCGATCAGGATTTTTGAAGCCGATACCAATTACTGCTCTTCTTGTCACCTGATCGGCCGATACAGATCCAGATCATTCACCTTTTATCAGACTCTCTGTCATTAGCTATAAGTAAGCGTTCTGCACACTGTCACTATTGATTACATTTTCCTCTTCACAGTAATATCACTTTGCCTTGTTTTTGCTGAAAAAAAAAAGTTTAAAAGGCTTATTAAAAAAGCTTTTTTTAACAAGACTTTAAACAAGTATAGGCTATCAAAATATTCTCTGTATTAAGATAGATAGCCCTATAAAAAATGAAGCTTAGTGTCATACTAAAGACAAACTGATAACCCATAGGTACAATTACACTTAATATGACATTTTTGGTTATTGATTCATTGTCATTATTTCAAATAAATGGAAGTGGAGCATAGTTCTAGCGGGAAGACCAGCAGGTGTACATCACATCATTAGCTGGGTAACTCCTAGCCAACTGCTTTATAAGTCCGCTCACATTCTATCACATTGCTGTTTCGGTGTGCTAACACTGCAACCTGCACCTCCCCACCACCACCAGTTGAGCCCTGTCCCACAGGGGGTAGGCTCCTCGCCCCTGCCTCCTTTCTCCGGCAGGACATGACGGTTCTGGGTACAACTCCCTCGGACTGCCGGATGGGGCCTACACCAAAAAGAGAGACATCACCTCCCGTTTTACATCTATCAAATAAATGGCATCTCAAACTTCACTCAAGCCTGCGTGTCTTCCCAATAGAACTATTATTCCTTATTTTATTTCTAATTTATTTTTGCATTACATTTAATACTTTTTAATTACTATGGTATCTTAATATTGTGTATAGAATTATTATATTTATAAATTCCTTCCCTGCATTTTCATTTAGTTTGATTGTATTAATAGTTCATTTTTCAATTGTTGCTGCTTGAACTTTAATGAGGGGAACACAGCTCTCTCATAAGGGCAAGAGATGAAAGGAAAGTGGATAAAGAGTGCATGTTTCTGTACTCTACAGGTGCTACTATTGTTAATGCCATTTAATCTGGAGATATTTAATAAAGATTTTTGAATTACACCACATCTTGTAACTTGCGTTATTACTAAGATGCCTATGCCCGGCAGGGACCGAGAAGCTGCTGCCATGAACGGAAATAAGGACCATTTTTGCCTTGTGGCGTGTGAATCTCCACATTGAAAGTACAGTACACAATTTAATTTTCACCATACCACTCCCACTCCATCGTTCTTAACTGCTGAATCAAGTTTGTTGTCTTACAACACTATGTCAGTATTCCACACACTCTGTGATGTCATGACAGTGCTGCTTATGCCGTGCATCTTTTGCGACATGAGCGATCGGTTTATGCGATCAGCCAAATTACCGATCACTGACTGAGTCTCTATTATTCACTGATAATATTACCCTCTGCAGTAGCTCTCAAATCAGATATGTGGTACTTTTTAATGAATAGTTGTAGAGAACGTGAAAAGAACTCAAAACAGATGCAGTGCTGCATGTCATCCCAAGTATCACAGTATAACTGTCTCCCTCTATCTGCATTTCGACATCCCCTTCCATCCTTCTAATCCAGAGTCCTTTTTAGAATCAGTTTTCCCCAAAGATTACACTGTTGGTAAAAGCCAGGTTGCGTTGTATTGCTACTGCCATCCATTAGAAGAATGCTGCTTCAAGAGGAAAATAACGCCCTATCTGTGGGAAAGAGCGATCTGAAGTGGTAATAAGTAACTTTTATTGATTTTAGATATAAGAAATAGCATCAAGCATGGCCCCAGAATGCCTAGACATTCAATGAGAGAATGCTTTATTATCATCAATGTAGAGTCTATATGCGCTACTGATTCAAGGCATTACTTTTAAAGGGATTTTTCATCCAAAACATTTTATTCTGTCATTTACTTGACATTTACTGTAATCATTACAAAGTTTATAACTTTCTGTCTTTCTAAAATAAAACATTATAAATTTACTTGAGAAGCACAATTATATTTTGTCTTGTTTTCAGAGAAATCTAGCAAAATTTAGTAACGTTTACAACAAAAAATATTTGTCAATGGGGTATTAAATTACCAAATTAGGGGCAAAGCCCCTTAAGCATGGTTATCATGCTACATGCTATATAGCTTAACATGCTAATCAGTTAGCAAACTGTTAAGGATTTTTTATCAAAATGCTATCCGTATGCAGCATTAGCTTAGCATTCTAATCAGCTAACCAATGCTTTTTTGTGCTCACCCTAAACTTGTCATGTCTTTTTGGAGTTTTTGAGATGTGTGGCACAGTGGTTTAAGCATTAGACTACAGCTTAATGAGTTGTGAATTCGAGTCCAGCAAAGAACGGTTTTAACCCTTTCATGCATACCCTAATACATATGTGAAGGTTAATAACTTGGGCCCTGCAGTGTAGCGTTACACATTTTTTTTTGCAACAGCCAGTTACGGTACAAGCTGCCAGATTCAAATCGGTTTTTGCACAGAAACAGGCTGCGCTGGTCAAGCGTCTGTGATTTATATTCACTCAAACAGTTACTCATACAGTCTTTTAAACCACAGAATCCGTTTATTTTATACACATACATCCAACTTGTCACCAAAGTACCACAATATAAAAGTTGACAGCTCTTATAAGCACAGTCCAGTGCTGGACTGAGAAGAGAACTCGGCCCGGGATTTTACATGGCAACTGGCCCGCTGTCCTTTTCTGCATATCGCGGCACTGTTTTGTGGCCCGTTCTGCATAACTTGGTGGCTCATTTTAGCTAATCGCTGCCTATTTGTCACGTTTTGCGGCTGACCCTCCAGCCCGTTCGGTTCTCCCGATGGCCAGTCCGCCCCTGATCGTCCACAAAGTGTGTCTGCCCACCGGGAAAATGCCCGGGTATGGCAGATTTCCAGCCCTGGCACAGTCAATACATCAAACACGATCTTCCTCCGATGCATCCTGCCATTTGTTTACATTAGTAGCTGTTGTCATGTCAAACAAACTCAAGCACATAATGTATATTTTATGTAAAAAAACAGCCAAATTGTCACCAAATTATTACAATAACAGTTGTTTTCTGAAACAGAAACTATCACAAAAGCACCACGATAACAGTTTAAAACATATACTCACAGTGAAAACATGCTGATCGAGTGTGATTATCCGATGCATGCAGCCAAGTCTGTTTACATTAGTGCTAGTCACACACACACACACACACACACACACACACACACATACATACACACACAATGTCTGAGATGTCAAAGAGTGTATAGGTAAACCGGACAGCTGATTTTATTTGTTAATTTGTTTTTACAGCTATAAAAATGAAATAATTAAGACAAAAAAAGTAAAGAAGACATAACCCATTTGTTCATGTTTACTAAATTATATACAGCATATTTGTTTATGACAAGAAATAATTGAAAAAATGTACTCTACACTTTGCCCCCCTCTACTGGCTGCACAGTGTCATGTGCAAAAATAACTCACTCCAGGGGGGCACTTCAGAGGAATTTAGACCCTACTCAAGAAAAGGTAAACATTTTTACTTCTGTTGACATCTGAGTCTTCATGATGTGCTTACTTCACTGCATAAATTCCTGCTTCAATTCAAATCTACTTAGCTGTAACAATATTTTTTCAGCAAGTGTTATGTACTTTCAACTTGGAATGTTTCTTTGGTCTCAGTCAGATTTGTTGTTTTTGTGGTGTAATGGTTGAAGCTCTGAACTATGCTTCTAAAGAATTTGGGTTTGAGTCAAAAACATTTTTTTTACTTCTGTTTCAGCAATCATTTTGTAACCATCTTGAATTTCTCTTTAGCGCTGTTTAGACTTGTCAGTTTTGTCGCACAGTGGTTAAAGCTCTTGACTGTGGTTTAACAGACTGAGTGAACCCCAGTTCAAACCCTGCTTCAACTACATTGTGCCTCTGTTTTACCAAAGCTCTTTGCATTTTGTTTAGTGAATGGCCGCAGGTCTTGTCCCTGATCAGTGCAGCTTGCCGTTACATTTGTGTTAGATAGCTGAAAAAAAACTTAATATCTAATCATCAAGTCATTGTGCTTCTCAGGTAATGTTTTCATGTTTTGAAGATTTTTATATATTATACTAGAAAACAAGACAATATACTCAGTAAGAAAAATATTTTTTGCATAGTTTGTGTTTGGAACTACACGAGGGTGAATAAATTCAAAGGTACTGAACATACAGTAAGGTTGGAATTATTTCTTTGTATATGCTACGAGTTTCAAATAACAGTGAGTTAAACTAATCACAGTGAAATCTCTTTTGGCCAGCTTTATACAAAAAGCAAATGTCCATTGAGAATATAGACAGATGCCCTTGTATGTTTGACACATTGAAATTCAGCGTACATCAAGCTTTAATCAATGCTCTCACACGGTGGTTCACAAACTCTGATGTTGAAAAGTGTAAATTCCCATTTCAGATTTATTCTTCCTTCTGAATTCATTCCAAGCCTTTACCTCTGCATAATTTAGTGTTGGATTCATTCTTTATTAACCTGCTATATGGTACACCTTGAGGCGAAGGATGAAAGTATCCCTGAAGCACCGCCTTGGTAAACTTTCCATGACTATCACGTCAATACGAGCAGGATGTCCCTGTGGGTGCAGATCAAGCGCCAGATAGATGGGGATGTTTAAATAAGGTCTAGATCATGATTGCTTGACCGATGCTGTGCACTTGGTGTGGTGCTGAGATTATAAGGGATAGTTCACACAAAACTGAACAATCTGTTTATTCACTCTCATGTCATTCCAAACCATAGAGTAAGATATAAAGTCGTTCTTACACAGTATTTATTTCCTGTTTTCCAGTAAATATATCTGATGCTTAAAACAAGATATATTTACTTAAGAAATGCATACTTAAAACAATAAGTATATTTTCCAAAGGAGTGAGAAAAATAGAATTCAATGGGAATTCAATTCAAAGCAGCACAGCAGTCCGCGCCTGACTGAGGAGAGGAAGAATTACACAGCTCACAGTCCAGATGCACACTAAACTTTCCAAACAGCTTCAGGTGATGTAGATCCCAAAGTATTAGGGAATTATATATAAAAAAAAAAAAAAAAAGGAAATTCAGAAGCACTATCATTGCGGAATAAGCGAAGCCGGAGCTCTTTAAAGGAAACACCCAGGCGTTACATCTTAAATGCAGTTATATTTAATGCGTTATACCTGTATTAAAGTTCAAATAATACAGAAGCAGATCATGAAAATAACTACAAACTCCGAAACTGACATTTCTCTGTGTGGTCAGTGCCTCTTCTATGAGTTGCTATCTAAGGGGGAGTGATTGAAACTGCACCAGGCTGAGACATACTCTGTCGCGCGAACGCTCGTCCCTCAAACGCATGCTTAATGCAGCTATATTATAACATGATGGCTCATGACTTATTAAATCATAATATATGTCTCACTGTGCGTTTCTTATCGGGAAGAAAATTGGCAATATGCAGCTTTATTAATAAGAGGGAGTTAGTGTTTTAGTGAGTTAAATATGGATTGAAGTGAACAGAAAGGTGAGAGAGGGTAGTCTTCTCCCTATTATACACTGCAACAAAATGCAAATTTGATTTTGCTTTGGCTTTTTTTCCAATATAAATATCTAGAACTCCTTTAAAGCAATGTACGTTTTCTTAGCTATACTGCAGAAGAAAAAAAGATTTCTGAGAATGTTGAATATAATATTAAAAATGCTAATATTTTAAAATATCTAAAAATCTCTAAAAAAAATGCATTCACCTGTGAAGCAGGATATAAGACATTTATACTTGCTTTTAGAGAATAGATTTTGAATATAAGTATATTTTGTCTGCACTCGCAGAATTATAACCAAGTGAAAAAATAAACTTGTATACAAAATCAAATAATCGTTAGTTGCAGCTCTAAAGCAAGACTTTTTTGTCATTTAGCTTCTCATGTAAATGTATCTTGTTTTAACCCTTTCATACGTACCGTCACAAATATGTGATGGATAAACACTGGGCATCACAGAGTAGAGTCAAACATACACTGCCTGCCAAAAGTTTTAAATAATGTAAAGATTTTGCTGTTTCGGAAGTAAATTGGTACTTTAATTCACCAAAATGGCATTCAACTGATCACAAAGTATAGTCAAGACATTACTGATGTAAAAAAACTGAAGATTTCATACAAAGGTGTACACTACAGTCTTCAAAGACAAAGGACAACTGGCTCTAACAAGGACAGAAAGTGATGTGGAAGGCCAGATGTACAACTAAACAAGAGGATAAGTACATCAGAGTCTCTAGTTTGAGAAATAGACACCTCACATGTCCTCAGCTGACAGCTTCATTGAATTCTACCCGCTCAACACCAGTTTCATGTACAACAGTAATGAAGACTCAGGGGGGCAGGCCTTATGGGAAGAATTGCAAAAAAAAAGACACTTTTGAAACAGAAAAACAAAAAGAAAAGGTTAGAGTGGCCAAAGAAACTCAGACATTGGACAACAGATAATTGGAAAAGAGTGTTATGGATCTTAACCCCATTGAGCTTTTGTGGGATCAGCTAGACTGTAAGGTGCATGAGAAGTGCCCGACAAGACAGTCACATCTATGGCATGTGCTACAGGAAGTGTGGGGTGAAATGTCACCTGAGTATCTGGACAAACTGACCGCTAGAATGCCAAGGATCTGCAAAGCTGTCATTGCTGCATGTGGAGGTTTTTTGATGAGAACTCAGAAGAAGTTTAAGAAGTTCTGAAAAAAAAAATTCAAATAGTAATAGTAATTTTTCACATTATTAATTTCCTGACTATATTGTATGTGACGGACACATTGTGATCAGTTGAATGCCACTTTGGTGAATAAAAGTACAAAGTTCTTTCCATTCAAGAAAAATCTGTACATTATTCCAAATTTTGGTCACCAGTGTATGTGTTTTTCAACAGCCAGTTATGTTACTAGCTGCCAGTCTCAAATCGGCTTTCGCGCCAACACAGGTTGCACTGGTCAAGCGTCTGTAATTTATATTCGCTCTTTGAGTTACTCAGTCTTTTAAAACACAGAATAAGTTTATTCAACCAACTTGTCACCAAAGTACCACGTGGTGTGAATAGACCTTCCGTCAGAAGTTTGAATCGCAAAATCTTCACAGCCATTTGAAAGAGATTACCTCTCTTATACGCACAGACAATACATCTAATGTGATCTTCCTCCGATGTGTGCTGCAGTTTTGTTTATATTAGTAGCGGTTGTCATTTGTCAAACATTCAGCTACTCAAAGAGTCTTTTCAAGCACATAATATGTTTATTTTATTTAACAAACTGACTAATTGTCACCAAAGTAACACAATAACAGTTCACAGCTTGTATATTCACAGCCATTATATATAAACACGATCTTCCCATGCACGCAGTGACATCTGCTGATTAGGTGCAGATGTGGTTTTCATTCACACAAACAGCAACTCAAACAGTCTTTTCAGGCATATAATTTATTTGTTTTCTGAAACAGACAGCCAAACTATCACAAAAGCACCACGATAACAGTTTAAAACATATACTCACAGTGAAAACATGCTGATCGAGCATGATTATCTGATGCACGCAGCCAAGTCTGTTTACATTAGTGCTAGTCACACACACACACACGCACACACACACACACACACACACGCACACACACACACACAAAATGTCTGAGAAGTCAAACAGTGCATATAGGCAAACTGGAGTGCTGATATTCTTTGTTCATTTCTTTTTTACAGCTATAAAAACTAAATAAATAAAACAAATAAAGTACAGCAGACATAACCCATTTGTTCACGTTTACTCTATTATGTACAGTATTTTGATTTTTTTTTTCATGACAAGGAATCTAAAATCAAAAATAACTCACTCCAGGGGGCACTGCAGGGGAATTTAGACCCTACTCATTAAAAGGTCAATTACGTTTAGACTTTTTTTTACTGCAAAATATGTAATATTTTTATTGTAGTGCAACCACAATTTTAATATGGAAGAAAAAGAAACATCTTGGTTTTGAATGAGTATTATACAAGTTGTTATGAGTTTGTGTTGTCAAACCTGATGCAACATGCCACCTTTGAATCTGATGCAGGCATGAATGATTTTTCAGAGCTTTAGCAGAGGGGAAGATTACAATTTTGCATTGCTTCAGAGTACTTGGTACATAGCATACAAGACGTTTAGTTTTTTGTTTCGTTTTTGTGCTTTTTGGAATTCGACAGATGTGCTTTAATTCTCTTTTTGCATTCCACATTAAAATAACACCAAATTGATTTTGATTTCATGAGGGTAATTAAATACAGACAGAATTTTCATTTTTGGGTCAAATATTTCTTTACATTTTTCATATCCTAAGCCAAATACATTGTTTCTCTGTCTAATACCATACGAGGAGAACACCCAACGCTGAGTTAACACTCCTCTGATCGCGTTCTCTAAACAACGGAAGGCATGTTGTGTGTGGAGCCCACCAGGGCTTGTTTGGTGTAGCTCAAATTTGGAGCACGAGCCGTCTGACTCACTCGCTAGGATGTGTTAATACACTGATGGGGCCTCTCTCTGGTGCTTTTGTTTCTCTGCCTTCTGCCTGTCATTCACTGCCTTGTTATTGAATTTAAAACAAGTAGAGAAGGAAGAAAAAAAGAAAAACAGGGTGGAAAATACTTTGGAGTATCCCACAGAGAATAAATCCTCATTTCTGATGGTGTCCTAGAAACATAAATCTCATTATAATTTGGAACATCAAGACAATCTACTGCAAAATAACACAAAATCATGATTAAAGATAAATAAATAAAAAATATTTTTAAAAAATCTATTCGATCTACACATATGCATAAAACAACGAGATACAGCAAAGTCTAAGTCTGTTGAATGGGGAGGGGTTTAGAATATTCTGGATCTTTGAAAACTTTGCAAAAACAACTTGTTTTGCTGTCACAGATTTGGGCATAAGAAAGCATTCTTGTTTTTCTGCAGCTTAATTAAAATATCTGCATTGGATTTTTGTGCTCAGTGCTGAAAGCGTGCTCGATAAAAACAGCTAAAAGACATCCAACACTCATTACTTTACTTTTTTGAATTAACTGGAATGAAACAAAACATGTTTTGTAATATAATCCACTGCCTCTTTCTACCTACATTTTAGGCAGATTTGTTGCTTATTGTTGAGCTTGATGTTCAAAAGGTTCTTGATAGGAAACGCAAAACTGATTTACGAGGTTGCTGTTAATTTTCCCTTCTCAAAGAGCACAATCTATCTTAAGGAATTGTTCACCTAAAAATGTACATTTTGTCTTTATTTATTCACCCTCATGTTATTCCAAACCCTTATTTTTTATAATTAAAATATTGTGGACTTAATTCCACAAAAAAGGTAATTTTATTTTTTTTAGAACTTCTTGGTCATGTTATCCACATAATGAAAGAGGATAGAAAATGATGCCCTGTGTTGTAGCTTTTTAATAAAAATAGTGCCTTTACATGCATTGTGTCAGATTTGATGGTGATCAAATATCATTGGTTTTCATGTATCTTGTGACAAAATGTTATATGACACCAAACAAAACATTTTTAAAGCCCCATAATAGATTTGAGAGCTGCAGCACAACTTGTCAGTGAATAATAACTTAAAGGGATAGTTCACCCAAAAAATTGTTTACTCACCCTCATGCCATCCCAAATGTGTTTAACCTTCTTCTTCTGCAGAACACAAATTAAGATTTTTATCTCAGCTCTGTAAGTCCTACAATGCATGTGAATGGTGGCCAGAAATTTGAAGGTCCAAAAAGCATATAAAGGCAGCATAAAAGTAATCCATACGATTCCAGTGGTTATCAATTTCTTCAGAATCAATATGATAGGTGTGGGTGAGAAACAAATCAATATTTAAGTCCTTTTTTAACATAAATCTCCAGTTTCACTTTTACTTTTACATTTTTATTTTGTTTTGGGTGATTCGCATTCTTCGTGCATATCACCACATACTGGGCAGCGAGGATCATTTTTTGTAAAAAGGATTAAATATTGATCTGTTACTCACCCACTACAACACTGACAACACTGACAATTAAGTGTCCCAATTCAGTCTGTTCATCACGCAAAGTACTAATAATGGTAATTTTTTGGCATTTTTTGGCATTTTAGAGCAGCACCCACCACCACTTTTTTCCATATTTCAATATATGGAAAAAAGCGGGTAATCTTAAAAATGAGTGAATGATGACAAAATTTTAAACTTTGGGTAAACTGTTCAATAATATGTTTAATAATAATTGCATAAGAAGCATTTTATCTAAAACATAGCACTAGCCAATGCTAACACCATGTCATGTATCTATTTTTGTTACCTTTTTCCTTTAGCAGGCACGAAGTTTAAGTTATCTCACAAGCTACATTAACACACAAATGTGACCATAAGCATCTCTTGGCTACAAGAACCTCACAGGTTTTCCCTTGCCGATAGGAACAGTACTATTCCGTTATCTCTGGAGCCTGAATTGTCCTCCATTGTTTGTTGTTTTGTTGTGGTCTTTCTTGTGTGTTTTATCATGAGGAAACAGAGTGCAGCTGTGTCTCGGCTAGTGTGTGAGAGTGTCAGAATCCAGTGCTCACCGCTGTCCTCTTACACTTTGTTTATCTGGCCCTAACCACTAGAGTATAAATTACTCTTTGCTAACCCATGCTGCTTGATAAAATATGCTCCCCTTGGAAAGCTTCCTACAATCTACTGTTGAGGATCAGGAGTGAAAGAGGAAGGTTCTATCTATTGGTCTGATGTATTAAAATCGCTGGAGAAGCTTGCTATTTGAGAGAAATCCTGGGTTTGGTTCAAGCACCAGAAATAGGATAAAGCTACAAAGGGGAAATCAATGGAAAATGGCCCAAATTATACATGCCATAATTATGAATTTAGCTAAAACTTTTCTCTGTTGAAAAACAAAACAAATCACCAAATGTTGTTTTGGATGCTGGACCAAAACTAGGCTTTTTGACTAGCCTAGGCTACGCCAGTAAAGCACTAAACCAGCATTAACCAGCCGCATTGGAATTGCATGCTAGCTTGCATGACTTTTCAACAGGGATTGTTCCTGTTAACGACTTTCTTAAATGTTACAAGTTGAAAGTAAAGGGTAGAGATGTGGTTCGACAAACAGATTACTAACTGATTAGCCTGCTAAGCTAACATTCATTAATCCTTGCTGTTAAGGCCTGTTCACACCAAATCCATGATGATTTTGCTAGACAATGTCTATTTGCAGTTTTATTGCTTATTGTTGAGCTTGATGTTCAAAATGTTCTTGGTAGGAAACACAAAACTAATTAACGAGGTTGCTGAAATCAGATTTTTTTCAATGTATGTACATTTTCCCTCTCAAATATTACAATCTAACAAGGAATTGTTCACCTAAAAATTTAAATTGGACATTCTTAATTCCACAAAAAAAGGTACAAAGGGTTCATGAACTGCAACTATTTATTTTTATATAATTTTCTGGGGGTGTTTCAGCTTCACCTGCAATGCCGGTGTTTGGCAGTTGATTAGCACCGCCAATACGCTGGATTGAGCGGTTGCAACAACTCTGGAAAAATTACAAAAGGCCTTATTCTCATTGGTCAGCCAATTCTCATAGCTGTCTGAATAAAAAAAATATGATCATGATCACTTTCCATTAAAAACCCTTTGGATTGTCGCCAGACAATTTGTGGGACCCGCTGTGAATAGCGCCATCGGAATCCATTGTTTGCGTTCAAAAGCTCATTCTGCACAAACAATCACATCGAAAAAAAAACGGGTTTGGTGTCAACAGGTCTTTAGCCAGCTTATCAATTATCCTATTAAACTAACACATTTATGAATTCACATAATTCACTTTGAATTTCATAGTATCGTAGACTATGGCAATAAATGTCTTTATTGACTGGATTTACGTGATGAGCTACAATTAAACACTTCTGATAAAGCATTACAAAAAACGACATAAAGGGTACAGAATTTCATGTGAGGACTAAATACTGCATGACAATGGCATTTACCAGCAGGGGCTAACTGCTGAAGCTAACTATTTAAGCCTTGACTCCTTGATATCACCCAGTGATAGGTTTCTAGGAATTCAGAGTAGGCTGTACACCACTGAAAAAAGACTCTTTGGATGCATTACACCATTAACGCAGTTATGCAGGTAACGTCACTGCTTTATCATCCGACAATCCTGAGTAACGGAATTTAACAAGGTAAAGACTATTTGTAACTGTTTGAATGCAAAGACCTTCAGCAAATAAGTGGCTTCAGCATTGCTTTTGTTTAGTAAAAGCTCGATTTGCATCATTTCATAAATGCCACACCATTAAATCATTTAAAAATCAATTCAGAACATTCTCTCTCTTATTGAAACAGGAAATCATTCATTTAGAAGCTGATTGGGCTGTTCTGCAAAACCGCAGTGTTTCTGTTTTTTTTCCCCCTACAATTTCACATCCTAAATGCTCCTTTTCCATTATCCACAATTATCCAATCAGTTTCCCGCCACCTACTCGCCTAAAACTGTGGCTGTTCGCAGGGACAGATGTGCTTGCCAGCCTCCCAAACCTTTTAGTGCATCAGATGACTTTAAATGACTTCAAACTTCATTTATTTATTCATTCGTAATAATGCATTTTCCTTTTGCAGTCCCGCGGTTCCATCGCTCTCTAATGCCCCCAGGGCAACCAGATGTTTCTCCAACCATATGGTGTCCCAATAGCTCTCAAATTCTCTGTCTCCCAAACCCTCTGTCTCTTTCTCTGTCTTTTAGACTGGGTTGTGACCATATTGCTTTTCCCTGCCTTTAACATGATTGCAAATACTTAGTCTACAACTGATTGATCTGATTACCTGTAAAACATCCACACCTACACTTAACCAATATTATTTTTTTATGTTAGTCATAACTTTTGACACAAATATCCTTTTACGTCAGTCAATATTTCATCATATTCATTGATTTTAGTAAATTGTACTCTGATTCAAATGCAATGTTAAAGCTGACATGTGTAATTTCTGCACCACTAGTGCCACTGAATGGAATTGCAAAAATAAACATTGTTTTCTAATAGAATTTCAAATACAACCCTGTCTTCTGTTGATCGAACAAACAGATAGGCCTGCCCCAACTCACACCACTGGTTTTGTCGATGTTGTTGTTTCGGGCTGGATAGAAGCTCAAAACAAACAGAGGTATTTTTTTATAGCTCCACAGAGACACAGTTTTTAAATCTTTTGAGAAAATGTACCTATGAATTGCTTACTTATAGTTGTCTCTTCATATTAATCTGGGCTAGGAGAAAATATTTTAACATTAAACAAGTTACACACTTAAGCTTAAATGTGCAAAATGTCAAAAACCTGTCAAACTAAAGGACCACATTTTTATCAAATATTCAAATGTGGACCCACTTTATATAAAGTGTATTTAACTGTTCTGTACTTATGTACATATGTGTTGCTGCATTGTACTTACATTTAAAGGACCTGCATTAAATTACCTTTGTATTTACGTACACTGTTAACCTTACCCCAAACCTTTAAACTAACCGACCCCAACCCTTACCCTAAACCCTATCCGATACCCCTAACCCTTTTCATAAACCTACCCATACGTCAATCTCAGTAGCAGCAAATGTAGTTACACAATAAATACCTTGAATTTTGTGTATTTTAATGTTAGTTCATAGTAGTTAAAGACACTTAATATAAATTAGGATCTAACATTGTGATACCTATTTATCTCGTCTTCGTTGTCGTTGACTAAACCAAAACACCCTTTGTCAATGATCATTTTCTCCAGTAATCCATTGACCAGGGTGATCTCATTTATATTTGTATGTACATTTTACAAATTGTTGTATGTTTGGTTAGACATTGAAACATACAATATCAACACTGACAGCATCCAAAACGTAATACCTTTTTTTTTTTTTTTTGTACCTATGACTTTCAAGATGTACAAATCTTTACAAAACCTCTGAAGACTGGTTGGAATTGGAATTGCCAAACCATTGCAATGCATTAAATGAATGTGAAGCTGTTAAAACATATTTAATGAATTTGGAATACAATAAAAAAACGTCTAGATTACGGATGTAACCTCCGTTCCCTGATGGAGGGAACGAGACGTTGTGTCAGAGAAGCGACACTAGGGGTCTCTCTTGAGCACCAAATATACCTCTGATCTATGAAAAAAGGCCAATGAGAAGTTGGCAGCTAGTATTTGCATACCCCGCCCCCGGACATACGGGTATAAAGGCGAGGAAATACTAGATTTTTCAGAGGAGCCGGGAATGGTCCGGCCACTATAGCGGCTCGGCTCAGCGACGTGGCCGGGAAGACGCAACGTCTCATTCCCTCCATCAGGGAACAGAGGTTACATCCGTAACCTAGACATTCCCTGTCTGTCACTCTCTTCGACGTTGTGTCGGAGAAGCGACACTAGGGGTCCAATTTAAATCACACCATACGCTGAGCCGTGTACGTGTTCTGCTGACACAGGAGCGGGCAGGTGTTTTACGTGCCAAGACGACCGGCTGTATCAGACTGCATGTACCCTTCCCCAATGCCCCAAAAAAGTCATCGAAGTCCTTCTGGTTACCCTAGACAGGGGAACAAGGTGTCGCTTGCCAACCTGGGAATGGACCAAGCCTGGCTGGGCCTCTTTTCTCTCTATGTTTCTCGCATAGAGCAATAGACGGCAGGGGCCCTTACATGCATCGAGGGAAGGGGGTCTTACCCAATTTCCTATTCTTTCAGGGGGAATAGACCCTGCGGAGACCACACCTAACCGGCGGGGAGGTAAGGTGGTGAATACATCACGTGTGTTTTTAGGCGACACGTGGGAGTGGTGCGGTGGTAGATCCAGCCTCAGCGAGGGGGAGTTGCTACAACACGGCGACCGGAGGGCAGCCGGAACTGCCTAAGGAAAACGCGGGTCCGCTTCGCTGTAGTGGCCGGACCATTCCCGGCTCCTCCGAAAAATCTAGTATTTCCTCACCTTTATACCCATATGTCCGGGGGCGGGGTATGCCAATACTAACTGCCAACTTTTCATTGGCCTTTTTTCATAGATCAGAGGTATATTTGGTGCTCAAGAGAGACCCCTAGCGTCGCTTCTCTGACACAACGTCGAAGAGAGCGACAGACGGGGAACTATGAATTCCATGAATTTATTATTTATACGTCTATAAAGTATATAAAAGGGTTTAGATGCTGTCAATATGTTGATATTGTACATTTCTGTGTCTGTCCAAACATATGAAAGTTTACAAGTGTTAGAACCACATTTTAGGCACAGATATCTGAAAATACTAATAAGATTTATGTAGAAATAACACACAAACAAACACATTCACAAACTATGACCAGCAAAGTCACAGGGGGATCAGCTTCGAACCTTTTGCTTTTGCAAACCCTAAAGGGAGTTGCTTGTTTTTCACATGTTTGTGGTAAATAAGAAAAGAAGAGAGCTTACAGTGAGCACGTATTTGCACCTGCAATGGTTATTTATGGTTACAGTTATGCAGAATTGGCATCCCTTCAAACGGATACCTGTACTCAAAAACATGCACAAATTGTTGTTGGCAAAGCTTTTTTTATCTGGCCACACAAATATTTTAAAAAGCTATAGATCTTTGGGTCTCTCACCACGATTCCAAGTTAATGACCTTGATTGTTTCTCCTTGCCTTGAGGGGTAATCATATCTAAAAAAGACAATACTATTCCAAAATCTAGAGAGCTGCCTATGTAGGCAGCATTTTAAGGCATCATAAACATATTTCTGATGCAAACTGACACATTTTTCTAAAAGTAGACTGATCACACAATGTATTCCGCTGAATTTGGTTTGTACCCCTCCCCCCAAGTGGCCGTGTTGTTGAATGGGCATGTATGTGTAAGCTTAAATTTCCAGGAGAAATGTCCACAGAATGGCACCATGTGAGTTGTATTTTTAGATGTAAATTATGTAATACTGTATAATCAACAGAAATGCATATTTAATTAGCTTACCCCCTATGCAGGTACACAGTATGTATATATTTATGCAGTAGACAGCAAAGAACATTCCAAAAAGCCATCCATATATCAAGCCACAGCTATGAAAAGTGCATTAACAAGAGAGAAAATCACCCATGGCTTGTGCTGTCGTAACACAGCTTTAGTTAATAGGTGTTCCGAACATCAGTCTGCTGTTCGATAAGTCATTTCAGATGAGGAGACTACAGTGTTTGGTTGCTGGTTTTCAATTTCCCCAGACTTCCACACTCACTTGCTAGTTACCTTGGTATTACCTCTGCATCACCAAACACGTTCAATTCCAATAATGCTGAATGGTCAAAGTAATAAACCGAAATCAATGCTGTTACTGCTGCAAACTTTTTAGCTGATAGTGTTGGGGAAGCTACATAGAAACTATGGTTTTCAAGCTTCAAGCTACTCAAGTCATTAAATTAAATAGAAAAATTAGTACATTTCAACTGAATCAACTTGAGTGCATTTGCTTACACCAACTAAACTCATTTTAAAGGTTAGATTTGATCAGAAGAGCAGTGCCGAAGTCAGTGTTCCTTCCAAGTGTGTCTGTCTGTGCCCTGCATGATAAGGAGCACCCACTACACGACATCCCCACTCCAAGTAACGCCCCCCTTGCATCATAAAGCAATTCTATTGGCTAAAATAACTTGAATTTATTTCACATATCATATTATTAAACCAAATATATAATTATTGACATTAAACATTTTTCTCTGTTCTGTTTTCTCCAATTCGATCATAAGCTAACCAGTTTATTATTAGCTTAGCTTATCTTAGCATATGCTCTTCTCCTCTTACTTTTCATCATATTTCTCCTCACTGTCACCACCTACTGATACGGCAGTATGATTGTATTCAATAGAACTTTTAAGATGCGGTATATTTAATAATTTCACAAACTTTAATTTTTTTTAATGTTTGTGGTTAGGGTTGGGTTTAGGGATAGGTGTAGGATTGCTGTGGGACTCAAATAAACACAAACAAACACGATGTATGGATGTGTCTTCCAACTGTTGCAAGACTTTAGCATTTCAGCTTTTATTTTAAGGGTCCTTAAATTGTAGTAGGCATGACTGGTAGTGGGTGTGTCTTGCGGGATGCAGACAGACACTTCTTGATCAAGAGGGGTCTGTCTGCATCCTGCAAGCGTACTGCAAGACACGGCCAGTAAAAGGCATGTCCCCTCCAAATAACCAGCGAAATCCTGAATTCTTGGAACAGTTGGATTCCATATTCATACACTGTTTGTTGTGTTTTTTCATGGCACTTTTCCACTGCAAGTTACAGTTTCCTTTTCCTGAACATGCTTTTCCACTGCAGTTTCGTGCCGCTTCAACATGGGTGGGATTATAGGCTGATCGTCATAGTTGCGCCACCTCTACTGCCGATCTACTGCCAATCTTGAGAAAAAAACTCATTAAATATCGAGAATAAAGTCATTATAATGCGAGATTAAACTCGTTAAATTTCGAGAAAAAAGTCGAAATACAATCTTGAGAATAAATCTTGATTTATTGAGACTTTAATCTCGAGATGGCTTTATTTTTTTATTATTATTGCTTGGCCCTAATCCTCTTCCGTATACAATAACTAAATATTATGCTAAAAAAAAAAAAAGACAGACATGAACAGTTCAAAGAACTGATTCAAATATTTGAATCAGACTCACTTACATGTTTTGACATTGAAATCTGTTGGGTTTCAGCAGAAAATGTCAGGCTTCAGTGAATCATCCTGCCGTGTTACCATCCTGTCCATAAATAAAGCAAAAAATTCTGGCTACAATATACTTATTTTGCTTAGACAACATATATATGTTGTCTAAGCAAATAAGTATATTTATGTCTTGTAGGGCTTTCTTATTACTATCAGTGACATTTGGCATAGTTAGTCAGATCAACATATTGTTGCTTGGCGATCGCAGGCAACCATGGATAAACCATCAGCTGAAGAACAACTGACATAAAAAAAACAATGTTCCACCGAAGTAATTAGCAAATTTATATCTCAACCACAGGTGTCGAAACAGAGCCCAGAATTCCGTATTGTATCTTTAAGATAGTAATGTTGCTACTTTTATTTAGAAACTCCCCAACAGTGGTGGGACATATCTGAAAAACTTTTTAGCTACGTTTACTACTTGTTTTTGGTAAAGGTTTTACTTTTAGATTAGTTTCAGAACAAAAATCAGCAACTGCCAGATTTTTTAAAAACCAGATGAAAATCTTCTCAACATTCAATTTCCACTCACCATGATGTCAGAGGCGCAAAAACTACATATACTGCAATGGATGCAGTGCATAAGGGTGCCACACAAAAGGGGGCAACAACAGTGCCGGTTAGAGAGAAACTAACCTCTGATATTACCTCTTCAACCTTCGTTTTCTCTTTTTCTTCATAGTCCTGTTTTTGTTTTTTACAAACAGGGCTTTAACCCCCCTCTCACAAAGTGCATTGAGGCAAATACAAAATGGAGGATATTGACTATGGTGCCCTCATGCAATGAAAGGCTTTCAGCTTTACACAAACACACACACACAGACATGTACACAAGGCCATTGTAGGAAAAGGCAGTAAAAAGCAATATTTGGGGGGAGTTGGGTGGGTATTTTATTGCGTTCAAACAGAAGAGACTTTCTTAAACTAAATGGATTCTGTGTTTGGCTCATGAGGGTGGGCTTTACTAGAAAGAATAGGTGGTGATGAGCAACATAAGGCAGTAAACAGTGATTTAGGTATTTCACTTGTTTGAATTAATTTTAAACTAGGACTGTCAATTGATTAAAGGAAAAGTGCACCCAAAAATGGAAATTCTGTCAATATTTGCATGTCATTAAAAACTTGTAGGTATACTGTTATTTTTGCTAGCAGAACACAAAAGAACAAATTAACCATAAATCTAACCTTAATGCAGCTCTTAAGGGACCAGGGGCCGTATTCACAAATAATTTTATCTTACCACTAGGAGTACTCCTAAATCGCACTAAAATATTTTAGCTAGGAGTTTTCTCTTAAAAGTTATTCACAACACCTTTCAGACCTACTCTTAGTAAGGAAAAATGACAACTCCTAAACTAAGAGCGAGTCTTCGTTGCTATGGATGACGTCAATTCTCATGCACGAGATTCCTCGCAATGATCACTGTGATTGGTTGATAGATGACAGGGCCATCATGCGGAACATAACACAGACGCAACAAATCATGGAATTACGACATCTAAATATGTCTGTGTCCTACACAAAATAATAATAGTAATTTCATCGAAATGCATATATAATGACATATTTATGCAGGCCCCAGTGTAGCCTAATTCTAAAAAGGTAGAGAGAGAGAGAGAAAAGTCGTGAATCAAATTAAATTAAATCAAGGTAGCCTAATAATGAAAAACGACACTTGCATTAACACTTGCTTGGTTAATTGACATCCTATTAGCCTAAATAGGCTACTTAAAGCAAGGAAATGTTGCTCCTATTGAAGTAATGTAATAGTTGAATGACGGTGGATTATGAACTCGCCAAAACGGAAAAGAAAGCCCAACTGGACACAGGATCAGTTACTGCTGCTGCAGTTGGTGCTGAAAAAAAAAACATAAAAAAAGGGAAATTCGGCACTGGGATATCAAGCAAAACTAAGCGTGAGACATGGGACAGGATTTGTTTGCAGCATTCCCGCTTGTGTCGCGGACCCCGGACGACTGCGAGAGGCGGTGGTATGCGCTACAATCGCAGTCGAGGGTTGAGATTGCAGCCTTTAAACGGGCAAACATGGCAACAGGTAGGCCTATAATATTAAATATATAATATCATTATTGTTTCATGTAATTCTAAAAACTTCCTGCTTGTCATGAATGTAATGAATTATGAAACAAATGTCATAAACAATATGCTTACATTAAAGTGTGCTTTTAAGTGTTATTGTAGGCAATGCTTTTGAGTTGGTGACACTTTCCATGTATGTGCTAAGGAGGAGGATCAGCACCTAAGCCACTGAGCCACATTGCATCGGTGGTGTATAGTGTCATTGGGTCAGACACCAGTATAACGGGCCTTGAGGGTGCAACTGAACACCGGCAATATCCATAAAGCTGGCTTTGTTTCTTTGGAGTTGGCGAATGTCCAAAGGAAAACTTATGAACCGTCGAATAATATGGGGTCTACAGAGTGCATTGATGGTTTGGTGGATGGATCTGCTTACCAATGGCTGGGATATCGCTAGATCGTCGGCATTGCACAACTGCATTTTCCCCGTTGCCAGGTAGCGAAGTGTTGTCAAACATTTCAATTCGGCACTGACTGGGTTGTTGCGATTAGTTGCCGCTGTTATTGCATCCCTCACAAGATCCACAACAATCAGTAGCCTATTCCCTCACGGTTAAGGCAGTATCTTTGTAATAACTCCGTGTCATTGAGTGTCTCCAACACACTGCGTCGCACAGCTATTTTAAGATCCTTTGTGAATAGGTCTTAGTGAGTTAGGAGTCCTCTCGACTTATTTTAAGCTGTCCCAGACTTAGGTGCTACTTTTAGGGCTAAAATGCTTCGTGAATTACTCTTAGTGAAAAAAATTAGTCCTAAAGTTAGGAGTGACACGCCCATTATTTTTAGGAGTTGCTCCTAAATTCACCAGTTAGGAGCTACTTTTAGCCTTAAAATTCTTTGTGAATACGGCCCCAGGTCTGTCAAGTTCCCAATGGGACATAAATAAATCAACTAAAGCTAAAGTATGTAATTTTTGTGACACTAGTGCATCTGAATGGAATTACAAAAATAAACAATGTTTTCAAAACAGCTTTCTGAATACGCTCCCCATCTGCAGTGGTTCAAAAGTAAGATATTCCTGCCCCAAATGGTGTCATGGTTGAGTAATGGGTAAGGTCTAAACAGGTCGCTCAAAACTAATTGGAATTTTTAATAGCGCCAGAGAGAGACACAGTGTTTAAAGTTTTCGAGAAAGTTAACCTATGAATGGCTTACATATAGTTGTCTCTACATATTAAGCTGGGATAGAAGAAAGTATTTTAACACTGAAAAAGTACTGTGACAGGGCGGAGGGCGGGGCCGGGTCGTGATTTTACACACTCGGCCCCTTATCAGGCTAATCAAGAGGGATATAGGCTGACTGCGGATGGTGGTGCAACAGAGAGAGAGAGCGTTTACGGGCAGCTGTCCGCCCAATGTGTGTGTTTGTGTCTTTTGGTTTATTTCTAATGATTGTTGCATTTAAAAAAAGACAAAAAAATCTTCATTAGTGTTCAGCGGAAGAACGTAAGTCATACACATCTGGCATGGCATGTATTGTGCTCTAGAACTAGAGTTCCCAATGCTAAATATAAGGGAATCATTTATTTCAGTCGGTTCATTTAAATGAACTGTACGAAAGAACCGATGAAGAATTTTGCGTTTTTATTCAAAAAGCAACTTATCTACTGTCACACTACTAAAAAAACTTGTTAATTTGCTACATTTAAACTACTCCCCAACACTGGTCCATACGAATATTCTGCTATATTTTGAAAACTGGCAGCAGAGAGCACCATGTATGAAAAATAGATGCATGAAGACTATTCAAAATCTTTTTTGTGTTATGTGTAAAAATAACAGCATGTTCGAGTGACATCAGGGTGAATAATAATTAATTACTGGACTGAGCAGTTTAAATCTTTCATTTCAAGGCATGAGGGACACATCTTAATCAGAAGGTCAGGTGGACTTACATAACTAGCATTAATTATTATGCCATATTGTGGAGATTTTAAAACATGGTCGATCTTATTTTAGTCAAACATGCAGCATCCTCTACCCACCTTCAACCCGTTTTTATCTCCACCGCAATCTCCCTCTCATCTTCCTCTGCCCCTTAACCTCCATCCTGTCCATCTCTAGAAGTGCCTCGGGGCCTGAGAAAAGCAGCACCTGCTAATGATATCTCGCTCGTTGTAGCGGCCACAAGAACATCTTTAGCAATTTCCTGGCTCTGATCAAATTCCCACTTCAAACACACATGAATTGCTTGCACACACTTGCCTTGCCCCTGCAACCCTTGACAGACCATGTGGTAAGAGTGAAGAAGCCATGGCAGGGGATAAACCAGGCTCAGCAGCATCGTAGAGCAGAGCTCTGTGCGCTCTGCTTGGCTGCTGCACAGCAGCCCCGCAGCTCAAACTGCTTAGCAGGATCGGTTTTGGGAGAGTCAAGGCAAAATGGGCCACTTCATCAGCCAAACCCCAGGCCGGGACTGAGAGTATAAAACAGCACGGCACCTATACCGGCCCATCAAAACCCACAGCGGTTAATCCCCCACTATATGTATAACATATGCATATACTACAATCTATGGTATGCTATATTTTCTACTTCAGTGGATCTCCACTGGTGGTACATGACCCAAAAAAGCAGGTCTGTTTTGATGGATAACAGGCAGAACGTAAAAACAACGATTAAGGCATTGGTAAAAAATAAAGTGCAACCAACAGTGAACAAAGCATAGGTAAGATAGTAAAATAGAGATAATTATAACATTGCTTTCTGGTATAAGTGATTCTGATTAACTTATCGTTCCAGCCATCCAGCAGTCTGATATTCCTTAGTAACAATGTCTGGGGAAAAAGTAATATTTTGCTGGTCATCCCGGTATTGTAATTTTTCCAACTTCATGCATATTTTGTAGTAAAATCACAGTAACCACAAAATTAAATATGGTTACTATATTAACAACACATTATTGTAGTAACACTATGGTTAACTGCATTAAAACTTTCCACCAAAAAACATGGTTACTACAATGTTACTAGAGTAAAACCATGCCATTTTATCCTGATCAAACCCTTCTCTTGAGCTTGGTCTCAGCAAGGTAGAGTAAATAGCCTTTGCCAACAAGATGGGCTATTTGCACTTAGTGTAAATAGACACATTGGATATAAATATGTTTACAACAGGCAGCCCACAAGTCAAGTGTTCCATCAGTGTTCCCTATGGCCAGTCCATCCCTGCCTTGTGCTCTTCCGCAATCCTAAAATGTCTCAATGCATTCATACTCAAAAATATATAAAAAGAAGATCTGAAATATGAAAGCAACAAGATACACCTTCCAGAAGATAACAATATGTTCTCCCAAGGTCAGAACCTCTCTTGCGAGGGTTACTTTTGAAATGTATTCCACTACAGATTACAGAATACATGCTGTAAAATGTAATTTGTAACGTATTCCGTTAGATTACTCAAGGTCAGTAATGTATTCTAAATACTTTGGATAACTTATTCAGCACTGGTAGATTTTTTTAACTTGTTTTGACTATTAAATTCTTCTAGTCAATAAGACAAAATACACATGTTAAAAATACATAAATCAAAATGAACTTGTCTTAAGGATTTTTAGATATTTTTACAGGAAAACAATAAAAAATGTATTATCAAGAATAACATTTTTGGCCTAATATCAAAGGTCTTACTGAATTTTCTTGTTAAAAAATATGATCGTGCCTGGTAACGTGCATGTAAAATGGCATTTTAGCTTAGCGTAAAGCTGACAATTTTCACAAGGTTTATTTCTATTTCTTGTACTCCAAACTTCAAACTTACTTCTCTGTCTGCTCGTATGAATGTAACCAGTGCCGGCCCAAGCATTTATGGGGCCCTAAGCAGAATTTGATTTGGGGGCCCCTCGGTGCCGCCAATATGATTGAATATTGTCAATGCTTGATTATTCGCACACTATAAATCTAACACACCCCTTATCAATTTTATTAGTTGTAGCTGTGTTGCTTACAACATACCAATGTCTGCCTGGCATGATTTTACCCTTCTATGGTTTTAAATGTAACAGTAGCACACCTATATTTACCCAATCCTGTTGATCCTCTGTTACCAGTTTTGTGTACTTCCTAGAGAACAATTTGCAGCAGAATCTGTAGACAATATCATTTCTTTTTGAATAAGTGAGCAGCTCCACTTACATTTTTGCCCCATTAATTGACTTTCTGTGTAGTGGATGCTTCGGCCATCAGGTTTTTCAGGGAATGTGAACTTTTCCTTTATAGGCAGTGGCCCTCTGCTTACCAGATCAGCCCTTTTGGAGTCAGACAGGATAGATGACCACATCAGTGGATGCACATGCTGGGAAGTGCGCCTCGCATGCAGAGGATGGACCTGATGAAAGATTAAAATAATAATAAAAGCTAGCCATGTTAGATGTCATATTAGAATGTAATGCAACTGTCTGTCAAAAACAAAGGCATGTTTTATCCATATAAATATAATGATCTGGGATTGTTGAAAAATCATCATCATCATCAGCTGTAGCACTGGCACTTTGGGCAGGTGGCGTTGGTTGTGCCCCACGTCCAAAATATTTCAACAGTGCTCCTAGGGAAGTTTCATAAGAGTACATATTTGACAGAATATTTTACAAAATGTTATTTTCTTAACACAAATTATTATACACAGCAGCAAGCCATCTGTACACCTAAACAACAACTCTTAATCTAAAACTAGCTAACTGAGGCATAATGATATTGGAATATAATTGCAAAGACCCCAAAATGGTAGACTAATGTAAATAATGTTAAGTTGTTATCAGTACAAAGTTTATGGAACAGAAGCTTATTTTTATTACAAAAATATATACCCAGGAAAGTTATTTTTACACAGAAGACAAAAACTTTAATCTAAAACTTGCTAAGTAATATGTTGTACTAATAATATATTAAGATGTCAAGGCTATTTACGGATGATTAATCAAACTTTTCCCTTATGGTTTGATTGCTTGTTCCAAACTCGAGTTCTCTTCCACATTCGTGGCCCTACGGGTCTCTTATCACATTGTGTTAATTGTCTCTGAACCGTTTGATATGTTTGCGTCATCAATTTGAGTACCACCTTGAGTACTTTTGGTACATTGTAAAAAGTGGAATCCTACAATTATTCAATGTCTCAAACTAAACAATTGAAAATGTTTTTTGGGTCCACCCATCAAAGAAACGATTACCATGCTTGCTCAATCGAATTCATGTATTTAACGCTTTTTCTGATTTTGTTTTAAACCATTACAAATGAGGAAGAAACTTGAGAGGAACCAAGATTCAACTGGGGAAGCCCTCCTCCTTGGGTTACACCAAAGGTTGCGTTACCCAATTTTTTTTTTCAAATTTTAAGCACACTGATGGATGATTCCTACTCACATTATCTCAAATATATACAGTGTTAATAGAGTCAGAGAGATGAAGGTGGATGGAGAGAACTCTATGGAGGTTTGACTCAGGCCTCATCACTCCACCAAAACACATGAATCTTTCATCAGTCAATTCTCTCTGTTTTGAATGCAAGCGATAAACCAGATAAAACTCAGCATCTCTGCAGCTCCAGCAGGCTAATTTGAGAGGAAAATTCGCAGGCCCTATACAGAGAAATGGAGAGATTCAAGGAAATGATTTTTACACACAGTTCCATGTTGTTCTGAGAGCGCACACACCCAACAGAGTGTTCGAATTAAGGGGGGACTGGGAGGTTCTAGCCCCCCCATAAGATTTTTTTTTTTAGTGTTTTCCAATTCTTTTTCAATTAATTTAGTAACCCTTTATACTCTGGTGCATTTTTGTGCTTCCATCCACAATTTTTCACTCTCAAATTTAAAAGCTCACCATTCACACCTACTAAATTACTAAGAGAACCCTCAAATGAATAAAAAAGACTCATAAATAATATTGTATATGTTAATAATCTTATGATAAACAGAAAGTTTTTTGAAAAAATTAATTGTTGTCCTAATTTGTTAACATGTATTTCTGGTTCTGTTCACTCTAACTCACTTTGAAATGTCTCATTTTATTCCACTGATACAGTAAGCACTAGAAAAAATATTGTTTTCTCTATCAACAATTCCATTCCATCACAATATACAGATCTGAAATGTTAGTGGCGCTCTATCGCATTTAAGACTCACAGATGTGCTCGTCCATATACATTCAGTCTAATTTTCAATTAAAGCACCACCCTCGTTATTTTACTGAATATCTTAGCCAGGAATACACTAGAAGTGTCTTTAGGAAGCTGAGATCCTCCCCTTTGCGATGTTGTATGAAATTGCATCATCCATAGTTAGGGCTGGATTGGTAATCTGGCATAAATGGCATTTTCCCTGTGAGCCGACGCACTTTGGGGCTGATCAGGAGCAGACTGGCCATTGGGAGAACCGGGACTAAGCTGAAATGAGGCACCGCGTTATGCAGAACAGGCCACAAAATGGTGCCACGATATGCAGAAAAGGACAGAAACACGGATAGAAATAGTTTATCAGTAAAATCCCAGGCCGATATCTCTTCCCAGTCCACCCCCTGGATGGCATATTTGTATCTGGACATCTAAGATATAACATTTGATTATTCAACCAAGCAAGCTCACAGACAAGTAAAAAATTGCATTTTTTCACTTTCATTTGATATATGTCAATTTGATATATATTGATATACTGTATGTCCATTTTGGTGCTTTGTGAAGGACTTTTATTTTGATGTAAATATTTCTACCCCATTACCTCTAAGGGGTGCTAATTTTCAATGCAAATGATTTGAGGCCTTATTTTGTCAATTTATGTAACATAAATGCAGAAAAGAAATAAAAATTGATGTGTACTAGTGTGGGAATAGAACCCAGGACATGGTAAAATTATTTAGTGTTAGAATTCTTGGAGATTTTTAATGTTTAATACTAGTTGAGCAGTGTTAATTAACTTTTGATTTTATAAATGTTTTCACTTGATATGTTACCAATTACTCATTTATTTATGAATTTATACAGGTATGTGCATTCATCAATATGTGATTCTCTTCTGACACAGCTCTGACCCAATTCGATAAAAATAAGAGCTTGAATCAGATAGTTGACTAGATTTAGCTGGTCACCTGGCCTGGTAAGGCCAGTCAGTTGGCTGGTTTTAGAAGAGCTTTGGGGCACTTTTTAGCTGCTCAGGTTGGAGACCAGCTTAAACCAGCCAACCAGATTCAGATAGTTTTCAGCTGTTTTGTTGAGCATGGTATAATTTACAACAGGGTGGTCAAAACTAACTAGGGTCAAGAGGGACTGGTGCAATTGAGCCTCTTACAATTCAACTGTAGTTCTTATTCTGCACTTTAACAAATCTACTACACTCTACAGTGAAAGCTCTCAAAAACCAAAAACATCCAGCTATTGTACTGTTCTGGCACAAAATGGCAATGCAGTGTTTGACCTCTAAATAGTCGACCTCTATATGGACAAGCATTCAGAGAGCCAGTGAATGAAAAGGCTTTAGAGCCAAGGTACTTCAATGTATTTTGTCTCTCAGTTTAGACTGACTCATGAGTTCAGACCCGCAAAAGGGTTCAGATGAATAGCGGAAAAAAAGGCAAGGCTATGAGAGCAGAGATTTTTATAACTGAAAAGTGAAGTGTGTAATTTTTGTGCCACTAGCAACACCAAACGTAATAGAGCTGTTCAACCGTGACGTCAATTTGCTGGTGAATCCGGAAGGCTAATTGGCCATGGGTTCCCTCTGGAATTTTCTATGGGTTTTTATAATTTTTTTTTTTTTTATTTAGCAACTTTTAATAGAGTAAAATAAGGTCTGTGGTAAACATTACTTGAAGAGACTTAAAATAAATAATACAGTCATAGGCCTACCTCAAACTTGAATTTTGAAGCCGCAGCTTTTTTTTAGAAGTATGTTGCTTATGCTCTACGAATGCAAGCATGAGGATGTGCAAAGCTTCAAATCATGGTTGTGCCAAGGAGATTTATAGTAAAAAAAGAAGTTACATTTTAGTCTATTTCTCACCCAACACCAATCATATTGCTTCTGAAAACATGATTTAAATCACTGGAGTTGTATGGATTACCTTTATGCTGGCTTTATGTCCTTGTTGGAGCTTGAAAGCTTAGGACCCTATTGACTTGCACTGCATGGACAAACCAACATTATATATCCTTCAAACAAATGAAAGAAAAGTCATATGAGTGTGAGACGGCTTTAAGGGAGAGCAAATAATGAGAGAATTATCATTTTTTTGGTGAACTATTCCTTGAAATAAATAGTAGTGTCTGCTCTGTTTAAGCTCCTACTGCATGCACTCTGACAGAGCACTTTATTAAGAACACAATGGTCGTGATAAAGTGCCCAACGTGGCGTTCTGCTGTTGTAGCCCATTCGCCTCAAGGTTTGACGTGATGTGCATTCTGAGACGCAATTCTGCTCACTACAATAGTACAGAGTGGTTATCTGAGTTACCGTAGCCTTTCTATCAACTCGAACCAGTCTGTCCATTCTTCGTTGACCTCTCTCAACAAAAATAAGTTTCCATCCGCAGACCTGCCTTTTACTGGATTGTGGCAGAACGACCCGCCCCTTTTAGGGCCGTCCTTCAGCCAGGCTCGCTACGGGAGTGGGCTGGAGAGCGAGAAGAGGTGCATAGGTAATAAGCCTCGTTTCGACAGTCGTGCATGAAGCACAACTGATGTGAATAATGCTTCATCACCCCTGTTTTTAAAATGCAGAGCACACCTCTTCTCGGGAGCTGGCTTCAAATCTCCACTTGTGCACACATTGGCATCCTCGCATGCTCAAGACCAGTGTGGGGAGGATTCGGCCAAATTATATGCGACACTGGACCCGCTCCTCTGACCCACGGCGCAAGTTAGAGATGTGACGCCGGGGAGAACAGCACGCATCGTGGGCCGACAGGCTAGAGGCCGGACCGCTTCCCCTCACACCTGCCAAGGGCCTGGGAGGACAGACGTCAGATGCCGCTCCAGGCTGGGCCACTCCATGGACCCCCCCTCCTTTTTGTTTTACATTTACATTTATTCATTTGGCAGACGCTTTTATCCAAAGCAGAGGAAGAGGAAGAACATCAGCGAATCATCTTAGGGAGACAGTGGTACAAAAACTGCCATATTACAAAGTTTCACTATCATCAGAATAGTATACAAAACAGATTTAAGTGCAACAAGAAATGTAAGATTTTTTTGAAGATAGAGAGTGAGTTAGCTTCCCGGATTGAGTTGGGAAGGTCATTCCACCACTGTGGTATGATGAAACTGAAAGTCCGGGAAAGTGTTTTGGTGCCTCTTTGTTTTGGTACGACAAGGCGACGTTCCTTAGCCGACCGCAGGCTTCTGGTGGGAACGTAGCTCTGCATAAATGTTTTTAGGTATGCTGGAGCAAACCCAGTGACTGTTTTATATGCCAGCATCAGGGCCTTGAATTTAATACGTGCATGAACCGGCAGCCAGTGGAGAGAGACAAAGAGTGGTGTAACATGTGCTCTCTTAGGTTCATTAAAGACCAGACGTGCTGCTGCATTCTGGATCATTTGGAGAGGTCTAATAGCACATGCAGGAAGGCCTGCAATGAGAGCATTACAGTAGTCCAGTCTAGTTATGACAAGGGACTGAACGAGCAGTTGTGTGGCATGTACAGAGAGGAAGGGTCTTATCTTCCTGATATTGTAGAGTGTAAATCTACATGATCTTGCAGTTTTTGAAATGTGGTCTGTGAAATTTAGCTCATCATCAATGGTTACCCCTAGATTTCTGACCGTTTTGGAAGGCGAAACTGTAGTTGGACCCAGCTGCACGGTGATGTTGTGTTCAACAGCCGGGTTGGCTGGAAAGGAGTTCGGTCTTGGCAGGGTTGAGTTGAAGGTGGTGTTCCTTCATCCAGGCTGAGATGTCTGCCAGACAGGCAGCGATTCGAGCGGTCACTGTGGTGTTGTTGGGCTGGAAAGACAAGTAGAGTTGCGTGTCATCAGCGTAGCAGTGATGTTGTGTATATGGAGAAGAGAAGTGGCCCAAGCACTGATCCCTGAGGTACCCCAGTAAGTAACTGGTGTGGCTTGGATACTTCCCCTCTTCATGCTACCTCAAAGGACCTTTCTGAGAGATAAGAGCTGAACCAGTCAAGCACAGTTCCAGTGATACCCAGTGTAGAGAGGGTGGAGAGAAGGATCTGATGGTTGACTGTGTCAAAGGCAGCAGAAAGGTCCAGCAGAATCAGAACGGATGATCTGGATTCAGCTTTCGCCTGTCTCAGCGACTCGATGACAGACAGCAGGGTAGTCTCAGTGGAGTGTCCACTTTTGAAGCCTGGCTGATTGTCATCCAGCAGCTTGTTCTGTGAGAGATAGGCAGAGATCTGATTGAAAACTGCCCTTTCAAGTGTTTTTGCCATGAATGGGATGAGAGAGACTGGTCTGTAGTGTTCCATCTGTGTGGGGTTAAGTGCAGGTTTTTTCAGCAGTGGGGTTACTCGAGCCTGCTTAAATGTAGTGGGAAAAGTGCCTGCAAGAAGGGATGTGTTTTGAACACCATTCCCCTGTTTACTATTTTTCAAATTTTTTGAAAAGAAATATCTTATTATTTCTAATAAATGCCTCTCCAATAGGCTTGACACCACACCCTCTGTCTTTCTCTTGCTCACCCCGCCACAGTGGTGAAGAATATAGGCACTTATGTGGGCAGAGATGGCGCAGTTGGGCACCAACAGTGACGTCACTCTTTCTCTCGTTCGCCGGTTAGATTGAAACCCTGGAGTGGGATGAAGAAAACACAAGGACAGCCTCATAGCTGCAGCAAAGGGTAAGTGGCATTTAACAAGCATTTAACCTGCGGTTACCACCTGGGTGTGAACAAGAAGGAGACCTGGCCTGGAGAGGTATCCCCCATATGCCCACTCCAACCGTAGGGCCTGGTTGTGAGACGTGCCACGGATGGGAAGCGTGTGCGGCTGTCGAACCCAGCTCAAGCGTGGGCCACTCCATGGTTCAACGCAAGGATCCTAGATCCTCTTTTTGCTTTGAACACCATTTCCCAGGACACTATTTTCCCATTTTTTATATATTTTATTATTATTTTGAATAAACGCCTCTTATTATTTTGAATAAAGGCTTGATGTCATACCCACTGTGTCTGTCTCTTGCTCACCCCGCCACATGGATGATTTTTGTTTTGGCACCATTCTGAGTAAACTCTAGAGACTGTTGTGCATGAAAATCCCAGGAGATCAGCAATTACAGAAATACTCCAACCAGCCCGTCTGGCACCAACAATCATGCCACGGTCAAAATCACTGAGATCATATTTGTTCCCCATTCTGATGGTTGATGTGAACATTAAATGAAGCACCTGACACATATCTGTATGATTGTATGCATTGCACTGCTGCCACACGATTGGCTGATTTGATAATTGCATGAGTAAGTAGGTGTTCAGGTGTTCCTAAAAAAGTGCTCAGTGAGTGTATGTCTATTGATTGAGTGTGATCATTTGTAATTGAAAAGACCATAGAAGTCAAACTATGATGATAAAAGCAGGAAATTCAGTTGAATCATGTGAAGCATCATCAAGGTTAGCAAGGACACATGCAGACAGCAACAAGCATCCATAAACATACAATTTGATGTCTGTGCACTTGTCAAATGGCATATCCAAGGTGGGGCTAATGCAAGCTATTAATTACAATCTCAGGGTGGGGGTGACATTTAAAGAGTGGGGAGGAGGCTGTCCCATTCACTCAGCCATTACAGTAAGCTTATTAAAGATTTAACAGCATGTCGCGAGTCATGAGTCACTCTCGCCAAAAACCCTTGTTAAACAATCACCTTTATTTCCCAACATCGGGGGAAAAAAGATAACAGATGGAAATAGTGTAAGGGGTTGATACATAAAATTTGATTCCCCACTGTAACCTCGATTTTTAACCGGCTTCTTTTTAAGAAAAGGAGAGACAAGTCGGTATTTATTTTTTGTGGTAATCAACAATATGCCACAAATGCTGTCGATTGTGCCGAACTTGTATTGAACCTGGAATATTCCTTTAACTAGTTTAAAAAGGAGATGTCTGGGCTTTCCTGTTATTTTTATTTTTTTGTGGGTTTTTTTTATTACAAAGTTTCACAATAAAACTGGCAGCAAAAAGAATCATTCTCTTATCTGTTGCACTGCAGGGAATTCTGTCAGAGTCAGTAGCATTTTGACGGTTTGATTCTTGTGTTGTGTGAAAATTGTTCTTGATTAATGTTTGAAGTGGTTGGAGGCTTTGTCCTCCTCAAAAGACACCATCTGTCACTTCTTAATCTCTCTCTCTCTCTCTCTCTCTCTCTCTCTCTCTCTCTCTCTCACTCTCTTTCTTTAGCCTTTTCTCTAGTTATTGTCGCCTCTCTATCACAGAGGGAGTGTTTTCAATTGCTTTCACCATTTAGCTCACGTTCTCTCACTGTATACTGTCTCTCTCTCCCTTTATCTGTCTTATCTTTGTCTCTCTGGCCGTCTGTCTATCTGATTTATTACTAATCTGTTCATCAGACTGTCCCTGTCGTCCCTTGTTAAGTAACCAGAGATCTCCTCTGACCACAGGCTGTTACTCTGGAATGGTGATGTGAATTGCTAAGAAACATTTAGTTTGCAGTATTTCATGATGTGCTTTCTGATAAACAGAGGCACAGCAGCCAATAGAACTTATAGAGTCTGAAAGTTACACAGGCCTGGCATGATACAGTTCAATGCCGCTTTATTGTGTCGTGAGAGATGCAAACATTTTCCAATTTGGCTATCCACACCAAACAAGATCGCATTGTGCCTGGTTAGGACATGGTGTAAAAGTTTTGTGTTTCATTTAACAACAACAAATATTACTAGTCAGCCTCATAAAACAATGAATTTAAGACCAAGTTCAAGCTTTTGCTAACCGGTTATATCGGCAGTATAAAGAACACGAAAACAATAGAAATCCTACAGTGGCTAACACAATTGTTGGGCAAATGTTGTGCCACCTATTTAATATTCATGAGCTAAACTTCCCACCCCCACTTTTCAGATTTTTCATTAAAACATTATGAAGGCTATTCATTGTGATTTTTGCCTTTCCTGATTTGCTATGAGATCAACTCACATAATTTTGTAAAAAATGTCCGGTTGTTACATAAAGGAGCTATTTTTAAGCTGGTCTGACCTATAATTCTGATTCAAAGTAATGGCCAGCATCATCTAATCAATGCCAACAATGTTGAAATTAAAAAACACAAATAAATATTCAGCAGTGATGCCCCTATACTGTATGTTAGTTTTTCATTAGGAGTGCAAATATCATCTGCCAATATTTGCACTTAGGGCAAAGAAGATACTTTTTGTTGCTATTTATACTTAGTGCAAATAGCCTCTGCCTTAAAGAAATCACTTGTTGGTGGTGTAGCCTAAAGTAGTCAGGTTGACTCAGTAAATCCTGTTTTTGATGTGAATACATTATTTTTGGGTGACCTGACAAAACGTTTTGAGAGTGTAGGTGATACAAAACCTCCACACAGATTTTAATGACTCATGAATCATACAGTGAGCTAGTAATTAATATTACTCTAATAGAAGAGTTATTCTAACTGTAATAATAAAGCAGTATATTGAATCTAGGACATTAAATAATCACAAGTGTTTAATCACCTCCGTCTATATGACAGATATGAATTCAAGCTA
This sequence comes from Xyrauchen texanus, assembly GCF_025860055.1. Taxonomy (NCBI): domain Eukaryota; kingdom Metazoa; phylum Chordata; class Actinopteri; order Cypriniformes; family Catostomidae; genus Xyrauchen; species Xyrauchen texanus. Next base: position 44,620,455 of record NC_068282.1, on the reverse strand, counting down.
AGGCAGTCCTGGAGAAACGTACTTCTGTACTTGACACTGGTTTGAGAGAGAGGAAATGAGAGCCACTTGAGAGTAATACTGCATTTCATTCGATGTGGAATATTCCGATATCTCCAATCCCCAGCCGTAGAGGCGTTATGTTGCCTGGTGCTCGAATGATGACTTACACACTGTAAAAAGCGATAACTTGTAGGTGTTTCTGTTTGATTTGACCCTTAAAAATAGCTTTTGTTGGCATAACCTAATGTAGTCAAGTTGATTCAGTCATATTAAATAACTTTTATTTAATGTAGAAGCCCATTTCTTAGGTAACCTAACGATGATATTTTTCAAAGTGTATAAGGAATAGAAATGTCCACCACAAGCTTTGCAGGTGGGCATTTGTCAAAAAGGAAGTTTTCTAGAAACAATATTGCGGAGGATAAATTATGCTACAGTATACAGTGGTACATTTCTTCACCAGTTGTATCAACAATTTAATCATTTACTGTATTTTACACACCTGTCACTGCAAACATTTGCAAAACCCATTTTATCATGTCAAGTAGAAACTTGACTCAATTATTATTCTAATTTGCTGAAGAATTAATGTTTATAATTAACTGTGTACCTCTTTCTATGTTCTGCCAAGTTCACATAACGTTTCAAGTTGCATTCTAATAAACATTGTCCTAATGCTATTTTCATTTTTCAAAGAAAGCTTTATGCAGCACAACAAATATAATAGAATGCAGGGGCTGCAACGTGCTTTTAAAAGTAGCATCCTATAAAAATTGGCACATCTTGCGCTACAGTAGATGCGGAAAAAAGTGGTCAGTTGTCCATCTAACGCACACCCAACTCTTTCTGTTGTGAGTCCTATATGCATCAAAAAGGTAAATGGGCATTTGCGTGGTGCTTTATTTTGGCATTCTCCAAAGCTCCTCATTGCCCACCAGACACTCTATATCTCCCTTTCTGAGAGGCTCTGAAAATGTTATTAGCTTATAACCATTTAGGAACATTAATATTCATTAAATTTGTTTTTTGGACTAAATGCTAATTGCAGCCAGATGGACTGCTAATTTCAAGTTTTTGGTTGTTGTTGGTTTGTTTTGTTTTTGTCAATTGAAACACATTTGATGTGTGAGTCACTGAGGTGAAAGGGACAGAATGGCTTTTTGGAGGTTTTAGAAGGTAGAATAAGTCGTCATTTTTGGGGGCTTCAAGCAAAGTTTGGATTTGAGATTACACTGTAAACTTTCTTGATTTATTAGCTTTCATGAGCCCTTATTATCATGCTGTATGTAACATGTTATGTTAAAAAAAAAAATTGTACTGAGCATTTTTATCCATTCATTCGCTTGTGGCCTTCAGTGGCCCTCACAAATCTTCGGACCCATTTGTGGTTTCTTTGAAAATTCACAAGGTTTTTCCAAACAAATGTTAGTGATACAAACTCTTTAGGAAGGGCCATTAGCGAAGTGTACAGACAATGATATCTTAAAGGAATTTATTTTTCATTTTCAATTTCAGTTGTTCATGGAAAGAATGGATGGCACCTTTAGATGTGTTTGAGGTAACTGACCCAAAACAACATTAGTTCAGAGGTCTGCTACCTCTAGCTTTGGGTTCGTTTTTGAAGAATATCTTCAGGTTTGGGTTTAATTAATGAAAAATTATGCACGTGAACTAGAGGTTGCATGACCACTGATTTTGAATATACGATTAGTCAAGCCCATTAGTCGAGTCCAGTTTGACTAGTTGTGATGTCCCCTAGCGACTGAATTTTAGAGGATAAAATAGATAGATCTACTTCTGCTACAATATAATGGGTTTTCACTAGTTAAATGTAATAAAAAAATAACAACGTAGCTACATGTCATGCGTCAAGCTGTAATGTAGCTAAAAGTTAACATAATTGTCTGAACATATTTTAGTGTAGCCTGGACTACCTTTAGCTGCAGGTGGTTTCCACTTGTACAGATGATTATGAGTGGTTACGGGATCTAGCGTGCAGGATGGGGATGCATTCTGTCATGTCATAGTACTCCAGCTTTTCAGTAACTGTCACCGAATCATGTTCTTGATGGAGCGAACAGAAACCAAGTCAAATATCCAAACACACAAATTTGTGCTGATCATGTGCTGATCATAAAAATTACTTACTAGCACTAGGTGCCTTTTTAAATTATTTTGCATTGTACTAGTACTTCTGTTATACTTGAAGGCTACTTTGCATAAATTGGAGGTTACTGTAGCATCTGTGTATTTTTATCAAAGTACTTTTGAGCTCTTTAGATGCACAGCAATCAGCCTTCACAGTCACCGGCAAGTTTCCGAAATGTAGGATGGCAGGAGAAGAGTCATTTTGATTCTTGAGTAATGCGATAACTGATTAGACGATTCAATAATATTCAACAGACAGCGCTATCTGATTGGTCAGAGAAACTATAACCCACTCCTAAACCTAACCCTAACCAATCTCGTAGAGCTTTCCTCATAAATATGAATGAGTCTTCCTTGCCATACTACGTTTGGAAATTTCCTACAGACACGTTTTCTAAATCACGTGGAAAGCGACTAGTCGACTTCAGGCTGGCAGTGTTGACAACATTAGTTATAGTCAACTTGTCGACTAGTCTATGCAACCCATAGCATGAACAGATGAGTTGGGGCTGTTCACACCGTATTTTTGCATGCATCTGCGCTATTTTTCCAATTGTTTTTCTATGGAAACACGCATGCATGTTTTTTTAGCATCTCATGCAGGGCCACCACATTTTTTAGACACCATGTTAAGTTAAAAACTTCATCCGTTTTTATAAATGCATCTCAAGACACCGGTGTTCCATTTCATTTGTAGCTATTTTCCAATATAAAAGACAGCCAATTGAAGCCAAGCTTGGAGAAGAAATTATAATGAGTGAGTGATTTGGGGTTGGGGTTCAGTCCAGGCTTAAAGTTTGACAGTGACAGTTGGGTCGGGTTGGGTCAGGTCACACAGTCCCAGTATGGGCAGATTTGGGCTTCAACTTAAGGCCCATGTAGACCTCTAGTTCTCATTTTGAGGCAAATCTGCCTTTGACGGACATGTGTACATTCTCTTTCACCTTTTCAGCCAAAGGAAGCCAGTCCTGGTTTTCCCTTTTCTTGCTCTAATCTCCTGTTTTGGTTAAGAGGGTGTCATCAAACTGCAATTCCCCACTTGCACTTAGTCATCAGCCTGTCATTTCAAGGGTCTTGTCACTGAATTATCCTCTACACACTCCACCTCAATATTACCACCAAGTCACCTCCGCTTTTTATCACGGTAAATATCTGCCTCCACCCCAGTCCCTGCTGAATGCCACCCGTGCACATGTGGAGGACAAATATACTTATTTCAGACAAAGAGATGCAGCCAGCCACGACAATGCTCCTGATGACAGAATTACAGGGAAAACGGTTCTTTATCTACAGTATTATCACGGTGTGTATGAACATCTTGTAATCAGACAGTGGTGATGCTCCGACCATGGGTTTGCATTGAGAGTGAGGGCAGAGTGAGTGCGCTCAGACGTGATGCAGTCAGACGACGGGAATTGATAGGTCAATTTTTGGTGAAATGTCCTGGCAGAAACAGACTTTCTCACCAACTGCTCTACAGGTTGTCTTGGGACACACAGTAAGATATATGAACACTTCATATTAAATATCATAATGAAGAAGGTCAAGGATGTAACAACATATTCAGGATTGGCACGGACCAAATGTAATCATTTCTAGCTGAAGTGTGTATTTATTTTATGTTAAAATGTATACCTCTACACCCTTTTAATATAAAAAGAAAAGTGTATGTAAGTAGGTTAAATTCCCAGAAAAATGTTATCATCTGTTTGAAACAAATCTTATGTCTTTATAATATGGAAGAGTATTATAATACTGTATTACAAAAAAGCACACTTCTAATAACAGCAGAAGATATGTGATTTATTCTGTAATTCAATACTTTGAAATATAATAGTCTTGTAATTCATATGTTTTACAAGGAAAGCAAAACATTCCTTACCTCTGACCATGTCAGATTAAAGAAGCTAATTTAATGGTTTCCCTAATGATACAGGCAGCAGCGAATGGTAAACTGGAAGAGGCGATTCCTAATGGTTTATTATGTGCAAGAGACCACAACAGACCACAAAGGAAGGGGAAAAGTGAGAGTAGAAAACCAAGGCAAGTATAGAACTGTGTGGGTTGACCAGACAGGTTGAAGATAAATAAAGATACTCGAGATAACATAAATGAGACTAGATACTTCTGAGATTAAAGGAGTCAAACATAGGAATTTGAGACTAATTGGAGATCTCTTTCAAGACTCAATTTTGAGAAATGTTTAGTGTTCAGAGGTTGCTCTTTCATAACGTCTGAGGCATTTTGATTTTTTTTTGTTACTCTATGTCTCTTTTAAGTAACTTTGTCTCAGATATCTCCTAAAAACCCATAGATAAAAATGAGTCAAACCTGAGATTTTGAGAAGCTTGGAAGATCTCTTTCAAGACTCAACTCTAGAAAGGTTGAATTGCTCAGATGTTGCTCTTCATAATTCAAGACTTAAGGTTGTTTTTTCTTAAAATGATTTAGGATGAATAAAAACAATCACAAAAGAGATTAGATACTTCTGAGATAAAAATGAGACAGGAATGAGAATTTGGATTGAGACATAAGGGAGATCACGTTCATGAATACATTTTAGGAATTGTTTTATTGCTCAGATGTTGCTCTTTCTTAACTCACGAGGCATGCTGATTCTCATTTAAAGTATGTCTCTTTTAAGTATCATGTTTGTCTCTGATGTTTCTCCTAAAATCTCATTTAGGAGACATAAAAGCATACATAAAAGAGATGAGATACTTATGAGATAAAAAGGAGTCAAGAATGAGAATTTGGAGATTTCTTTCAAGACTCAAATTTAAAAAAAATTATTGCTCAGAGGTTTTTCATACTCCGTTATGTCTCATTTAAGTATCAACTTTGTCTCCTGAAATCCCAAAGGAGAATAAAAATAAATACAAATGACATAAGCTACTTTTGAGATAAAAACAGCCAAAACAGAGATTTTAGTTTGAAAAGCTTGAGAGATCTCAAGAAATGTTATTTCTCAGAGGTTGCTCTTTCATAACTCATGAGGCATGCTTAATCTCAGTTATGTCTCATTTAAGTATCATGTTTATCTCAGATGTTTCTCATAAAAGAGAGAAATTAGATCCTTCTGAGATCAAACAAATTTTATTAAAGAAGCTCGGAAGGTCTCATTCTTGTCTTGAATCTCTTTCGAGACTCAATTTTAGGAAGGTTTCAATGCTCAGATGTTGCTCTTTCAAAACTCATGAGACTTAAATTTGATTCTAAGTTATTTCTCATTTAAGTATGAAGTTGTCTCAAAAATAGTCAAGAATGAGATTTTGGATTGAGAAGCATCTTTTAAGACTACATTTTATAATATTTTATTGCACAGAGGTTGCGCTTTCATAAGACTTCTCTTGATTTTCAGTAATGTCTAATATAAGTATCAACTTTGTCTCTTATGTTTATCTCACAAAATCCCTTTAATTGCTGTCAAGGCATCATTCCCCATTATGGAATATTGTGTGTAAGAGACCACAAAAGGAATGGGGAAAAGATAGAGTGGGTGACCAAGGCAGGCTTAAAACTGTGTGGGTTGACCAGACAGGGTGATAAAGAAATATACTAAAGTGTTGAAAGAGAGAGTGCTGGTGTGAAGAGAGAAGCCATGCAGAGCTATGTACAGTTCAGTGGCAGGTCATTATGGTGAGGAGGTGGGCCAGAGATTTGATGAGCAGTGAGAAGTGATTGGTATTTTGGTGCGAGGTGGTGTCTCTCTGTGGGGGGGAAGGTTTCGTTGTGGCAGATGGAGAGTAAACACAGCACGGAAATGAGACAAACTCACAAAACACTCGGAGGGGGGTCAGCACTGCCAGCGCCCCAAAAAACAATACTGTGTGTGTGTGTGTGTGTGTGTGTGCGTGTGTGTGTGTGTGCGTTGCCAGGGAAAGAAGGATGGTAATAAGACAAAAGAAGATTAAAGAGTGTCATATCATGAGTAATAACATTTTCCTTGATCTTTTGAGATAAGAGTTCATTGTACTATGAAAACATACCGTTTCAATACTCAAAATATCCTTCCCAATGAAAAAACATTTCTGACATCAGTTGAATACATTTGAACACATGACTGCCCACATCCATCAAATGGAGTCAAGTCATTGTTAGCTTTTTGCTATTCAGCTTGGCCTGCCCTGATAAATACTTGCTTCTTGTGTGTCCTGACCAAAACTTCATTGAGGATGTACAGTACCTGACACAGTGCATCTAATGAGGCCATATTTAATTTGAGAGCCACAGTGAAGCAGATGATTTTCAGTAAATAATGAATTCAATTTCAGTCTGTTCATCACACAAAGCTATTGTATGGCTTAAGACGATTTGAAATAAATAGACCCCTTTTGTAATACTTTTATGGTGCTTTTTTGTAATTTTGGAACTTGACAGCCCCAGTCCCCTTTAACTTTCTTAGAATATGTAAAGAGCAGCTTATTCTGTCCCACTTAGGTGTCTTTAACTACCAGTTCCATTTCTGACCATTTTGGTGCCCTAGCAGCGAGAACGCTGTTGTTGACGGGGTTTTGGCGACTTGGGCGGCACTCCTCTGTATTGCCGACTTGCATTACGACTTCGTTATTGCAGCTCCTATCTACAAGAGCGCTCTCATCATTGGTGATGTTGTCAGTCATGGGGAGGGTAGCTTAAACATTAACGCACCACCCCCCACCCCAGCAGATGGCACCCTAGGTGACTGCTAGGGAAGTCATAAAATATCAATATATTGATTATTGATCAGCACATTATTTTATCTATATATTTTTAAGGCATCAATATATTAAGATTAGCCAATATTTAAATTAGAAGCCCAATTGGTGTGCTTCCTCTGTTTAACAGCCTTGGGAGACCACAAGAGGCTGATAAAACATGTATCCCACACACACACACACACACAGAACAAGCTTTGAGATGGCTGTCCAGAGTAAATAAATCTTTTGTAATTCTTCATAAACTAACAAATTGATGTTGATTTTGCAAGCTAGTTTATGAAATTGGTGAAACTGCACAAACTGAATTATTAGAAATGGAAAAGTTTTTATGAAATTGAATAGGTCTTTTATATAAACGTTGCATTTATATAGTGATTTTCTGACACTACACTCAAAGTGCTTTACACAGTGAACAGGGGACTCTCCTCAACCACCACCAGTGTGCAGCATCCACCTGGATGATGCGATGGTAACCATAGAGTGCCAGTAAGCTCACCACACACCAGCTATTGGTGGAGAGGAGAGAGTGGAGTGTTAGAGCCAATTAATGGATGGGGATTATTATGCGGCCATGATTGAGAAGGGCCAATGGGGGGAATTTGGACAGGACACTGGGATTACACCGCTATTCAAGCTATCAAACCACAACACTAAATAATTGTAACTGAAAATACATTGTCTAGGCTCTATGAAAGATACATTTTCATAATATATTATCCAGTGATGGCTAGAGTAAATAATCTTTGTCCTTTGATAATGATTTGATGGAAAACTGTGCGAGTTGCGCTCCATGGCACTTCATAATGTTGATGCAGAGCATTGGTGGTGCGTGCTTACTTTTCATAGAAAATAAAAAAAAAAAAAATGTATTTTAGAACGCACCGTGTCATCAGCCAGACACATCCGGTGTGCGACCCCCTTTAATGTAACCTGCCGCTCACACTTTATTAAAGTTGTGTTGAGAAATATGTCTGAAGATACAAATATACATTTGAATATTGTGCAACGAGCAGCTTTATTTATATCTGAGAAAAATCCTGATAATCATCAGGAAAATCTTCCGATAATCGATGTGTGAAAACGGCATAGTTTCCAAGCATAGCGACTGCCTAGTTTGCCTTTTAACTACTATGTACTAACATTAAATTACATTCAATGCAATGTACTTATTGTGCAACTACAAATTCTTACAAGATTCACATTTGCTGCTACTGAGGTACGGGTAGATTTAGTATTAGATTAGGGTTAGGGTTAGGGTTTAGGCTAAGGGTAGGTTAGGATTAGAATTAGGGATAAGTTAAGCAGTGTAATTACAAATTAAAAGCAGGTACTTTAAATGTAAGGACAATGCAACAAAACGTATGTACATCAGTACATTTTATCAAATGCTTAAAGGGTTAGTTCACCCAAAAATACCAGAAGCCAGTAATTATAGTTTATAAAGTTATAAATATGGATATTTGTCTTACAAAAACACATCACTTCGCTTCAGAAGGCCTTTATTGACCCCATGAAGCAGTATGGATTACATTTTTAAGGTACCATTCTCTCACATTATAAAGCTTGGAAGAGCCAGGATATTTTGAATATAACTTTGATTGTGTTTGGCTGAAAGAAGAAAGTCATATACACCTAGGATGGCTTGAGGGTGAGTAAATTAAATGAAGCTTTTGTGTTCTACAGAAGAAAGTCACAAACATTTGGAACAACAAGAATATGATGACAGAACCTTTAGTTTTGGGTGAACCTTTTTTTTTTTTTTATAAGAAAACTCCATAACATGATCTCTTTAATTTCACTATGACTTTAGGATGTCTGACATAATTGCTTTATATCTGATGCATTTCATTCACAATGGATGTTTAAACGGATAGTTCACCAAAAAGAAAAAGTGTCATCTTTTACTTACTCTAATGTTGTTTCAAACTTGTCTGACTTTCTTCAGCAAAGCAGAAAAGAAGATAATTTAATGAATGTTTGTTGGCTGAATTCACGAGACATGCAAGAACCAATGAGGTTTCAAGTTATTGACGTAGCTGCAGTACTGGATTTCAGCATAATAGGTTTGGAACAACGTGGTGGTGAGTAAATGATGACAGAATTGTTATTTTTGGATTAACTATCCCTAAGCAACCAGACACATGCACTCACGCCTGCCAAACTTTTTTTTTCCTTCTGACATGCTTCACCTGACTACTACACTCCAATTATAGCTCTCAATCTCTCTGACCCTGGCTGGCAGCCTCGGTCGGGGGTGGGTAATTACCAGATTCCCAGGCTTTCCACTCTCACAGGCCTGAAGGCCCATAAATCCTTCTACTGTCTGATGGGCCCATTCTAACAGCCAGAGAAGTATCTTCAGGTCTGTTTTATTGCACTCGCTAGCGCTGACCTTTGGTGGAACGACTGGCTCGCGGGGGAATTCTAGGTGCACGCCAGAGAGAAGAAAGGGAATGAGAAAATAAATGTATAAAAGCAAACAGAAGACCATCAACAGAGAAAGGCCGGTGAAAGACTGTGCCTCATGTGATGCCATGTGGGAGAAAGATAGACAGGGAATAGAGAGAGGAGAGAGGAGATATCCATCCTCACATTTCCAGTGAGGTGGAAATGTGTGGATGGACATCTCAGTTTGGCAATTTGATGAAGGCCATCCAGTTAGCACATGGTAACCATGGAGACTTGGGAATGCAATGATGCAGTAGCATGTTGGGATCTCATCTCAAGTCAAGACAGGATTATCAGAAGCATTGCTGCCAAAACCAAAGCCACAAATCTCAAAATCTAAACTCTCAGACTAAAACAGCATTTCTTAATAAATGTGCAATTATTTCCTTAGTAAGAGTTACTGAATTTTCAGCTAATGCATTCTCTTCAGTTCACTCTTCCAGGCTGTCTTTCAACTATTTTCTTATGATGACATCGCTCCTCAAAATCATTTGATAGGCACACACTCCCTCCGTAATATCGAGACAGAGGCACTGTCAGGTGCTTAGATGATGTGGTCAGTGGGTCACTGGCTCGGGCTGTGGCTCAGTTGGTAGAGCGGGTCGGCCACTAATTGCAGGATTGGTGGTTTGAATCCTGGCCAACACAACACCACATGCTGAAGTGTCCTTGGGCAAGACACTGAACCCCAAGTTGCTCCCAATGGCAGGCTAGCACCTTGCATGGCAGCTCTGCCGTCATTGGTGTATGAATGGGTGAATGTGTCACAGTGTAAAGCACTTTGAATACTTTGAAATGATTAAGGTTAAAAAGGCACTATATAAGTGCAGACCATGTACCATTTACTCACCTTGATATTTTCGCAACACTGCGGTTACCGTGTTCACTGGCCAAGTGAGGAACACCCACAATGCATTATATGTACAAGTTCAAATTGAGTTGCTCTTAAAAACAAAATAAGATTAAATCCTTGTGTGGCGAGAGAAAAGCGAATAAAATACTTTTGAGAGAAAGCAACAAAACTGTTGTCAGAATAGACAAAAAGCAGTTCTTCATTATGTTTGTTAAGAATTGATGTATCAATATATTCATATTTGTTTATATATATTTTATTTTATTAACAATAACTGTAATAACTATGGTATTTTGGCAGAAACTGTGGCACATGCTTTTTAATTTAAACTGGATTTAGAGTTTCAGTTCCAAAATTGTCTCATTTATTTATTTTAGTTCAAATGTTTTTTGTTTGTTTGTTAAAGAAAAAATATAATTTCTGAGTCAGACTATATCACAGTTGTTTTCAGCCTGATTTCACGAGATTATGTAAATATGGCAAATCTTTGCATACCAAAATGTACGTGTTTCATTACACGTTGTCTTAGTTTCCTAGTGAAACGTCCAGCGGGGGAGCAACAAGCGAGTGAAACAGTGTCGTAATCAGACAAGGTTTTTAAGGTGAATATGAGATGGAAATTTTAATAAGTAAAATGTCCTTTATCTAATACTTTAACCTAAACCTCACCAATATCGTCTTAAAAGATAAATACGAGGTGAACAAAACCCTTAATCTGCACCTAAACCTAACCGATAGTGTTTTAAAAGCAAATTCTACATGAAAAGCACATTTACTGAAGCAACTATGACATTTTGTGAAACTTCTATGGCATTTTCACTTTACTTTACTTTTTTTTGGCTGGGCTCAAGGCTCAATCTCCAAAGCCTTAGTTAATCACTTTGGGGAAAGTGTGTAAATGTAGGTGGGTCTGTAATACAAGTGTTAAACTGTATAGTTTTTCAAATTATACATTAGAGTAAAAGTGTTTTATTATAGCATAGCAGTGTGCGAGTAAAAGAGCAGAATAAAAGTGTTAATAAAGTCATATTCATCCATAGTACCGTGATTTGTGTGAAACTGAATAAAACGCACAGCTGTTGTAGCACCTCTAGCGTTAATTTCACCAGGGAATGGCAGAAAGCAACACGTAAAACTTTTGAATAGTTATGTTCAGACTATGAGACTAGGTTGTACTGTATGTTTTAGTCATAAAAAAAAGTGTATTAATCAACAGATATAGTACATACAGTACAGCATACTGCATGATTTTGTAAGTGTGGGTCCCAGGTTAACACAAAATGTCATATTTGGGTCCTGGGCCGAGAAGGTTAAAGAACCTCTGGACTTAACTGTATTTGAATATGATTTTAAAGCTGTTGTGGAGGTAAGACTTTCAGCAAATAATGATTTAAATGTTTTTTTTGTTCCTCACATAAAGCGTCAGTATATGGTGTGGCATTAGGGGAATATAGAGCAAATCATATAGAGTCAAAAAACAACCTTCCTGGTGTCATACAGGTTTAGAACGAAAAGAGTGATTAAATGAATTATCGTTTTTGGGTGTACAAACAATTTTAAGTGTACATATTTTCAGAGAGCTCTACATTTCCAAAGAAATGTCAAAAATGTCAAAAACAAATGTTGCAGTAAGGTTTGATGCACAAACCACTGATCCATGCATCGTACACACTCAGTACAAGTCTTTAGCATGTTTTCATTTTGCATATAGAGGGCCATGTAAAGGGCTTTTTGATCAGATGAATTTTTACTTTGCTGTTGTGCTTGAAGCTTTACACCTCTCAACGCTCGAATGCTTTTGGAGAATATTTTTTGAGTATGTGATGAGATTTACAGGAAGCAAGAAACGCCTGGAGGAAGCTGAGGGGGAAAGCCACACGCGCACACACACACACACACACACACACACACACACACACACACACGCACGCACGCATCTGACATGGGGGCTCTTCCTCCAACGAGGAAATATCAGGTTGTCATTATCAAATTCTAATTCCCATGCTGTCAGTTTCCATTACAGCAGTTGAGCTCGGAGTCCTAAAGGTTATTGATTTACATCCTAATCTACAAACAAATACTTTACCTGCCCTTTTTTTCTTGGTCAGCTGCAATGTTAAGTGAAGGGCATCTAGTGTTGATTAATTTTGCATTGGTGGGTCGGGGGGGCTGTTTTTGCCTTAACTCTTTCCCCGCCAGCGTTTTTAAAAAAAGTTGCCAGCCACCGCCAGGGTTTTTGACGATTTTAGCTAAACTTTAATGGCCCATAGAATATTTTCTTCCATGAATATATGAAGATGCTATATATCAAAATAAAGATCTGAGCCTCTGCTTTTAGGCAAAAAATTTTTATTTTATCTTCATTTGTTCTTTTTTATTGCCACTTGAACAGAGGTAGGTTTTGTCAAAAAAACATTTCGGACAAAAAGCTGAGAAAAAGGCATTTTTATCAAACAAGTGCTTTAGTATTAGTATGGTGTTCCACTTTCACGTTTGAGACGATCGCAGTCTGTTTCTTTGATCAAAGAGTTGCGTACTCTTTCAAAACATGCGTGCCGGTCTTCCTTACCGTATACCACCTAAAACACGGATACCGGAAAATTCCGTGTTTGGCGGGGAAAGAGTTAATGAATTATGACAATCTCTGTCTCATATAACACTATACACAAAGCACACACACACTACAAATATACCTGACCTAGCTCAATAGAAAATCTTTCCTTGAAACCAAGTGGTTTGGCTGGTTAGAATGAGCCTTCAGCCCCTCCTGGTAGATCTCATAACTACACCATTATGAGAGCAAACAGCATATTTTGCCATTGATGGCCATTCAAAAGTAGACACGATTTTGAACTAATTTTCTTTCTTTTTCTCTCTCTCTCTCTCTCTCTCTCTCTCTCTCTCTCTCTCGGTGAGCAACTTATAAATAGCAAATATATCATTTTACTATACTAAATGTTTTGCCAGTGTCTGATTTTTTGGAGGGCTCTTAAAAGCTAAAAATGGGCTTGGGACTGTGCACGTTCTTGTGATGCCATCAGGCAGTGTTGTCAGGATGTCATTTTTCTGTGGCTCCAGGGTAATAAGTCACATGACATGTACTGCTAAAGTGATTGGCTCAAAAAAAAAACACGGAAGTCATCTACTTCCAACGTGGAATGCGCCAGCCTAGCAACTGTCATTGAGACAAATCCATAAAACAGATGATTTGTTTATCACAATAAATATAGATTGTTAACTTTTGAAACTGATCTCATTAAAATTACATGACTGTGGTGAGAATTTTGAAAAAATAATGTCACATGGCTCCTAACAAGTGTCACAACATTTTCAAAGTGAAATGTCCACTGAGTGTTGCTAAAAGTGAGTTAAAATTTTGTGAGTTAAAGTGAGGTTAAGGTTAAGGTTTTAAAAGTTTTAAATCAACAAAAACCGACCTCCCTACCCTAAACCTTAAACCTAAACCTAACTGATAGTGTCATAAAAAGCAAAGTGCACCATGAAAAACTCATGTTTTAAGAATAAAAATAATATTTAAATTATTTTTTATATATATATATATATATATATATTATAATTGACTTTATTACCAAACCAACAAAAAAAAAAACTATGAATAAATTGTAAAACCTAATTAGTTTTCTAAATTATTTAATCAGCCTACTAGGTGACAGAATGTATTTAAATTTAGCTATATATTATCTTAAACATTAACAAACTTTATATCCGTGCATTTGGCTGATGATTTTATCCAAAAGTGACTTATGGTGTATTTAAGCTACATAACTGAATCAGTGTATGTGTTCCCTGGGAAACAAACCCATGATCTTGCGATGCTAGCACAATACTCTACAAACTTAGCTACAGGAATACAAACCTACACAGAGCACTCATTTTATTATTTTTAATTAAAATTAATAATTGTGTCTTGTGCTTACTAATATGTGTTAAGTAGCTATACATATTTATCTACATATATAAATAGTGCACCCAAAAAATTTTAATTCCTTCATCATTTATTAACCGTAATGTCTTTCCAAACCCAAACGGTAATGCTAACGAATGTCTCCTTTCAGGTATCACAGCCTTCCTTAAAACACATTCTGTAGCAAATAGACCATAAGAATGGATCAGGACATAGAGTAACAGTGGCGGAAAGGAGGATGGAGAGAGAACATGAAGCTAACTGCCGAGAAAAGGAGAACGGCAGTGGTTTGTTGCCACTGGTCAATTACAGCTTGGCTATGGAGCCATCTGTTAATCTCTCCTCACCTCTCTCCCTCATTCTCTCTGCACTAACAGCCTTCACGCTGTCAAACCCTGAGCGTATCTGAGAGATTGTATAGAATGATAGCTGTCAGACACACACTTCAATTATCATAAAGTAGTACAATAGGAGGGATCCAATGTAGATAAGAAACAACTAGTGATAATATGGGGAGACCTCGTCGTCGGGTCGCGCGAGTTTGCAGAGCATGGTTTTGAAAGAGCAACAGTGCCACCCTGTGGTGATTGTGGGTACTGCTGTTGCAATATGGCAATGCATGCAGTTTTAAAAAATGCTTAAAAAAAACTCTGCTGCTCTGTTAGAGCTCACGAGACTTAAAGGAATGTTCCGGGTTTAATACAAGTTAAGCTCAGTCGCAGTATTTGTGGCATAATGCTGATTACCACAAAAATTATTTAGACTTCATGGCACTTACAATGGAAGTGAATGGGGCCAATCTGTAAATGTTAAAATACTCACTGTTTAAAAAGTATAGCCACAGAATGTAAACAATTTATGCATTAACATGATTTTAGTGTGATAAAATCACTAACTAATCTTTTATGTGTTAAGTTATATCCAATTTTACTACTTTGTTGCCATGACGACATAACGCCCTACACCCTAAAATGACAATAAAAACGATGATTTAACAACTTAACAGCTCAATAATACACAGAAGGATTGAGGTAAGTGTTTTATACTATTATAAGCTTCACATTTCTGCCTTTAAACCTCCATAATTTGGCCCCATTCACTTCCATTTTAAGTGACTCACTGTAACCTCGATTCAGTTTTTTTATATATAAAGAAAGGGAGAGATGAGTTTAAATAATTTTTTGTGGTAATCAACATGATGTCACAAAATGATGCTGATTGAGCTTAATATGTAGATGTCAAAAAGAAGATACATTAAAATAGACATAAATGAGACAATTATTTACATACAACAACACCACCACAGAGATGTACAATAAATGTGAATGTGTCAAATCAACATACAAATGGCTATTACTTATGGTTGTCTCTGTATATTAAGCTGGGCAAGGAAAAAGTATTTTAACACCTAATAAATTTCACATTATGTCACCTTTGTAGCAAAAGTCTCCATTTGTGCTCCATTTAATCTCATTGCTGTCTATAAGAAACAATTGAGATATTAAAGAGACCTCATTTGGGATTTCTCATTATTATAGGCCATGCTTGTTTAAACTCACAAACACACAGTTCACCGTGCATTCAAGCCCATGCACAACCAAGCATGCAATTTTGGTAGGTTAGTATTTTGTCATGCTCAAACCAGGTGCACACGTATAGTACACGCGCACATGATGTTTCCGACAGCCGTCGTGTAGATGTTCGTACAGACTCCTGATATAATTTCAGCTTTGCACCCAAGCAATCGTGACTTCCAGCTGTGCGTTCCCGTTTCAATAAATCAGCGCTGACAGGTTGCTAAAGCAATACCCAAGGCCCACCGCAGCCTACAGTGTATAACATACACTTCACAGTGAACGTACACAGTGAATTCCAACAAAATGTGTGTGTGTGGCACAGGAAGACTCTGTATGTGTGTGTGTGTGTGTGTGTGTGTGTGTGTGTGTGTGTGTGTGTGTGTGTGTGTGTGTGTGTGGTCTAGAGAGGTAGAAATGCGGCGTGACCCGTTCTAACCGCTTCAGTGCCTCGTAAGTGAGACAGATTATGAGTATTTAACAAGGACTATTACATTCCGGACTGAAATGACGATAGCACACATTCAACATGCAATCACGCAGAGAGGAAGAGAGAGAGCGAGACAGGATGGGTAGAAACTGGGTGTTTGTGGTACACAAGGGACTTAGTATAAATTAATATACGCAGAAATAAAAGACAAGGCGTCACAGATATAATGAGACAGGTGGTTTTGGCAGCTGTAGAGAAAGAAGAATGTTTGACAGAAAGATAGGGAGGATGTATCAAGAAAGGAGGAGAGAAAAAGTGACTGAGTAAATTAGCAAAGGCCAGAAAAATGCTGAGAAGCAGAAAACCGCAAGACATGCATGCATACCATCGAGTTCAACTGCAGACTGCAGAGAAAGGATAACAAAAAACAGTGTGATTCTACAGGAGGGGTCTGTGAATTGCTTCAGTGTCAATCAAGTCTAAAAGGACAAGAACCCAGAGGTCACTGGGCATGTTTAAATGCACACCGACATGCCGAAATGACCAAAAATCAGCTAATTAAAAAAAAAATCACACAATGCAAGAAAACTGCGTTTACATGAGACTTGAAATCATCATGTTATTCTCTGCTTTTGATGTCAAAACATAAACAGGCATGTGTACAACACTTGAACACACTGGATAAGCTGCTAAGAATGCAGGTAAAGCTGTTTACATGCAACGAAAAATCAGGATAATGGGCACCTAGCAACCTGTGTCACTTGTTTTTGTTACCCCAATCTTACACCGATCAAGGAAAACAGTTTAAGGTGTTTACATGTCTGCACACATTGCTGTTGTTGCACCTCAATGCCTACAACCTTCATTATGCCTGCGGTCTTTACTGAGCATTTGTTGACTAATGATCTGAAAAGATGGTGACTAATAATATTAATAATAATAAAATCAGGCAAACAAATAGTGTACCGCTAATCAAGTCGTTTTAAGCTTTAAAATACCTGCAATGTGTTTTTCAAACGCCTAATTGTGGTAATGCTTATGGTACAAAATGTTGATAAGAGAGCAAGTTGCGATGGCCAAAGACCTCAATCTGATGCATGTAGACAGACCAACCATTACAAAATAGCACAGATGGAGCATTGTTTTCCTTGAGTTTTCTGTCAAACTCACAGGTTAACCATATGGCATTGCACAGTTGCATAAAAGTAAAGAAATTCAACTAAATTAAGTTAATAATATTACTTATATAATTATTATATTATAATAATAATTTACGTATCATAAATAGAACTGTCCATCGATTAAAATATTTAATCACATGTATAAAGATTTTCAGAGAAAGGCCCCCAAATAAGGATATAAATAATAATTAAAAATAATCTATAAATATTATAGAATGTTATAATTTAGATTTAAATATATTGCATTATATATCAGTAAAGCATTGCTTTGACAATACAAAGAGATGTTTTAGAAGTCTATGTCCTATTGTTTGTTTTATTCACGTATAATTGAACAAGCCTGCAGTCAGAAGCAAACCATTTTGCAAATGAGTGTTTTTTTATATGAACATGCACTAGACAGACATCTTTGACTGTTGTCATGTATTTTGCCACTTTTAAAAGATGTAATGTCAAGTTAAAACTCAGAAAAGGAGATTCATTCAGCTGCTCTGCCTCTTGCTGTTTTGAGAACAAATTCATCCAGAACGTGTTCTTGTGCCTATCTGTGCTATTTTTAATTCTTGGTGTGTATGTAAACATACACTTGATTGACATCGTTGACTGTTTTGATGTGTTTCCAACGATGTGCGCCGTTCTTTGGACTATGCACCTGTACACGTATCAGCGTGGACTGTTTGTGAACCAGTCATAATATGATTCAAGTGTTGCAAAGGAACTGTTATTGAAGGACGGGGAAGTTAAAAACACTATTGGACCTGACTGCAAAACTGTAAGTAACCAGTTTCTTTCATTAATATTTCAAATGTCATGAGTGTTTGACAGTTTATGGTGCTACTCTGCTTGAGTGAACAGTTTAATATATTCTAATGTAATGTGTTAGATGTGTGTTATGTATAAACCCAAAAATGTTGTTTTATAATGTTGTGGAGCTTGTTCATTCTCTTCCGATTGAGTTTAAAATATGGCTGGATTTGAGAGGCTGCATATAACATATATTATATTACAAAATTATGACTGTTTTGGTGTAAGAAAATAAATTAAATAAATAAAAAAAGCATTTCATGACCCCTTTGTAATATTATAGTATAGTTTGCTTCATGATAGTGTAAGGTAAATGGTATTCCGTGTGCCTTAAACCTGGAAAATGTTTCCAAAACATCAAACTCTGTTTAATAAACATCAAGTGGAACTGTAACATTAATTTATAATCGTATTCATTTCAGAAGTCCACAGCCTGCCAGTGGTTTGTGGATTGCTTCAGTGTCAATTTAATCCCCAAGGACAAGAACCCAGAGGTCACACACACACACACACACACACACACACACACACACACACATTATAGATGAGCTCTGGTTCAGTCCTGATGCTTCTGTTTATGAATGCTCTGTGTTCAGTTCATTTGTATTGATTATCTACAGACTGAATAGAACAGATCACCAGCGGCCAGGTGAATGCAAAGGGCACGAGAGAGGGTTTGGCAAGAGACGTCGTCTGCCGGGCAGTCGTGACCTTCTGAAGGTCACTGACGATAAAGGAAATGCATACAGGCTCAGTGACAGGTGAACCGCACACCCAGGGGACTGCATGGCCCACTTGTCAGGTGTGGCTTTGAGACACACACACACACACACACACACACACACACACACACACACACACACACACTGCTGCTCTGCGGGTGTTGCAGCGGTGATGGGTGATAAAGACAGTCAAGAAAAGCAAGGGGAGGAGAGGAGATGACTTTAGTGCTCATAACTCTTCGCACAGTGTGCAGTTGATACATCAAGCTCTGCACACACAGACAGTAATGAGCCATACCTGTGAAAGAATGAGTTAGGGTGATCTACATGCACATACCCAAGTGTCCTGAGCAATAGAGAAGCCCTCAAACAATGACAAAATGTTTCTGGAGTGAGCATACAGAACACCAGTGCTAAAGTACACAACACAGATATGAACTAACATTGCATTTATATTGAGACAGAGTTGCTCTGCAAAGACAAAATTTAACTTACAGTAACTACACAGACAATGAAACAGGAAAAATGGTTTCAGTGTTACTTGGTAAACTTGTACTTACTGCAGACATATCATAGTGTAATGGCACTTAGCAGCTCTGTTTAACAGTGTAATGCAGCTGATGCTGTTGCTTCTCTAAACAACCATATATGATACACATATAATAAAAAACTTATTATTAAACTCATTCTTAAATTTATATTCCCACACCATCCACCTGGTCTGCCCCAGCCTACTTTGTCTCCTGGTTCACGTTGGTCTACCGACTTCCCTTCCGCTCCATCTTGGCCACCTGGTCCATCTTGTCTTCCGGTGGTCATCACATCCATGAAGGATAAAAGGAACAACAACTGACAAAGACTGAGCAAACACAAGGACATTATATACACTGGGGCAAACAAGGTAAACGAGAAACATCTGGGAACAATAAGGACAGGAACCAGGAGCAGAGACAAAAGAAGGTAAACACAAAACTTTTAATTAAAAGTCACTAAACTCCTAGCGACCTCTGGTGGTCGCTAGAGCGAAAGTCTCAGGTGTTACAGCTGCGCTTAAGGCATAGCGCTCTTAAAATAGGGCCCAAGTGCCAATATGCAATCCTTTTGCATAATCCAGATTACATGTAGTCCATTACCAGCCAACACTGGATGTGACAAAATGTAAATGCTCCTGTTGAAATGGCATACTACTTACTATTTTTTGGAGAGTAATATTCAGTGTATAGTGTGCATGTACACTATGTCAATATACAAATGTACTGTATTCATGGAATACCCGGATATATAAAACAAAGAACACTGTGTGGAATATACTGCCACAGTGCCATGCGCACATCTTTACCATTTCTGATGTGAATAATGACTAATTTCAATCATAACTTTTTTCATTATTGGATCACACTGTCAAACATTTTTCCACAAAATGCAAAATAATTATTTCAGAGTTGATAGCTTGACAGCACTCACATTCTGTCATTATTACTCACTCTCATGTCATTTAAAACCTGTAGAATTTTCTTTCTCTTGTAAAACTTTAAACTTTAAATAAGCAAATAACGAGGTCATGTGACCACAATGTAGCATACTACTGTTTCAAATGATTATCGATGCATAATATGTACTCTCACATATGAATTATAAGGCAGTATGAAGTAGGCAGTACACTAGTATAACATTGAAAACACTGTCTGAATGTATTTCTGAGTGGAAGAGGTTCTTAAAATCTCAAAGTCTTAGACAGATGTTATGTTAATAGGTCCTTTCACTCTTGACAGAATATGTAATGGTGAAATGCCACTAGGCTAAATAAATGCTTCACTTCGGATTAAAGCAAACAGGAACCCAGCACAAAAGGCCTTGGGCATCTGAAGTGGCCAAACAAGAGTTACAAGATTTCATTGTTTTTGAAGTTCCAAAGAGGGGTTTCTCCCTCATATGTGGCATTTAGGGCAAGGTACAATGACTCAAGGCCTTTATCTTATGCATTTTATGCAAAAATATTTTAATCAAACAACTTCTCATGACTTTAGTGGTTTGCACACACACATTCACACACAGTTAATCATCTTTGTGGTGCAACAGGAGAGGAGAAGAGTGAAGCTAGGTCATTAGAGGAGGTAGGAAAGATGCAGGATGCATCTTAACATGACAAACACTGCTTGGTATGCTGACCACATGAGGGACAGTGTTTTTATTTAACACAGGCGCGCACACACTTTCTCTCAGTGAGGGTCCTCTGTAATTTGATCAAAAGCGACCTTCAACAGGCGATCCCAAAAGGTTAGGCCTCACACCAAATAAAGTCATATGAATAATTACTCTGTGTATCTGTGTAAATCAAGCTCAGTTAATCTGCTGTGAAGCCATATTTCAAAGGCCATAAAATGAAGGCATCATTTCCTTGAGTGTTATATATTTGAAAAGAAAGAGATGGGTTTGGGCTTTTCGTCACAAAAGAAAGATCAACATTGTATGGAAACTTGGTTGTATAGATGTACACAGTTTGGGTTAAAGTGCCCGCATATTTATGTAGGGAACAGTATGTATGTTAAGAATTAAATTAAATTGTCCATATGTCTACATCATTATGTAAGGAATTTTATAATGGAAATAGTCAAGTTCGACCATTATAAGAAAGATAAATTACAAATAATGAGATTATTTGTCTGAACAAAATTCTCCACCATTAAAATTGTAAAGTTTCAATGTATCTCCTCGCAATTTATATTGTAAGGAATTAGCTTTAAAAAGGTAATTATGATTAATTAACTTATTGGAGTAATATTATTATCATGGCATATTGAAAATAATATCACAAATCTTTTAGATATGGTTCTGAGCTTTAGAGCAAAGATATTTGAAAAAATCAAGTGCCACAGTCAAATTAACTTTGATAACAAACAAGACTTTATTGCTAATCTAAATATAAAAACTAATCTAACACATAGACACAAACATGAAAAACAGGTTGTGAGTGAATTGTAAAAGAAAATGAACTTTATGGAGTTTATAGACAATACCTTGAGAACCATTGATCCTTAATTGTCTAACTCGATTTGCAATCAGGTAACTCGAATTATATTAAAGAGACTTGCACTTTCAGCAATGTCTGGAGATGTACTGTAAGTACTTGCATTTCCTTGCATTGCTTGGTTATTTGGCTCTTTTTAGAAAGTTCTGGTTGTTCCATCGAAGTTTTGGACCTCTGTTTGATTGTGGATATTTGTTGATGGGATGATGAGGCGGGGCTTTGAAGTGTGGCATTCCGCAAGGGAGACTTGCGACTCCCGTCATGTGTTAGTCATAGCGCAGAGATGAAAAGGGTTTCCTCTGGACTTTATGCTCAGAGCCTTCTTGGATTCTACATGGTATGGACCTTGAGGGGTTCTGATCGAGGCTGCAAGCCACAAGGGCAAGATCGTGGAAGTGAAGAAGCAAGAGAAGAGAGAATAAATCGAGGGGGTTTTCCAGGCTGGTCTTTTAACCCATTCAGTTTGTTCACATCCCAAAAAGGCTCTAAGCCAATCAGAGGTGGCTTTTCAGAGGGCCGTGGTCCTCCCCTCAAGGTAATTCATTTATGGCTTTTGTTCCAAGGTTTGTCAGTTTTCCGCTCAAAAACTGATCATTTTATAATTAATTTCATAAGAAAACTATAACTGCAAATAACCCGAAAATACTTCACACCATCATTCTGGAATTTAAGAGACAATCAATTACATACCAAACCTAGGCATTTTGGCAGATTATGTGCAGGATAAACTTACAGTAACGTAAGTTTTGTGATTGTGTCAAAGTTCCTAAAATTAAGATGAGATGTCCTGAAATACACTTGTATACACTTCATTTGTACACAGTTCATTTGTACAATTGATATTATGAGCATTAGTTTGTTCTGCTAAAGAGAAGTCCAACAGTTCAGATCCAGTAAGTCTGTTCAATCTCTGTGTCTTGAATATTGACGATAGTCATGCAAAACATTATTAACATGAGGTGATCTTGGACAAGTCTCCTATGTTTGCTCTCTTGGCCAGATGTGGTCCATCTCATTTAGCTGGGCCATGCCAGACTTTGGGGTGCCATATGGGCAGTCTCTTAGTTTCAATGCTTTGAAGAATTTCAGGATTAAAAGATTGGGTTTTCCTGGATTCAAGACATATTGCATAGCAATTGTTCATTCTTCTGCACCAAATATACTACAACATACAATGTGAATATAAGAGAAGAGAATAGAAGACAATAGAAGAGAAATGACAAGACAAGAAAATGGTGAGATGAGAAAAGATGAGGCTTGAATATATAGATGGGACAAAGAAGAGTTGAGAATAGATAAGAACAGGGGGCAAGAAAAAGACTAGAAGAAGACACAATGTGATGAGACAAAGGAGAAAAGATAGATGAGACAAGACAAGGACAACATGAAGAAGCAATGAGAAAGACAAGAACAGGAGACATGATGGAATAGACGAGGTGAAGAGATTAGAACAAGACGAAGATGAGGGAATGAGACAAAGATGTGACAATGAGATGTAGAGATAGATGAGACAATATATAGATGCAAATAGAGAAATAGATGAGACAAGACAGACGAGGAAAAGAGACGAGATGAGAAAAGATGATACAAGACAAGAAAAGAATGAGATGAAGAAGACACAGAAGAGACGAGGTGTGATGAGACAGAACATAATAGACTAGACAAAGAAGAGATGTTGTGAGACAGAGGAGAAGAGATGAGAATAGAGAACAAGAGACAAAACTGAAAAGACACAGTGAAGAGATTCAATATTCATTTTGAGTTTCACTCAATCGGCAAATGAACCTGCAATCATCTGCAACAAAAGCTTGATTTGAACTTCAGGAGAACATATGACTTTCCTACTCATTTCAAGTATTTGATTAATCCTTTTCTCTCCTTTTCTTCTCCTTCTAGGAAAAGCTGATGAGTCACCTCTTAACGGAATGAGAAGAGGAAACATTGTTCAAAATAATTTTCGGACAGAAAGAAAGCTATGACCTTGAATCAGTTAGTCCATTTCTCCAAAGATGCGCTTTGACCTTGTTTTGACAAGAGTCACTCTGTTTTAATTTCAGAATTTTAGAAGTATGGATTCTGTTTTATGCCTTTTTTTATGGAAGCCTTGCTTTCTATTTTAGACCCTGTCCCGTTGACCTTTCTTCCTCCTCCGCTCCCTCCCTCCGCGATTGCTCCTCGTCACCCCCTCCCCTTTCTCTGTTCTGTAATTTCAGATGGAGTTTGTGGAGGCAATAAATGTAATTAGTATCGTATTTCAGATGGACTGGACAAAGCAAGGGAGGGAGAGAGGGAAGGAGAGGGATATTATGAGAGAGACCCTCCCTGTACCTCTTTCTTTTTTCAGAGCCATCTTTCTCTGTCTCTTCATTGTTGTGCCAGCGTCCCCTCTGTCCCCTTCTCTTAGTGGTGTCAGTATAGTGCTGGCTTGACTGTGTCTCTCTCCATTTATCTGCCTGCTTCTCTTTGCTGCACACTGGACAGACTCAGAAAGGTCACGCAGACAAGAGATGCTTATTTACCAGAGAGAGACGGTCACTCCCCGGACTGCACTAGAGGCGAGCAGGCGTGCCGGAGAGCATGAACGCATCACTGTGTAGTTAGAAACAAGTCATGCACATGCACATATGAAGACACTGAGTGATGCTGTGATGGAAATGCGTTTAGACCACATAAACACACATATACTGGGGTCAGCAAAAACTCAGACACATACGTGCATGCAGGCAAGCAGTTCAAACATTTATGGACAGGCCTTAAAGGACTTTCCTCAAGAAAGGGACATGACCTATAGGTGACCTTACATATGAGGTTAAATATGTACAGTATAGTCTTTCTCTGACTGTCTGTCACACTCACACACATGAAGAGAAGACAAAACGAGAACAGGAGATTAAACAGGAAAGACAAGACTAACAGAAGAGAATGAGACAAATATGAAGTGATGATACAGGAAAGATAGATTAGACCGAGAAAAGAGATAGAATAGAAAAGAAGAGGAGACAAGACATAAGAGACAAGAGAAAAGAAAAGAGAAGAGAAAATAGATGAGATTCCCGTATTCGGATGAGATGTTAAACTGATGTCCTGACTCTCTATGGTCATTAAAAATCCCAGAGCACTTATCATAAAGAGTAGGGGTGTAAACCTGGTGTCCAGGCCAAATCCACCACCCCCCCCCCCATTGGCCCTCCTCAATCATGGCCTCCTAATAATCCCCATTAATGAATTGCCTCTATAATGCTACTCTCTCCTCTCCACCAATAGCTGGTGTGTGGTGAGCATACTAGTTCACTATGGATGCCGGCGCATCATCCATGTGGATGCTGCACACTGGTGGTGGTTGAGGAGAGTCCCCTGTTCACTGCTCTGAATGTAGTGTTAGAAAAGCGCTATATAAATGTAACATTCATTCATTCATTCTTTCAAGAAGTGACAGAGAAGAAATCAGACAAGCTGAGACAAGAGAGACAAAGGAGAGATGAGGATGAATAAGTAACAAGACATGATATTACAGAAGTAATGTGTTGGAATAGAAAAGAATAGATCAGGCAAAGAAAAGAGAAGAGTCAAAGACAAGATATGATGAGACAGAAGAGACCAGATAGTCAGGACAAAGAAGAAAGGAGATGAGAATAAACAAGAACAGAAGGCAATACAGAATAGACAAGACAAAGAGAAGGGAACGAGACAAAGACAGAAGACAATTAATAGATAGGATGAGAAGAGAAGAGACAAGGAAAGAAAAGGACCAGATGCATAAGAGACAGAACAGATGAGACATAACAGAGAAATGACAAGACATGATGAGACAGTAGAGAACAGAACAGACAAAGGAAAGATGAAAAGATGAGATGAAGAAGAGACAGAGAAGAGACAAGACAAAATGAAACAGAAGAGAATAGACAAGACAAAGTAGTAATGAGAAGAGGATGAGATGTAGAGTTTAGACAATACATTAAAAGGATAAGATGAATAAGGAACAGAGAAGGGACTTGACTGAGAAAGACGAGATGTTATGAGAGACAAGACAAAGGAGAGATTAAAAGAGGATGAGATGAAGAGACAAAGAAGAGACGAGACGTAATGTGACAGAGACACAGCTTGATGAAACTGATGAGACAAAGAAGAAAAAAGATAAGAGACGAAAGAAGACAAGGTAAAGACTAGATGAATAAGAGACAGAAAAAAGATGAGACGAAGATAATATGTGAGACAATAGAGAGATGAGAAGATAAAATGAAGAGACAGAAGAGATGTTACAGAGATTCAACGTGGAGAGAACGAGACAAAGACTAGACTAATATGAGATGTGAAGTGAACACGATGAGACAAAGAAGAGACAGAAGAGACCATACAAAAGAAGAAGAAAACGAGACAAATATGAGATGATGATTCACCAGAGATACAGTATATGAGACAGAAAAGAGATAAGACGAGAATAGAGAAGAGGAGATAAGACAGAAAAGAAGAGAAGAAATATTAGACGTGATGAGACAAGAGAATAGACAAGACAAAAGAGAAATAAGATGAGGATGAGATGTAGACAATATGAGACAGAAGCAACGTGATGAAATAGACGAGGCAGAGAAAAGAGAAGAGAATGAGATAAAGATGTGATGAGACAGAAGAGAAGAGATAGATGGGACAAAGAAGATAGGAGACGAGAATAAACTAGAACAAGAGACAAGGCAGAAGAGACAAGATGAAGAGAACGAAACAAAGATGAGACAAGAAGAGATGTTATGAGACAGAAAAGATGTGATAGATGAGACAGCGACAAGATGAGACAAGAAGAGATGAGACAAGAAAAGAACAAGATGAAGAAGAGACAGAGAAAAGATGAGACGAGACAAAGGTGAAATTAGATGTGGATGAGATGTAGAAGATACAAAACATGACGTGACAGAAGCAACATTATGAAACAGAAAAGAATAGACGAGGCAAAAATTAGAAGAGAATGAGATGAAGACGAGATTTGATGAGACAGAAGAGATAGATGAGACAAGGAAGAAAGAAGACAAGAATAATTAAGAACAAGAGACAAGACATAAGGGACAAGACGAAGAGAACAAAACAAATATGAGACAAAGACTAGCTGTGATGAGACAGAAGAGAAGTGATAGATGGGATAAAGAAGAAAGGAGAGGAGAATAAACAAGAACAGGAGACAAGACAGAAGAGACAAGGCGAAGAGAACGAGACAAAGATGAGAAAAATACTAAAGGTGATGAGAAGAGAAGAGGTATACGTATATACAAAAACACCACACTTTTTTCATTTGCCAAAGGTTTCTTTTCACTTCAGAATATGTGGCTTAGAATCTTAAAAGCCACTAAATCAGTCTTGCCAAATGAATGTGATATTTCCCTTTGGGTGAGAAGGCTTTTTATTATGCTAGCACAGAGCAAAAAATAAACCTGCTTTGCAAAAAATGGCTACCTTAAGGTAAAGGTAATAGCAGTTTTGACTCATTTGAGGCTGGGGAAAGCCATTTTTCTCTCTTAGATTGAAATGTTTCTCAGGTACAATTACCTCCTAACGCCATCTCAAGAGATGGAGAGAAACTAAAGTCTTTGTGCTGTATACAGTATCTATTAAAGTCATCATGAAAAAGCCTTCACAACCACAAGATTTTACACATTATTACATTGTGATGAAAAAAGGCAAGCATTTTTCTTTGGAAAGTGTATATGTATAGGTGTTATAGGCAGTTCCCAAGGGTGGCAGCGTTCTCTGGGGTAGCATGGATTATATATATACTGTATAATATACAGTGGGGTCCAAAATCTTTAAAAATATGGGGAATTTATAAAGATTTGAAAAGATTCTACACTATTATAAGTCATTTAACAAATAAGCAAAAACTTACTAAAACTATGTGAACTACTTTAATAAAAGGTCAGATCCAAAGTTATGAAAGTTACACACTTTCATTTTAAGAATACATTTAACCCTATGCTGCCCCACACATAGTCAAAGACATGTCTTTCTTTTTTGTTGTTGGGAATCTGTGACAGATAGAGAACAATTGAATTTCCTGCTCATTATTACATTACAGGATGGTATTAGTAACCGTACCCTAGAGGTGGTCTCTAATTAACTCCTGCCAAGTGACACTTCCTACAAGCCTCTCCTGGATTACAGAGCCGACCTTTGATCCACATTTTAATTTCCCAAGGAAGGAGAGAAAAAAACACCATGTCTATTTTTAATAAATGAGAAGATGACTTTGACGGGTGGGGATTAGGTATTTAGTGAGACACAAACAAACATTAGAAGGGTTGGTAAAATTCTCTCATTCCCCCATTTCCTTTTTCAGTTCGAGTAAGTGTAAAACACTAGACAAAACCTCATTTTCCCCTTAACACTACAAACAATACACACATCCCTCAGTGTAAAAGAGTGTATCTCTCCTTTTCCTCCACTGCACAGATCTGAAATGACAGGATGGACCCGAGTGATGAAACAGACACGCTCTCTTTAGCATGGTGAGGTGTATTCACCTCAAGTCCATTCCTGATGGAGCCATGCCAACTGCTATTCAGACATGGCCTACAGCGCCACCTGCTGGAGAGGAGAGTGAATAATCCCTAACATCTTAAATGAATATGTTCTTTTAATGCTTCTTTAAATAAAACCAACATGACTACAGCACTTTGATTTTCAAACAACATTTAAGAGGGCACCATTTTGGAATGATTCTATCAAACAGATGATAAGGTGATTTGAAAGAACATTTATGTATGATTTTTAACATTCTATCAGACAAATAATGTGTTCAATAAATAGTTAATAAATTGCATTGTGCTGTTTTGAGCAAAATGCTAAAATTTTTATAAATGTTAGGATATTATTATGCCAAAGATAAAAGGGTTGACAATCTTACAGTTTCATTTGACAAGCCCTGTGCTCAAATATATTCTTACAAAAATTCCCTTTTCAATTACAATAAACATAAATTAATACAAAATCAAGGTGCTAAGCTGAAGATTATTCCTCACTGACCCCTGAAAAAAGAGAAGACTTTCAAAAGTCCACCTTTTGAAAGGATAATACTGTAATTATAACAAACTGACTTTGCTTTAAAAAGAAAATTCTTTTTAAAATTCTTCAAAATTCTACAAACAATACCCCATAATGACAACGTGAAAGAAGTTTGTTTGAAATCTTTGCAAATTTAAGTATTCACAGCCTTTGCTGAATACTTTTTTGAAGCACCTTTGACACAAATTACAGCCTCAGTTATTTTTGTGTATGATGCTACAAGCTGGCACACCTAATTTTGGGTAGTTTCTCCCATTCATCTTTGCTGGACCTCTCAAGCTCCATCCAGTTGGATGGGGAGAGTCACTGCACAGTCATTTTCAGATCTCTCCAAAGGTCTGGCTGGGCCACTCAAGGACATTCACAGAGTTGTCCCGTAGCCACTCCTTTGTTATCTTGGCTGTGTGCTTAGGGTCGTTGTCCTGTTGGAAGATGAACCTTTGCCCCAGTCTGAGGTCCAGAGCGCTCTGGAGCAGGTTTTAATCAAGGGTGTCTCTGTAATTGCTGCATTCATCTTTCTCTCGATCCTGACTAGTCTCCCAGTTCCTGCTGCTGAAAAACAACCCCACTGCATGATGCTGCCACCACCATGCTTCAGTGTAGGGATGGTATTGGCCAGGTGATGAGTGGTGCCTGGTTTCCTCCAGACATGACACAAAGAGTTCAATGTTTGTTTCATCAGACCAGAGAATTTTGTTTCTCATGGTTTGAGAGTCCTTCATGTGCCTTTTACTGAGTGATGGCTTCCGTCTGGCCACTCTACCATACAGGCCTGATTGGTGGAGTGCTGCAGAGATGGTTGTTCTTCTGGAAGGTTCTCCTCTCTCCACAGAGAAATGCTGGAGCTCAGTCAGAATGACCATCAGGTTCTT
This sequence comes from Xyrauchen texanus, assembly GCF_025860055.1. Taxonomy (NCBI): domain Eukaryota; kingdom Metazoa; phylum Chordata; class Actinopteri; order Cypriniformes; family Catostomidae; genus Xyrauchen; species Xyrauchen texanus. Next base: position 44,590,726 of record NC_068282.1, on the reverse strand, counting down.
GGTCACCTCCCTGACTAAGGCCCTTCTCCCCCGATCGCTCAGTTTGGCCGGGTGGCCAGCTCTAAGAAGAGTCCTGGTGGTTCCAAACTTCTTCCATTTACGGATGATGGAGGACACTGTGCTCATTGGGAACTTCAATGCTGGAGACATTTTTCTGTACCCTTCCCCAGATCTGTGCCTTGATACAATCCTGTCTCGGAGGTCAACAGACAATTCCTTGGACTTCATGGCTCGGTTTGTGCTCTGACATGCACTGTTAACTGTGGGACCTTTGTATAGACAGGTGTGTGCCTTTCCAAATCATGTCCAATCAACTGAATTTAACACTGGTGGACTACAATCAAGTTGTAGAAACATCTCAAGGATGATCAGTGGAAACAGGATGCACCTGAGCTCAATTTTGAGTGTCATGGCAAAAGCTGTGTATACTTATGTACATGTCATTTTTTCGCTTTTTATTTTTTATAAATTTGCAAAGATTTCAAACAATCTTCTTTCACATTGTCATTATGGGATATTGTTTGTAGAATTTTAAGGAAAATAATGAATTTAATCAATTTTGTAATAAGGCTGTAACATAACAAAATATGGAAAAAGAATACTTTCCTGATTCACTGCAAATATGATGGTAACAGGGTTAATACACAAAATGACACAACCTATGTCTTTTTAATACATAATGTCAATTAAATAAATAAACAGAGATAGACAATAAAGACAAAATGTAAATATAGCAAGGAAATATCACACTGTGAATTTGGAGACAGTAGGTAAAAAAATCTGCTGCCTGAAATCAATACTAAATTCGAATCACTGCCTCCCAGTGGTCAATTCTGGAAGTGATGTTAAACGTTTGTGCACGTTTGAGCTTCAGTTTCTGGGGGAAATGTCCACAGAATAACGTGAGTTGCTTTTTTAGTTGTTAATGATGAAATAGATCACATTTAAACTGATGCAAAATAGAGCGCAACATTGCCCCACCCACTTATTCAGCCATCTGGTTTCCGGAAGTATTTTCCCCATTAATTTCTTCCATAGGCTTTTCAAATCCTCCATTAAATAGTTGTAAAGCATGAACTAAAACCAACCAGCTTTGTGATGGATCACAACATTACAGACTTTGTTTTAAGGCAAAAAAGTATTTGAAAATCTGACAAAAAGTCAAAGGTACAAGTCTGTGTACGTACTGTATTTTATGAGGGCACGAACTACAATCCCATGAAGCATTGTGAATATAAAACTATGGAAATATATAAAACTATTGATTTTAGGTTGTTGATTATAAGTATAGAAAACAATATAGTTTTCAGATAAAAGACTAAGCATATGCCATCGATAAACAACCTCAGAACTCATGGTAGCTCTTTCTTTAAAGTTTTATATGTTAGCATTGATAATCAATTTGTCTATGGAAAAATGTATGGGATTTTTACTTCCGGAACCAGACTGTTGCGCTCTATTGTGGGGATGGCAGTTGTTAGTAACTCTGCTGAAGAGGGTTGATACATGAATTTTCAAAGCAACATGTCGATTTACCAGTGTGATCATGTTGAACAGAGGTTGGGACATGCAAAAATGTGTTACCCTTATGTCAGGTTATTGGAGATTGTTGATGTGCTTAGAAAAATATCTATATTAACACGCAATGTTGCAGTAGTTGTGTTTTTCTTTGCAGGCTTTACTGCATGTGTCTGTAATGGCAAGGTAAGTTAACACCATGGGCAGCGGTGGAGGGGGTAATATTCACTGCTGGTTATGAACTTCAGCGTTCGCCACATATCCAAACAAAATCTATGAGGAGTTAGTGAGAATGAGATTACAGCCCTGGGTATAAAGACAGACACATACTGCATGCACAGGTGAGCACGCAGGCTATTTTCAGATTGGAATACTAGCTTACTACTAACTGAATACTACGCAGTACATACTGTATACTTCCTGACCTCATAACGTTGCATGTTTATAGACAACTACTCTTAGTATTTCACCTTAATATACTGCAGATCTACTGTAGAAAGTAGTATGGTAGTATGCTATTCGCACTATACAGGTTAAGTTCGGAATAGCACAATACTCTCATTATTTATCCTTTATATATATACTGCAGAAATATTAAGAAGTATGCTAGTATGCTAAACCAGTTATATCTGTTTAATAGACCAATCCCATTGTTTACAAACATTGCAGCGTTATGCTGCAGAAAGCTGGCACACTGTTGTTCTAGATTTGACCGATTAGATAGCTAGTTCTAAATATTGCTAAAAGATAATATAGAATAAAAGCCTCCAGGTTAAAAGCTAGCTAGGTTTGAGTAAACTATTGCTAGTAACACACAGCTATAACAAAGTCTTTATAGCAATTCAGTCCACTGTCGGCCATGTTTGGAACGCTCTTGGGAACCAATTTCCTGTCATGAAAGTGCAGCTCATATCTACTTGAATGGGGAAAGACTGAAATCTCCAAAATAGTTGGTCAAGTTTACGATCAAAGAATATTTCAAATCAGCAGCAAAATCTGATAACACTGGTATCATAAATTGTGCTTTTTATTAATTTTTTTTTACCTCGGATTACACTAAAAAATGCAATTTTCCTGCTTGTGCTATAGCTTATGCACATGTGTGTTCTCAAGTTTATTGACAGGCCATGTCTGTATCTAAATGATTTGCTCTTTTACCTGTAAGGTGGGACTTCCTTTCTACATCCACTGACCGTTGGCTGCCATTGGGCGTTCTAATTTCTCCCATTCATTTTAATAGAAGTGTCCCGTCTCTGCTAAATAGTCTCTGGCTATAATCATTGATTGAACAAAAGTATATCACAAAATGATCATAGATAAAGAAATATTCTTAGCTATACTATTATTAAAGTGAAATGAGTTAATAATATACCTGTAACAATGTTAGCAGCAAAGCCGTGAGTTTGATATTATCTTCTCAGTCCAGTCATCACTGTTGAAGGAATCCGATAAAAGCGAAGCCCTTGGTTTTTTCCACTGTCATTTTGACAGCCAGCAGTGCAGCATGACATTTCATTTAGCTTAATGGTGCAATATGTAACAATTTTCATGTAAAATTTGCCTTTTTTTTGCCAATGTGTGAACGGCTTGTAACGCAACTTAAAATATTTGCCCTACCCGGACTTCCTAGGTTGCCTATTAAAGCTTGTAGACTCATTTTCATGCAAAGGCATAGTTTTGCCAGGAAAATCCAAAGGATGTGACATTTATGCACGCTCCAGAGAGCCTTGCCTAAGAAAGTAATAGCTTCTCTTCCGTTATTCAAAAGCGACAACAAAATGCAACACTAGGTAACATTTTCTTAGAGACTGAATCCAGCAAACATTCTGCTCCCAGCACAACACCAACTCCTACACAAACTCAGAGTATGCCAAAAACAAAAACAAAAATAATAATTTGTCTACTGAATCCCATCTGGCTAAGCTGTAACGTGATCAAAACTGCACCTGAATTGTCGTTCTTTGTATTAGACTGGTTAGCATACATAACTGCAAAGCATGTGAAATATAGTGCCATAAGGACTGATCTGAGTAATGTTTGCTAACTTGATCTTGCTTGCTAACACTGACAAATTGCAAGCTACCTTGCTTTGTAACTTTCGAATAATTTCAACAATCTTCTCTTTATACTAAAAGTCAGGTATACAGGGTCAATTTAAGCAAATACACTGGTTTCTTATTCATAGTACAACATATGACATACAAAACATACTATAGTCCAACATAACTGTAAACTGTCTGGTATAGTTCGGTAGTATAGCTGTATGTGTGTATCAATATACTATGTTAGCTTATAAGTAGTTTTAGTTTAGTCTCAAAGTTTGTAGTAAAACAATCATAACTGAAATTTTAATTATGCTACCTCATCTGTCAGCATGACGCCGGTGGATCGCATTTAGCCTCTTTCTATGTTACATCATTGTTTTGGCTGATGCTCGCTCGCTCACGTCCCTGTGGAGTGTGTGCACGAGCAACAGGTAGCTGGCTGCAGTTCACTTAACGGCCACAGGTGTCATTAATAACAAGAGTTTCTGAATCTTACATACTGCACCTTTAACCAGACAATTTAAAGGTAACAGCTAACTTTTTGAGGACTGTTGGGTCAGCTAACTACAGGATTGTTTTACTGTTCATGCCGGTCTTTTTGCCACCACTTCCATCTGTGTCATAGGCAGTGACGTTGCCATTGTATGCTTAGTTCAGAATAGCATACTCGTACTGTTCCTACTATTTCTGCAGTACAGAAATATGGGAAGGATTATGGTAGTATGCGATTTCAACTATAGGCTACAGGTTAAGTTTGAATTAGCATACTAAACTTACTGTTTCTCCCTTATCTTTATAATGCAGAAATAGTATGTAGTATGGTAGCCCGCCAAGTTCAGAATAGTTACCATTTCTCATGTATTTACACTAGCGGCCAAAAGTCTGTAATAATGTACAGATTTTGATTTTATGGCACTTTGGAGAATTAAAGTATCATTTCCTTTCAAAACAGCAAAGTGTATACATACATACAATATATACAAGTGTATATACTTCAGAATTAGTAAGGCGTATTCTGTATGGTATTCCAACTATTCCGGTATGGTTATGTTAAGTTAGGTTAGAATACTATAACTATTTCTCCCTGATCTTTATACTGCAGAAATAGTAAGTAGTATATGCCATTCCAACTATACCGGTTAAGTTCAGAAAAGCATATAATTTCTTCAGTATCTACTGCTGTATATAATACCTCTGATATTACCTTTTTCCTGGAGGTTCAACAAGATAAAGAGTGTGTGTGTGTGGGGGGTTATTGAAAATGTAAAAATGCACTGAGTTTTTTTGTGAGGGTTATGTTTAGGTGATATAATCTATAGTTTGTACAGTATAAAAATCATTAAGTCTATGGAAAGTCCTCATAATGATAGGTAGACCAACATGTGTGTGTGTGTGTGTGTGTGTGTGTGTGTGTGTGTGTGTGTGTGAGAGAGAGAGAGAGAGAGAGAGACTGACTATTACCTCAGAATTATTTTCAATTATCTGTCAGTATTGTCACAGGGAAATTAAAATAACCAAATTTCCCCACCAAGCGCCGCTTTTATCTACTCCTCTCTCCCCGCCTGCTTGATGAACACGTATCTAGAGAGCAGCAATTCTAAGTTATACTCTTCTTCTTTTTTCGCTTATTACATGGAGAAACCTATTTTGCGAGTGTAAGTCAAGACCAAGAGAAGTGGTAAAAATTGGCGGGCCCTGCTTCTGAAGCGCGTGACACAAATTCATTTAATTTATTGTTTTGCGTATCTAGTTTTGGACACACGTGTACAGACGTGCTCATATTACAAGAATTATCGCTTAGTGGTGTGACGAAGTCTTCTATGCCTGTGGAAAAATAGCTTATTTTACACAGACAACTCAGCGCGAGTGTGTTTGTGTGTTTTATGGGGGGTTGGGGTGTTGGGTTGACTGTGCTGTCTGTATTCGTCTTATCATATTTAGAGAAACGTTAACCTGCTTTGACGGGGGCACATACAAGGGGTCGCAGATTTAGAAGATTTATTCAGCATCAGTTTGACAATTCTCTGTCAAAATCAACTTTGACAGCACGTTGCCGGGGTCCTATTTTTTTATTTTTTATTATTATTATTATTTCTTGACTTAGGTCATAAAATCACCTCAGGAAAAATACTAGAATCCTCAGAATACAAGATTAGTTCCCGTTTTTATTGAAAGTGCCATATGAACGCTCTTCTCTGGCCTCCCTGGTATTTTTCATTTGATGCAACTTTCTAATTACAAGCCTAATGCGAATGGAATGATGAGCAGTACAATACGCGTGCCAATGAGAGGAAAGCGGCCCTCCATGCAGCAAATTATCCTCCCAGCACGGAAGCATCTGTGCTCAGCCGAGACGCGAGGAAAACAAGGTTTACCTCTCTTCCCCTACCCCCCCTAAAAACAGCCCGGCAATCAATAGAAAGTTCATTTCAGACAGGCGCTCTGTTAATCGGTTTGGCTGCACACGTACCTGTCCCTAATGACCTTTCCAGCACAACAGGGTGATAATCTTCATTCAAATGAATCTCTGCGCAACGCGTCACAAACACACACACAAACACAGGAGACTGGTTTAGGAGTAAGGAGTAGGCTACAAGGACTTTTTGTGTATATTTAATATATACTCAAACTAGATTTTTTAAAAAATTAAGAAAATCCCCCAAAGATGAAAACTGTCATCATTAACTCTGATGTCCTTCTAAACACATAACGATTTTCTAATGCGGAACACAAAATCAGAATATCACAGTCCATCTTTTCAATCCAATGACAGTTGATACCGACATAAAATGGCAGTTGATAGTATCATAAAAGTAGTCCATGCAACTCATGCATCATATTCCAAGTCTTCTGAAGACATATGATGAAAGTGAATGGGATCAGTCCATAAATGCTTACACACGCATCAAATTATAGCCATTAGACGTAAACATTATATGTGGTAACATGATTTTACTGTGATAAAATCACTTACTAATGATACCGGTGTAAAGTTATATCCAATACAAGGATTACAGGGTTTAGTTGTCATGGCAACAGAAACTTTACACAGATAATGTTAGTAAGTGATTTTATCAGACAATAATTTTGTTAATACATCAAATGTTTACATCTAGTGGCTATACATTTGAAACAGTGTTTCAGTGTAGCATTCACTTCCATTGTATGTGCTTACTGTAACCAGGAGTCGTTGAAATAGTTTTCTGTAGGAATCGGCGTTATGCCACGAATGCTGTTAATTTTGCTTTAAAGGGATAATTCACCCAAAAATGAAAATCATGCCATCCCAAATGTGAATGTTCTGCAGAAGAAAGTGAGTCACAAGCAAATTTTTCTAGAATATTTCAGCTCTGTAGTTCCACACAATGGAAGTGAATGGGTACCAAAACATTGAAACTCCAAAAAGCACATAAAGGCAGCATAAATGTAATCCATATGTCTCCAGTGTTTTAATTAATGTCTTCTGATGCTTACCGGTCAGTTTTTTATAAAACAAAATAGAACTTATTTTTTATAACAAATCTTGACAGCTGTCTCCTTGGACATCATGATTTCAAGCTCATTAAAACATGTAAAGAGTGGAAAAATTGTTGTTACACTAGTTGGTTTCAAATACCAATCTCAAAATTGTCAAAAATAAAAAAAAACAATATTTGGGGAATTTTATCCTCAAAACTAAAATGGTAATACATTATATAAAGAAGGTAGAATTTAACCAAAAGGTTGATCTGTGGTCTCATGACTAGGGTATTTTACATACTCAAGTCACATTGTGAAAGAACCATTTCTTGCTGTTTTACTTGTACTAATTTTAATAAAATATCTGTCAGCAAAAGCAATGTTCTATTTATACTATTTGTATTTAAGTCATTAAATATGATTTGTACTCTGAAGATGCCTTTAAAATTCTAGGTCGTAGTTCATACTTCAAAATATGTATTATTCTCAAATCAGTCTCAATATACAGAAATTTACCCCACTTACAAAACACAAAAAAAATGCAAACAGGTTGTGTAAACTCTTCAACCCTTTAGACACCTGAGTCCTCATTCCACCCCGTGTATCTCATCTATTTTTTGGAGTTGTGCCCACACCTCTTTAGGATTCCTCAAATCTATCTCTTAAAATTAGTGTAACACAAATAATTGCAAAAACTATATATGCAGTACTGTGCAAAAGTTTTAGGCACTTCAGATGTTTCACAAAAAACAATTGTCTTAAGATGAACATATTCCGCTTTAGGTATAGATGTACAGGGAAAAATACATTTTAGACTCCCTAAACATTACTTTTTCCAAATAGAAAAGATTAGAATAGAAGAACAGGGAGCCCTGCAACAGATGTCATGGCCCACACAAAGCCCCCCACTGAACATCGAGTCAGTCTGAGATTACATACAGAGACCAAATATTGAATTAGCTTTACATTTACTGGACATTGTATGGCATTAAGTGATAAATGAAAACGATTTAATTATTTTTTTAAGATATCCTCGCTATGAAAAAGTTTTAGGCACTTGTGAAAATTTTTGCAAAGTATACACATACACACATATATCAAATTAAACTATAGCAAGTTTTAACACTTGATATATATATATATATATATCATGACTAATGTTATTTGTGTGTACTGAAATAATGCAAGTTGTGCATCTATTTAGACTCAAGTGCCTGAGAAAATATACAGTATGTAAGATACACATACATCACACAGGTGTAGATTATGTCTTATGTGTAGCTCAGTAAGTGTTGCTACTCATGAAAATTCAGTGAAAAAGGAGTTGTATCATCTTTAATTGATGAAAAATACAACAAAAATATTTTTTATTATTTTCTAATTGTCATGAAAATATTTTGAAAATTTGACACTATCTGGGCATTTTGTACATCATTTTTTTATAGATACAAGTGTCGGGTCTCTAAAGACCAAATGTGTCAGTGTTTTGGAAAATTACCATGCATTTAAGGGTTAAGTTAACTTTTCCTGGGTGGGATTTTTTTTGTACCCAAGACATCTAGGTAATATGTCAATACAGAAGTGGACTCGAAAATAACCCTACTATGAGGAATATTAACTAATAATAAAAAAAAAAAGTATTTAAGTAAGCGTAAAAAGTTACAACTTGCCCTCTAATCAACAGAATGGTCCATACTCTTTGATGAACTACATAATTGAAATTCTTTATAGCCTAAAGAATGAACAAGTTGAACGTCATTTTTTTTTTTTTTATTAAATCAAATGTGACAGATTTCTACTGTAAATTCCTGTACCTCACAAGATTCTGAAGCTCAACCAACTAAACAGAAAAAAAAAAATAAAATAAAAAAATCTAATTCCCTGTAGCACCACTAAGTGGCGTCAAAGGCAGTCTAAAAGATTGCAGTTTTTTCAAGCCCCTCCTTCATTACCACCACCTTTGAACTTCTAGTAGATATAGGTGGTGAAAAACCAAGCGCACATACATACACACACACACTGCCTCAAATGTCATCCAGTCACAGAAATATATTAAATGGAAGCAACACATTTCATTAACTATATTAATTACAGCTATATGTCATTTTAATCCATTAGTAGTACTGTAGTTTTACAATCAGTTTTAATCCTAGTTTAATTGAACCCAATTTTAAAGTCATAAATTCGGTTTTAGATTACGCGTACCCCTGGTTGGGAATCACTGATGTATTGGCACCCACAAAAAACAAAAACAAGTTTGTCTACAAGCTTTATTGGCTTATATTTCACAATGCATTCCACAGACATTCTTTAGCATATTTTCATCAAAACAGAGTTACAATTTACAATGACCTGCATGAAAAACAGTGCTTGAAATTTGCGAGTTCTTAAAAAGCATTTGCCGTTTCAGGTATTCGATCTATGAGGGCGATGGCGAATTCTGCTAATGCCGGTTGATTCTGACAAGACAAGGTGGTGATGAGACAGGCCTTTATTTTTTTCACTAAACAGCTAAAAACTTCAATGGATATAAAAGGTGTAATATGATGTAACCGATCCCTGTGCGAAATAAAACTGCTACAAGACACTAGAAGCCTCTTTAATGATTTAATTTCCTCAATATTAACAGTTACATCACAACACCACTGTGTTCTATCACGCCAACACAAACAAAAAAAGGCTAAAAACAAAGACTTGAAGGAACTTCGTAACAAAGAATTCACTTTTATCGTACAGTCACCTTCAAACAAGGTGAACACTCACTGACCGAATATTAAACGAAAAGACCTCATCAAATCCTGCCTTCATCAACGTCAGCTCCTCAGACTACATTTTGCAATGGTGCGTATCTACATATTGCAATGGTGCGTATTTCGCAGATATCCATCTGCGTTTCCTTTCAAAATAGATCTAGCTCTCCATGTTTAAAGACAGTGAAGACTCCTTGTGAAAGCAACTGATAAGTGGTTTAAAAAATGATTCAAATTCTCGGTTATGCCAAGATTTCAAACACTGGGGGAGGGGAAAGGTTTACATTGCATCGTCTAAGGCCTTTTTTCTTAAATCAAAACACGATTCTTTCTGTCCATCACATCTCTTGTTCCACCATTAATCACATTTCATGCACAGAAAACAGTCTAACTTTCTTCACTCTGTCTTTGGCTTCGCACCGGGAATCTTGGCCTGGATCCTGGTAATGAGTAAACAAAAAGGAGAAATCATTAGAAGACAGGCCTTTCAAGGGAAGAAATCATTCTGATCGGTCCTGTGACAGACAGGTATAGCCCAACCATGTTCAGATTTTAATCCATTTTACTCTTAGTATTGGCATAGTTACTGCATTTTGGCTATGTAGGCCAGTATACTTGACAGATCAAATGGGCTGTCTAACACCAATACATTTATACTGAGGTTTAGGAGTACAGTTAGGTTTTTGGTAAGGATTGGGGTAGGGTTAGGGCATGGGGTAAGGTTAACCGTGTAACTTACAGTACCTGCATTTAATTACATCTGTAATGTAAATACAATGCAACAACACATACTATATGTGCATTAGTACTTTGTATCAAATGCTTAAGTACAGAGTTGTTAAAGGCACCCAATATAAAGTGGGTTTCCACAGGAACAAAACACTTTATATGGTCTGTATATTGCATTAAACAGAATCAGTCTATAAACTAGATGCATAATTGGACATTCACAATAGTAAAATACTGACATAGTGGCTGGTATTGAGGAAAACAATTCAGGATATAAAAATGCACTTACTTTCCCACAATATCTTTGATTTGCTTGTTCACCAGTCCATAGTAATGGTCAATTTGTGCCTGTATTAGGAGTGACAGAGAAAAATTACAGATTTATGTTGTATATGATCATGGAGGACTCCTATAAATACTTAATGAACCACGACACCTGCCGGAGCCAGAAGCTAGCATTGTCTTTACATGCCAAATAGAAACACAGCAAACGTACCTGATGTTTTTCATAGATGACTGGCCAACTGAAAGCACCAATGAGACCTAAAGGATGACAAAAATATTATCAGGGTGGAAAATAAACTTCACTTAAGACTCCTAATCAGATACATTAAATGTAAGATTGATTTTCTGCCTTTCATACAAGAAAAGTACCACATCATTTTAACTAATACATGGCTTTTTTTGGTTTACAATCTCCAACATACCCAAAATAAGGATGGTGAGACCGTTGAACAAGGCACCAATATAGGTCAGGATCCACATGAGAACTGCAAACTGAAGGTAAAAAGCAATGCATGTGTCAACATACAACTGAATGAGAACTGCCTAGAGGCAACGTTTAGTGACATGTATGAAATGCATTTTTACAAAGCTGCACAGGAAGAGAAAACCTTTAAAGATGACCTCATGACTTGATGGGAACATGGTGATGGGACTTTTGTGCCAATGACTGGTTACATTACATTTAAAAGGCTAATATTGGGAAAATTTGCAATAGGAAACTTTTAAAATAGGACAGTTCATTGAAAACATACACCGAAATCCTAAAAATGCAGGTAAATTAGTAAAATTACATATATTAGCTTATAAAACCAAATAGAACATCACTACATGGTAACTACCAGTTAACCACTTAAGTTTCCCCCCCCCCCATTCGTTTTCCATTACAATTTCAAACACTTTACAGTGCAAGTTTCAGAACCTAAAACTTCCTCCTGCAGTCAAAAATGACTACTTACAAAATCTTTGGATTACTGACACAAGAAAGTTTAATACATTAACCCATGACCACCACATTTACATATCAGCGATGTTGTTGCACACATCTAGGGATGCCACGATGGAAGTTTGTGTTATTTGCAAATTTCTTGGTTGCATAGACCTTTGAATCTCCAAAAAGAACAGGCAGTCAGCATAAGTCATCCATACGACTACACTGGTTAAATTAGAGCGAAACGATCGCTTTTGTTGAGGAAAGATAAATATTTATGTACTTTAACTATAAATCAATCATCACAGAGTCATATGGATGATATTTATGTGACTGCCTGTTCTTTTTGAAGATTCAAAAGGTCTAGTGACCAGAGAGATATTATTCCATGTTTCTTCAAATGTGTTCTACTAAAGACAGAAAGTCTCTACATCTAGGATGGCATGAGGGTGAGTAAATGGGAGTGTTTAAATTTGTGTGTGAACTATACCTTTAAGCAACCATTTGACTGTCAGACATCCCACCATAAAGTATACATGATACTGTCCTTATCTGTACCTAAACACCTCACAAATAAACCTGTGGGTTTACACATATGTAAAAGAAACCTCTGGAAAACTGGTCTGTTTAATTCTGAAAATAAAAAACTTGACCGTTATTGCTGGACCCCAGGAGGGGAGGGGGGAGGGGTAATGCATGATATGACCCTTTCAAAAGGTAGCCATAATGGATTTTTAATAATCTAGTTTTAAATGCCAAAATAATAAATTGCAACCTTTGGGTAAATTTACATTGTAAACAACAGATGCATTCCACTCACTCAAAAAGGAAATAAAGCTACAACTTGAGTGATCTAACAAATGGCAGAGCCCATTTAAAAACCATCAGCACAAATGGTGGCTCGTAATTGGACATCACTCAATATAGCTGCCTGAGCACAGAGCAAGTGAATGCTGGGATGGAATCGACCTCCAGAACTGTGAAAGGGCAGGGGGCATCTGACTGTAACTTTATCTAGACCCCAATAACCTCCGCCCCCCCTGCACGGGGCAGTAAATCTCCTTACACTGATGGTTTGGAATGCTGGGCTGCCCTGCATTTGAGACACAGGTCAATGCGCCAAGAAAAGCCAGGAGGTGCTGATTTAACATTAATGATATTTGCGTGTTTCCATTACGACACAGAGTGACTTACATCGAAAGACATTTAAAAAGTCACGGCAAAATGTTAAGATAAGTGGTCATCCAATATGTGATTTCCAATGGCCTACTCTTAAGCTATTAAATTTGGTCCCCCAATTTTGAATAATTGGTTAGTCTTGGCATACTAGGTTACATTGTCTGCATTTTCACACTAGTTAAACCATTGTCATTTCAGATACCAAGGTGCTAGTTTGCCCCAAATGCCACAAAAAGCAAACTAGATATAACAAAATGTAGCAATATACAGGTCAGACTAAACAAATGCAGCTCTTTGAACGGCTCACTCGACATAATTGGAATGCCCTCAGCATGGCAAACCAGTCATTACAGCAACACACTGGGAGGTGAAAGGAGTAGTCCAGTTATTCATTCACGACCATTCAAACCTGCGGTAAGCCCGATCATGTGACTGGGGTCTAAAACAGGGAATCACATGACTATATACCAGCATTTCATTAAGATTCCTCACAGCCAAGACTTTAAACCCCCTGATCCCCCTTTAAAACCAACATTTAAACCACAGTTTCTGGCAGTGGCGAGAGAGAGAGATAGAAAGAGCGAGAGGCACAATTTCTATACGGTCAAAGCTCAGTCCAAATCCCCTCAGCCTGGACAACAAAGGCTGCTTTGTGGAGTCGTTTGTGACCCTTTCGTGCTACACTTGACCAAACCCACAAACCTGAATGCCAGCCATTCCTACCAAAAACAAATTGGAGGCCAAGGCTCTGTTCAAATTTAATCTAGGTAAAGGTTGACTGCTTTGAATAAGATAAAACGGAATTAGAATAAATAAATACAATTTAAAAAAAAAAAAACTCACTACATAACTGGCACACTTCTATACGTGTTATTTTATAGATTTAATGACTTTTTATTGCTTCTCATTTTAGAGATAGATTTTTTTTGTAACTCTGTAATCTGCAAAAAACAATTATGTTAGTTTGTGGAGGGTTTTAATTCCTCATCATTACACATTATGTATGTTTCACCACAGAGTATACACAACTTCAACTGGTGAATTTACTGTATAGGCTATAAAAAGCATAATTTGGTAAATACTTCCATATAGAGCAGTGTCGGTCATTTCAAAATTAGAGTCCCGCTTGTATTTTTGGCTTGTTTATAGTTAAAACAACAATATGCAGCAAATATGACGTTTTCTAGTTATACTTGTGATTTTGGTTGTACAAAATGTGGGATTTCATTCTTTTTGGACTCTTGTAGTCCCAATGTCTGTGCCCTTCATAGCAAAGAAAAACACAAAAATAATAAAATAAAATGATCAGCCTCTTCAATTACCTCAGTAATCAATATCTGCTAAATCCACTATCAGTCAACCTCTAGTTAAAACTTTTTGATTGTGGTCAGCATTCGTCCTTGCCATGCTTGAATTTAACTTTTAAAAATGCAAGTACTGGAATAAGTGGAAAATCAACTTTTTTGAAAAGTGTTTGTGCTTGTTCTATGCAATTAGCCTGCCTGTGCAAGTCAATTTTCCACATTTCTTTGATGATAGAGATACACACCCCCCGCACAGATGCTCCCTGAACTGCCGGTGTTCATAAAGAGACAGTACGAATTTAGCGGTTGAACAAATTAGTTAACTCCATGTACATACTTGTAAATTGTATAAATGATTTTAACAATGACAACTAGCATAATGGGCAAATTCCAATAAAAAAAATTATCATCCCTATGCTCTGCTCACTCCAAAAGGACAGAGCACCTGATGTGGGCATTCTGTAATGTACCGGTCACTAACAGTCTTGTGGAAGGGTCATGTTTTTGGAAAAGGACAATTTCTTGCAATTTTTCCTCATATGCATCTAGATATCAAATTCCTATGCATAACGGTAAAGCTTACAAATGCACTGTTTTTACCCACAAAGCCTCAGGGGAAAAAAGACAGAAGATTGGAAAATCAATGTTGATGTCCGTTTTGAGTGCATCTTTGGATGCCCCAAATCAAATGAAAGCCTGTGATCTTAAAGGACATAATCTGGATTTTATTTCCATTGTTCTCCTAGAACGAGACCAACCTTGAGCGAGTCCACCAGATCCTCCACCAGAAAGAGCCGTCGCAGCTCCCTGATGCCAGTGTTGATGTGCCCCAGAGTAGCATCACTGTACTTATGGACCATCTCCGTCGGGATTGTGATATCCTTATCCAGATACATCCTGTACAGAGATTGGGGAGGTTTACAACGAGACTCCTACTTTAATATCACATACACACTCTCAACATGAAGACAGCAAACAGAAGACCTTATGCAGCCTTCTAAGATACATAGTTTGGTTTTATTAGTCTAAAAGGGCTGTTCACACGGAATGCCTCCTTGCATTTAAAAAAAAAAGCTAGAGGCACCGCAACGAATAGAACAGAACCCAGGACTCTTTAAACAAACTTTCAAAAGCTGAAGTTCTTTTAACTTAAGATATCTTGGCAAAAATGCAGTACTCTTATAAGAGATACTGAAAAAAAAAGGGAATCGACCGCAAAAAAAACAAAACGCAAATCTGTGTTTGGTGTGAATGGCCCTTCAGGCGTATTTTCGGCCTCCTTTACTCCTGGTAATAAGATGCGCTTTGGGCAATCCGTTTGAAACTGGATGATGCTTAAGCCTGGTCTAAACAGGGTCAAAATGTTATAGATTTGGAGGTAGTCGAACATGTTTGTGACCACATTGGTCAGGTAGTGTAAACGCTCATCCTGTCAAACAGCAGTGCGGTTCCGCTTACTCGCCTGTCAATCAAATAATGTGCAAAAAAATAATGTGCAAAAACTTAAACCTGACCGGTTACATGCGACTTTGAAAAGGAAATAATCACGAGGAGCTCAATGAAAAAAATATTTCATGATGGTTTCGAAGCAAGAGATAATCAATAAAAACACATTACATAAAAGTAATTTTCACATGATATAGGTGCACGCTATTTATATTGAATGCTATTTCGTTGTTAGCTTAGCAACATGCTAACATCAAAATTGCAATCAATTGCGAGCAAAGTACCAGTACCATGTGTGTCGCAAGAAGTTGTTACCCATGTACAGCGCTCCAAATAAGTCACGTATGAGGTTACATTTCAGTTAAAAAGCTGCTATAGAAAGCAGCTCATTAGTTTTCAGAACATAAATTAGAAAGCATATTTTCCTGTTACAGCAAACATCGAAGAGATTTACAGATATTTTGAACTCATAACTTTCAAAAGACTTGGCAAGAATGTTTCAAGTTTTTGTATTCTGCTGCTTTAACTCACAGCAGGGAATTAACATTTTGGCATTAAGTCAAAAATATTGGGTGTAGTTCAAACATAAGCACCTCTTGTAAGCCCTGTAACTAAGCTCTCTTTACATAAAATGGAACAAACTGATTAAAGCAGGGATTATCTCCAATATTTTACATTCAGGCGATGCAAAGAGAACAAAACATGGTGCGCAAGTGTAAGATTAGTGCAATTACAATATGCCTGCACCAGTGTTTTACTATGTAGTGACTGGACTAATTTAACTACACTAAGTAGTTTGAGTGTGGTTCATCTGTTTTCAACACAGTAGCTTTTTTTAGTAACAAGTGGGGCTGGTATACAGATTTCCCTATTTGATTAGGATTCACAAGCTTTCGATTCTCGATTTGATTCCGATTCATATGGGTATATTTCTGTTCAATTGTCCATTTTGCTTACTTGCAAAAGAAAATCTCACAGTTAATGCTCTCAATTTTAAAGTAACCTTCTAAGCAACCCTTCTATGTACAATTTGAAAATATTTACTTCACAAATTAAATTGAATTATTTGATCAAATTGGTCACATTTAGCACTTGAAAATGTTTCAATTTCAGTCCATTGCATAAATTAATGTCTTGAAATTGCATATATTATGTTGCATATATATTTGCATGTACTCTTTTCAGTATTTACATTGATCTGTAGAACGTGTGCGATCAAACCAGTGTGATTACACTAGGCTGGGCTCAGACGTGTATGATCAAACCGGTGTGATCTGCATTCGTGCTGCTGTTTGCCAGCAAAAGAGGGACTCAAGCAGTTGTCAATGAACCAGCTGTACTAAGTTTTTCCACATCACAACATCTTTTTCATATGCTACAAACAGTCAAACAAATCACCAAATAGAAGTATAAAGCCGTTGCCGTCAAAACTAGTCAGTCCACTCGTGCCTTCTACTCTTCTGTCCGTCACTCATTCTTACCACTTCCGGTGCTGGGAAAGTGGAAGGGCTAGATTTATAGAACCTTCTATGCTTCGATCACAAACTAAGAATCTCATGCTGCTTTGCAGTGTAAACAATATGGCGGTGCGCATATGCATATATATATATATATATATATAACAAGGGCATATAACAAGGGATGATGTGCATAATTTCTTTAGTGCATCCATGTGTTATTAGAATTAAAGGTTTCATTTATGTTGTCGTTTTTAAAACAACTGACTGTAAAAACAGAGATGGTATTAAGAGACATTATTTATTGAGTTAAGGATTTGGGAATCTCTTCTTTGGGCTCACAGATAAGAGTTGAAAATCTTTTACTCTCAACATGCAGTGAAAGGACCTCTGTGCTAATAACTTCACTATACTAAATCACTGCGGAGTAAAATATAAACATTTTCTATCCAGTGGCTAATCAGATTTTTGTCACAGTGTGAGATTTGGCTGCACATGCTAGTGATTTACTTGCATTATAAAGGGTTGCCCAAAGATCAATATCAAGATGTCCACCACTGCTAAGTCAATGAGGAGGAAGAGCACAGTGATGAAATGAGAGATGAGAACACAACCAAAGTTTAAATGAAGATTACGATGTGTCAGAAAATGTAGATTTTTACCCAGCCCTAGTAACAAGCTACATTTATTAACCAGTAGCAATGTAGTGCGATACGTTTTTTCCTTGTAGATCCAAACGAACCGATACAATAATCAAAAATACACTCCCAAAATGTCCATTCTCTCAAATAAATTGGGATTCTCTCAAATAAATTGGGATTCAGTCTGATTCATTATTCAACATTACAAGTCATGTAATTCGATACAAATTTTAAATCGATTGACACCCCTAATTTTAACATGGAAAATAACATCACTAAAAATACAGTTTCAATGGGTGTTCTCACTTGAAGGGGTGTCCATCCGCCGACTTCTGAATGGCCTGTAAAATCCCCTTGTATATCCTGAAGGAGATGGTGACAGACAGCAGAGCGAGTGCGATGTAGGAGCAGACACTGATAATACTACACACGCTGAGGGACAACAGCAGGAACAGACTGGCTCCAAACACCACCCCCGTCCTCTGCAGATCTCGCCAATACAGCAGGTCCACCACTGCTAAGTCAAAGAGAAGGAAGAGCACAGTGATGAGATGAGAACACACCCCAAGAGTAAGATGCTGCAACTTCCTGGTTTAATACAAAAAACAATGAGCACGTTTACTTGAACATTAAAAATCTGATTCATATCAGAACTTGGGACACATTTCAATTATGCATGCATCATATTAGTCACTATTCTGGTTTGTATAAGTCTGAAGACAAAGATTCAAGGGTCTACTGACAGTAGATTTCAGAACTGATAAGCCAAATGTCCACTTCTGATAACGTATTAATCATGCAGTTGACAAATGCCAATTATCTCCAGATGCCCAAATATTTGTCAATTAATCAGCCTGTTCAATATATTGACCCATTGCTAATTGCAATAAATGGCAAGAGCTATTGTGTAAAATATTTAGTAAATGGGAATATTTCAATAGCTATTAAGTATGTATGCATATTTTTTCTGTAGATATAAAGCCTTAGCCTGAAAATGAAACCATGCATTTTTCAAGAATAAACACTGACAAGCATTGAAGTCTGCTTTAGGTTGTCGTTTTAATATACACATCCAAACGCCCTTCTGAAAGAGAAATGACGAGGCACACACCAAACCAGGCAATAACGCCAAGTTTCATAGGATGATCATGTTTAGCAAAGTTCATTTGGAACTAACTTAGGCCGTTCTTGCTTGAGGGAGGATAAAAATAGGACAGAAACCTCAAACATTGACCCTATGCAGAGGTTCAGTGATTAAACTAATCTCTAATGTGTGCCAACATAGAGATCAGAGTTCTTATCCCACTGCATTTCTAAAGTTGAACATCTTCCATCCAAATGCCAAAGCATTTAATCAATAATTCAAAAGCACGTGGGTTTGTTCAGCAGACAAAGCTTTTCCGCGTGTTCTCGGCCTTTTCAAAACCATAGGCAATAAAAATAAAATTTAACATCATGGTTTTCATCCTAAATGGTCCCTAATGCAACTGAAACAGACATTAACTTCACATATGTTTATATAAACATAAATAACACATACATATATTAAATATATATTGAAGCAATATCACCAGAGCAAGAGTGCGATATGGCCCTTCATAAGCACTGCTATGAATCGGCCGTAGGTAATTACAGCAGTGCTGATGTAAGGCCATATAGCACGATTACGAGTGTGATATTGCTTATACAACAGTTAAATGAACAAGTACATTTAAAAAAAAAAAAAAAAAAACACGAGTATGGTCATAAAAATGCATTTGTGCATGGAACTACTTATGCGACCGATCAGAATCTGCGGTTGCTGGTTCAAAACAACTGATGCCTCCAAGACTTGGTTAGTATTCAAAAAGTTCACTTCAGAAATAGCATCATGGCTTGTGCTGTTTCTAACAAGTTATTGGATAAACAAGGATAGATGGCTGGGTGTGTGCGTGTGCAATCACCTGTTGCCACACCCAATCAGTGATGGTGTCAGCTGTAACAGTGGAAAAAAAGACATCCCAGAAGGGGTATTCCTCTCTATTTCATGGTAGCCGGTCCGCAGTAAATCAGTCGGTTGTCTCTCTCAGCATGAGCCTTAATCCTGAAGTTGTCCGTTTCAAGCCGTTTAAAGCCATTTCCTAGTTTTGGTAATGTATTAGTAATAAGAGTGTTCACGGAGTGCAGTTCTATGTACGGATTCACTTTACGTCACCAACTGGCTCATATTACACACACATAAATTATCTTTTGCCACCACCTGCTGGCTAACATATGTAATTTCAAAAATAAAGCCAGTAACTTCTAACAGATACACTTAAGTTTAGAACAGCATGAACGCGGAGTGCTACACACTTATCATTTATACAAATAAACTGTGGTGAATGGAGAAGGTATGCAATTAAAAGATAAGTGACCGACAGACATACGGACTAACTAACCAACCTTGTTTGGAATCAATCACGTTCATCTGCGATCAGACAACCTGGGACATGAACAAAGTTCGCAACACAAATGACATATTCGGCTTCCCGTAGAGCTGTACGATTTCAAAACAAAGGTCTCTTAGTAAGCCATAGCAATGGCAAAAATGGAGAGTGGAGTTAGCACAGACCTATTATTTCCAAATAAACAAAACAAGAGGTTCCAAATTGACAAAATTAGGCTAAACGCATGTCTCGATACAAAGCGTGTTCATACAGTTTTTTTTACCATTTGCTCCAACAGCAAAAATAAATAAAATAGACAATTACATCACCATCTGTGAAATGGGTCCAGTTTGGTATGTATTGCTAATAAAGAGTGATAAGATGTACACACAATTGCTGAATTTAACCCTTGTATTGTGTAGTGTTCGTTTGTACCCAACACTTTTCGTGTGTCCAGTCAAAAATGACCGGCCCAATAAGATTGATAATAAATTCTCATATTATCCCAATATACTGAATTATACATGTTTGTTGTTTTTAGTAATTATGACGTATTTTTGAACACGTTTAAAAAAAAAACATTTATTGATAGGATTCATTGAACGAAGCTTATACAGGCCTAGTGGAGGGCACTCCCTGCAGAATTCTTTTACTATGCATATAGCTGATCCTACCGATTCAATTTGCTGACAAATTAGAACTGTTTGATCTAATCTGCCAATTTGTTATCTCAACTATATTGAGAGTTGGTAAAAACATAAAAGTTGAGATAGCCATGCGTTATATATACTTGAAAATGTCTCATTTAGAAAAATGCAATGAGCAAATTGTTTTAGTGTATGAAATTCCCACTGACACACAACTATAATAAAAAAGGAGTGTCTGTCACGTTTTTCCCCATTATAACTTCCTGAAACATGCATATACAGGCAATGACATATTGTAACTTCCAGTAGACTATCCCAATTAAAACTAGCCCAAACACAACATAAGATAAGTAGATCTTAATATATTCCTCACAGTGTACATGGAAAGACGATGCACAAAAAGGCATTGTATTCGTGCACAGGATTTTGTGTGTGGAAAAACATCCATATATCTGCTCATCTAAAGGACTGGGATACTACGGAACACTTAATATTTCTGTATTTTGCAGTCTAATCCATTCATTTCCAATGGCTGGTCATTTTTGGCCCTGAACACTACAGGTGTAACAAAGTTAAATAAAACCAATAAAATGTAAAGAAACTGGTCAATCTTATTTGTGTGTTTTCAGAAGTCAAGGAATTTGATTCCAACTGGATTAAGTAAAAATAAAATTAGTAAAAAATAATAGTTGTCGGATCAAAATGACCAGAACACAACATAAGTGTTAAATGAACAATGTTTTCCTGAAAATTCAGTTACATTCAGTTATAATTCATATTGAAGATGGAAGTGGTTGACCGATATCTACATCTCTAGAGAGCAGGGTGGCTGATATACTGTATAATGCCAATAATACAATTTAGAGATGGATTTATAAGATGTAGCCTACACAAAATATGAATTGAATATTTAAAAACAAAAAAAAAAACAATATATATATATATATATATAAAAAGCTAAATGTGTGCACTATTGACAAGGATGTCAGTAGATTTAAAAAAATTGATGACTAAACTGGTTTTAAATGGAAAGTTTGTCAAAAGAAAATGGGTCTCATTTACTTAGCGTCACACCATCCCAGATGTGTATGACATTTGTTCTTCTGTAGAACACAAACGAAGATTTTTTGAAGAATATCTCCGCTCTATAGGTCAATAAAACGCAAGTGAATGGGGACCAAAACTTCGAAGCTCCAAAAAGCAGGATATGAGTAATCCATAAGACTGCAACGGTTTAATCCATGTCTTCAGAAGCAATCAAGTACATTTGGTTGAGACCACACAAAAATGTTACTCCTTGTTCACTATAAACCTTGCAATTGTAGTCTTTAGATACGATCATGATTTCAAGCTCAATTACACTTCCTAGTGCTTTATGTATGCAAGAGGCTAGATGGCCCAGGAAGTGCAAGTGTCGATAAATCTTGACATCAGCAGTATCGCCAGGGAGAACGCTGATGTCAAGATTTATAGCGAAAAAGATTAGATATTTTGGTCTGTTCTCTCCCAAAACAAACTGGATAACTTCAGAAGATACTAGAGTCATGTGGATTACTTTTATACTGTCTTTAGAGCTTCAATGTTTTGGTCACCATTCACTTGCGTTTTATTGACCTATAGAGCGGAGATATTCTTCTAAAAACACTTTGCTTGTATTCTGCAGAAGAAAGTCATACACGGGACAGGAGTCTATTTAGAAAATATGGTAAGCCATATTTAAGGTTTAAACAAGTTTAGATGATATAATTTTTTGAAGATTTAACACTTCATTACCTGTTCCCACCTTGATTTGACAATCTGTGCCAGAAACCCACCCAAGCTTTAAAAAAAAAAAACATCTCTAATGAACAAAGTGTTTAAAACACACACACACAAAATTATATATGACATTAGCAACAAATTGTTGCAATTAAATATCCCCTCACATAAAAGGAAAATTTTTGTGTATCGCAGATTTCTAATATATTTCAAAATACACTGAAATCATATGTTGTCCGTATAACATTTTGTGCAGCACACAGGCAGTTTGCCAAGAGAAGTCTTTGGCAGAGGGATAAATGCTTGCCGTTGCAATATGCTTGTAATCAAGACACCCCAGGCCATTTACTGAGCGCAACTAGAATGTTCTCTCCCCCAAGCACATATGCAAGCAAGACCAAAAAATGCAGCAAAAGCTTTACCTAACAAAGGCCATGGACAAGGTAGGCAGAAAACTAGCTTTTAAAAGTCCAGTTGCAGGCAGAATTAGGGCAAAACAAGCATGTACCCTGTTTTTTCCAGTGATTAAAATCCATCCCTAAGGTTGTCGTTGGAGTCGTGTTATCTGAATTGGGCTCCATCAGTCATATATTCCAAGTCAGGAGTCTGAAGAGGTGGTTTGGGGTGAGGAAGGAGGTGTGAGCCTCTGGCTGGGGCAGGACAGGACTGAAGATTGGAGAGAGACGCTATGGCTGTCCTAGCAAAGCTGCCTGATCACGTTCTGCAAAGGCCAGCACTGCTGAAGTCAGCTGACCACATTCAAAAGGTGTTGAACATGGCGTTCCAGAGGTAGTAACATGAGGTTTTAGCACAACATTAGCTGCAAAACAACTATGAAGTTGGTCCAGTCTTGGTTTAACTAGGACACAGGCTTTTAGAAGACATTTGACTGCTTTTGCTGATTGTGTTTTTTTTTTAAGACCGGTGCTTCAGAAAGAAAAGTTTGTTCATGTAAATTAAATTAATAGCTCAACCACCCAAAAATGCAAATTGTGTCACTATTTGCTCACTGTCATGTTATTCCAAACCGGTTTACTTTTGGTTACAAAACTTTGTAAGTACGTTTGGCAACTATGATGAACTTGTCAATGTGCCGTATTTTTAGCTTTTTCAGAGCTTTCAGTAATACTGTAATGAAGCGTGTAATGACTTCAAAAAGCTTGGAAAATGTCACATGAGTCTTAAAGGGATAGTTCACCCAAATTCTCTCATTTACTCACACTCATGCCATGCCAGATGTGTATTCCTTTCTTCTGCTGAACAAAAGTGTTTTAGAAGAATATCTCAGCATTGTAGGTCCATACAATGCAAGTGAATGGTGGCCAGAATTTGAAAGGTCAAAAAGCACAAAGGCAGCATAAAAGTAATTCATACTACTATAGTGGACAAAAACAGGTCTTCAGAAGTGATATGATAAGCATGTTTGAGAAACAGATCAATATTTATGTCCTTTTTTTATTATAAATTCTCCTCCCTGCGCAGTAGGTGGCAGTATGCGAATCGCCAAAAACGTAAATAATGTAAAAGTGAAGATTTATAAATAAAATTTAAAAAAATGCTTAAATACTGGTCTGTTTCTCACCCACACTTAACAAACCGCTCCTGAAGATATTGATTTAACCACTGAATTCATACGGATAACATTTTAGTTTCCTTTGTGATATTTGGACATTCAAATATCTGCCCAGCATTCACTTGCATTGTATGGACCTGCAGAGCTGAGATATTCTTCTAAAAAAGTCTTCATTTGTGTCAGCAGACAAGTTAGTTAAGAAGCAGTTAAGAAACACATAACATACCCACATGCCATCTCAGATGTGGAAGTAAATTAATTTTCATTTTTGATTGAACTATCCCTTTAAAAGACAACTTATTGTGCTTCGTTTTTTTGTACTTTTTTTGGTAGCTGTGGTCACCGTGAACTGTCCTTTTATGGAAAAGATCTGGATTAAGATAAGTTTTAAGATTAAATTGTCTCCTTTGTGATCCACAGAAAATAAAATGCCAGCATATATGTTTTGAATGACACGGGTGAGTAAATAAATGTCAGAATTCTCATTTATATGTGAACTATTCCTCTTAAAATGTAGCAGGTTGGTATTCTAACATGGTCTTGTGAGTCCACAACTGATTTATGCAAACAGTTCGGTCATAGTGTTCTCCTGAAAGTAAAGGACACTTCTCAGTAAACTTGGTCATTTACTGAACTACTGACCTTTGCATGGTGTATTATTTACACAAATGGAAGTAAACATTATACATGGTGTTTGTACTCTATAACAAATGGCTTAATGGGTTTTTTATTTTAGATTAATTTACGTCACAAAAACTGCAAAGTGTCTCAAGGTTTGTGTTGCACCTCCACACGGATTCCACAAAGTGGTGGTAAATGGACAAGTGACGTAAAAACATTTGAAAATGTCTCATTTATCAATTTCATAAAGCTTTTCATACAGTCCGTAACTAATCCAACATATTTTATAATCAATTTATATCCCATTTCTAATAAGAGTCTGTGGCAGGGCGGAGGGCGGGGGCGGGTCGTGATCCTACACACCCGGTCCCGTATTAGGCTAATTATGCCTCCGTGAGGTTTAAAGGCTGACTGCAGAGGGCCGTGCGGGAGAGAGAGATCGTTAGTGGACATGTCCGTCATGTGTGTTTGTGTCTTTGTTTTAAGTTTACCATTAAACTATCATTTATATTATCAAGCCGGTTCTCGCCTCCTATTATCGGAACGACATTGGTCCGACGCCTGACGGAGGCGGATCTCGAGAGCAGTCCTCGCAGCCCCTGGCCGAGCGGAACAGCCGCGCCGTCTGCCTGGGGACTAGAAGGGTCTCCCGCCACCTGAGCAGACGATCTCTCGCCCAGGCGGTCGGCAGTGAGCTCCTCCCGCCGCGCTCGAGCGATCTTAAACCCGCTGCGTTCAGCGGCGGTAGGCGACTCCTCCGCCGCTGGCAGCGGCCCTGAATGCTCCAGGCGGTCGGCTAGGAGCACCTCCTGCCTCGCGTCGGGCGGCCATCGCCCTCGCTCAGGTGGCTGGGACTCCTCAGTCCCCGGCAGATGGCGCGGCTGCTCCGTCTGGGGTGGGCGGTGGCGAGAACTCTACTACAGTATCCTCCTCCTTCCGGGTTTCGGCACCAATGTAGCGTATTCAATGGAAAGGAGGCGAGAACCGGCTTGATAATATAAATGATAGTTTAATGGTAAACTTAACACATGACGGACATGTCCACTAACGATCTCTCTCTCTCCCGCACGGCCCTCTGCAGTCAGCCTTTAAACCTCACGGAGGCATAATTAGCCTAATACGGGACCGGGTGTGTAGGATCACGACCCGGCCCTGCCCTCCGCCCTGCCACAGAGTCATTTTTAAACCTTTGACAAATACTACAAATACTTGACTAAGCATCATTAACCCTTGAGTCAATTTAAAAAAATAATAATAAAAAAATGTAAGGAACAAATTTCCACATCATAAAACTGCCATCATTTTATATATTAATAATATTTTCCACGAGTTTATTTTTTAAACCAACATCAGTCATAACTACCAAACATACAGATACACATTTTCAGGACTTTAACCCTTTAAATGCCAGTTTGTTTACATAACACACATACACACAGCATGTACTCTGACATCTATACAAACACACCCACACAATTTTTGCTGCATCATTTATTCAACTGGCCTGCAGTGTTCTAAATACAGCAAATGGAAAATAGGAAGAAAAAAAAAAAAAAGAAAAAAAAAAAAAAAAAGTATTTGCTCCATAGGCTACACATGAGAAAAATGGCGCCATCTGTTGGAAAATATTAAAACTTTACATTTTGAAACCAGGGATCAGGAATGAAAAGAATAATATAATAGGAATTCATTATTTTATGCTTTAATGGCACTGGGATCAAATATTGCGATTTTAATGGGTTTCAATGGGGACAGTTTTGTCCTTAAGGAGTGTAACTATTTTGTGTTCACAGTATATTATAGATGTATTATAGGAACTGAGGTTGAACTATCAAAATCGCCCAAAAAACACACCTTTGGCAAAATGTATGACGTTAGCATTAACACGAAGATCGCACAAGGGTTAATAAACACACTTGTCAGATAATTTTACCATTAAAAACCTAAACCACGTGTAGCATATAGGAAAAGTCACTCCGTTGTTATTAATCCATGAAAAATGTGAATCATTTAAACGGATCTGACGTCATTTTCTATTCGTGATGGCTAGACACTTGGCTTATATGTATTTAAAAAAAAAAAAAAAAAAAAAACTTGGCTTATATGTTGATGGACCATTTTAATTGGTTAGATCACTTACTGTACCGACCACCAATTGCAATACATATACATTTTAAAATGCCCAGTTCAAATGCACATAGTACTTACATGAAGTTTTAGATTCAGGTTTAGATGGTGTGACTGTTGTTTTTTCTTCTTTTTCCTCTGTTTTCGTCTGTTTTGTTGTTGCATCACCAAATGCACTGATCGGTGCTGGTGTCACCGCTTCTGGTTTTGGATCAGAGGTGGTTGTTGATGGTTCTGGCTGCTTTAAGTCCAACAGTGGCTCCTCGGTACGTCGCAGTGTGGACCGGTGCCTCTCGATCGCATCTTTCGCTCCTCCGGCCAGATCTAAAATATCATCCTCCTCTTGTACATGTGCCGCTGCTTCTCTGCTCAAATCCACCAGCGAGTTCACGTGCTGATCTCTTTCGAATTTTTGATCTTCATTCTGAACGCCGTAAGAAGGTGTCGTGGAGCTTATTTCCATATGATCATCCATGGTTAAGGATAAATGTATGTGGTTAGGTAAAAATAACTGCTTCAAAAAGTGTCCTCACGCGAGCTCTTATCGATTTGAGTGTTTGATTCACGCAAATATGTTTTCAAAGCTACGCATGAACGCTTCCGGGTTCAACACGGGCCTTACTAGACGCTTAGTTGCGGAAAGTGCATGTGCATTTATGCAACTTTTTTATTGGCTGAGCAGAGAGGGCGGCTTGGTCACGCCCAATCTCTTCATTTCGTTCCTCTTTAAGGGAGGTTCAAGAACGTGAGCGACTATTTTTATTGGCTGACCGATGAAAGGGGCGGAAATGCCCCGCCCACATGTCCACTCCCTGAGTGAAGGGCGAAGTATGTGAAAAATGGCTGAGCTGACTGATGCTTTGATATTTTTATCAACATTTCAACACTCAAAGTGAGTTGAAAATTGTGTCAATGCAATGGCACAATAAGCAGTCCGAGCATCAGGGAACTGATGTAATGATTTTTTTTCTTTACAAATGAATGAATAAATAGAGAAGTGTGGGCTAATATGTCTTTTGACATATTTATCCATTTAAAAAAAAATTCCCATTAGAAACTTTCAATTTATCTGCACCGAAAAGCAATTTAGCATTGACATTCAGACTAATCTGAACTGATCTTGCTACATGCATACAGTGCATCCATATGGCTATGAACAAATGTACAGTATATTAGGAAATTAGTTTGCAATGTTGAGAACAGCTGGCAGTTAATAAACAACACTGATTTGTTTTTAATTTTTATTCAAAGGAATAAGATTTAATAAACTTTAATGTTGGTGTAACAAAGTCTTGCCTGAAAGTTTAGACAGAAAGAAAGAAAGAAAGAAAGAAAGAAAGCCCTGAAGTTTGGATGTGCATTGGCCTTGTGCCTTGAATATTGTAAGTCGTATTCAAGTGTTCAAGCTTGAATAGAAATTGGTAGATAGAAAGATAAAGCATATACACACTGGAAGCCAAAAGTTTGGAATAATGTACAGATTGGAAGGAAATTGGTACTTTAATTCACCAAAGTGGCATTCAATTAATCACAAAGTATATTCAGGACATTACTGATGTAAAAAAACAGCACCATCACTATTTGTAAGAAGTCATTTTTTATCAAATCTAGACAGTCCCCATTTCCAGTAGCAATAACTGCAACCCCTTATCCTTGATTAATCATGCTAAATTGCAAATTTGATACTAGAAAATCACTTGACATTATATCAAACACAACTGAAAGCTATTTGCTTTGTTAAATGAAGCTTAAACATTGTCTTTGTGTTTGTTTTTGAGTTACCATAGTATGCAATAGACTGGCATGTCTTAAGGTCAATATTCGCTCAAAAATGGCAAAGAAAGAAACAGCTTTCTCTAGAAACTCATCAGTCAATCATTGTTTTGAGGAATGAAGGCTTGAGGCCAAAGAAAACTGAAGATTTCATACAAAGGTGTACACTACAGTCTTCAAAGACAAAGGACAACTGGCTCTAACAACGACAGAAAGAGATGTGGAAGGCCAGATGTACAACTAAACAAGAGGATAAGTGCATCAGAGTCTCTAGTTTGAGAAATAGACACCTCACATGTCCTCAGCTGACAGCTTCATTGAATTCTACCTGCTCAACACCAGTTTCATGTACAACTGTAAAGAGAAGACTCAGGGGTGCAGGCCTTATGGGAAGAATTGCAAAGAAAAAGCCACTTTTGAAACAGAAAAACAAAAAGAAAAGTTTAGAGTGGCCAAAGAAACTCAGACATTGGACAACAGATAATTGGAAAAGAGTGTTATGGATCTTAACCCCATTGAGCTTTTGTGGGATCAGCTAGACTGTAAGGTGCATGAGAAGTGCCCGACAAGACAGTCACATCTATTGCAAGTGCTACAGGAAGTGTGGGGTGAAATGTCACCTGAGTATCTGTCAAACTGATAGCTAGAATGCCAAGGATCCGCAAAGCTGTCAATGCTGCATGTTGAGGATTTTTTTAATGAGAAATCTTGGAAGTAGTTTTAAAATGTAATTAATGTCCTGACTACACATTGTGATCACTTTAATGCCACTTTGGTGAATAAAAGTACCAATATCTTTCCATATAACACAATTTATACATTATGCCAAACTTTTGGTCACCAGTGTATATACACACATTTCATGATTTATTTATTGAAAGATATATTGACAAATATATTGATGCTTTTAATGAGAGATTTATTGATTAATAAATGTATTGATTATTTAATTAAACCCTCATAATAACAGGACAAATACCAAATTTGGTTGAATATGAAATTCAGTTTAGACTGGGAGACCTAGACAGCACACCTCCAAACAAGTGTTTGCTAATGTGTATCACTGTCAACAGGCTCATATAATAAAATTTGACTGTTTCTGTAGTGTTTTATTTATCATTTTGTAATGTGCTTAGGTGGTTCTCTTAAAGGAGCAGTTCACCCAGAAATTGAAATGATCTTATCATTTACTCACACTCACGCCATCCCAGATGCGTATGACTTTCTTTCTTCTGCTGAACACAAATGAAGATTTTGGAAGAATATTTCAGGTCTGTAGTTCCATACAATGCAAGTGCAATGCAAGGTAGAATGTGAAGCTTCAAAAGCACAAACAGGCAACATAAAAGTAATATACATGACTCCAGTGGTTAAATCCATGTTTTCAGAACTGATATAATAGGTGTGGGTGAGAAAAAGATCAATATTTAAGTCCTTTTTTTTACTATCAATCTCCACTTTCACGTTCTTCTTTTGTTTTTGGCGATTTGCATTCTTCAGGCAGATGACACACTTTAAATCAATGGCATGAGTTAGATAACTGCTAATTGCTTATCTGTAGATAGTCTTTTTTAAAGGAGTACTGAGCAGGGAGGAGAATATTTAGTGAAAAAGCACTTAAATATTGATCTGTTTCTCATAGATTTGGCCAATGGAGGCTTATGGATTACTTTTATGCTGTCTTGGTGTGCTTTTAAGAGCTTCAAAATGTTAGAACCCATTCACTTGCATTGTATGGACCTACTGAGCTGATATATTGTTCTAAAAATCTTCATTTGTGTTTTGGAGAAGAAAGAAAGTCATATACATCTTTGATGGCATGAGGCTGAGTAAATGAAGAGAGAATAAAAATGTTTGGGTGAACTATCCCTTTAAGTCTGTTCTGCCATGCCCCAGGGAATGCTGAACATTGTGTACTTGGAACACACATCAACATTTGTAATTGTAAATGTTATCTGTGCAACTGATGAAAAAATCAATAAACAAAAGAAGCCAGATTAATTCCGTGTGTTTAGTGCCTGTAGGCCTATAACCTCTTGATGAAATACTGACTTAAATTTAAAACTTGAAATCTTCTTAGCAGACAATTTCTCAATAAGCCACCCGATTTGAGATATTATGTATGTAGCACAGATGGTGTAAGATGAGTTACAGTCCAAAATTAAATACTAAGGTTTGGCATTATGAAAAACCTCTAAGTATGAGCAATAGTATCATAGCTGACCATACGCTCTGACCCCAGTTTAGCTGGGATATGTGAAAAAAATAATTTCACTGTATATGTACAAATGTATAATGTGTGACAAAATAAAGGCTTCTTCCCTTTAGTAATGGTGATGCTTGTCTTAATAACATTTCAAATTCTAGCACAAATTATGACCTGTACTTTGATCATTGGCTGTTTTAGCACAATAAGTCACATCAAATCTCTTTTGATTTTTTAAATAATCTTCCTTATATCTTGTTGTCCTGCAATCTCTGGTGAATCAGCAAAAGTCATTGTCCATCCTCCTTTCCTGTTGGACTGAGACAAAAGCAGATTTGTTGGATAGTCTGTCCTCTGTCCTCTCCATTGTCACACAGACGCCGATGGGGAAGCAAAGTACCAAACCGGTTCTGCAGGGTCTTTGTACTGCACTGGAGTCAAGCCAAGTCAAGTGGCTTTTATTATAATTTCAACCATATACAGCTAGTACAGTACACAATGAAATGAAACAATGTTTCTGCAGGACAATGATGCTACAAAAAACAACATGAAACAACATGCAACAAACACAGAACAGCATGAGACTACACAGAACTAAAAGACCTACACATTTCTACATAAAGTGCATGTACAAACAGAGACAGACAGTCAACGTGACTGACTGATAATGATAACCAGCCCTCTGCCCCTATAACTGATCATCATACGGGTGCCTGGTACACATCTACTCAGATCTGTAATACATTTTAAAAGTGAAGTGTGCCTTTTTTTATGGTGAAATACATGTGCAGAGACAACTATAAGCCAATTGTAGGCTGATTTCCTTGAAAAGTGTAAACACTGTGGGACTATCAAAACCTTGCTTCTTTTTAGCAACATGAGTCAAGTCAAGTCAAGTGGTTTTTATTGTCGTTCAACCATATACAGTTAGTACAGTACACAGCGAAATGAGTCAAGTCAAGTGGTTTTTATTGTCGTTCAACCATATACAGTTAGTACAGTACACAGCGAAATGAGACAACGTTCCTCCAGGACCATGGTGCTACATAAAACAACATAGGACAAACACAGAACTACATGATACACAGACTAAAGAAGACCCACACATTCCTACATATTGTGCACGTGCAAACATGTGCAAAAAGTACGGGATAGTACAATAGTTACTAAAAAGGAACAGGACAATAGGCACAGTAAGAGACAGTGAGTGACCAGTACACATTTGTTATCTGAGAAGTGCAAAAAGATGACACTTTATAAAAATGCCAAATGTAAACGTAACATACTATGAAATAGTGTTCTATGGACATAGCAGTTATTGAGGTAGCAGCCACAATGAATTAAGTGCAACTCTGGACATGTGCAAAAGTTGGATGGTGTACAGGTGTGTGTCAGTCCAGTCTCTGAGTATTGAGGAGTCTGATGGCTTGGGGGAAGAAGCTGTTACACAGTCTGGACGTGAGGGCCTGAATGCTTCGGTACCTCTTGCCAGAAAGCAGGAGAGTGATGAGTTTGTGTGAGGGGTGTGTGGGGTCATCCACAATGCTGGCAGCTTTGCGGATGCAGCGTTTGATGTAAATGTCTTTGATGGAGGGAAGAGAGCTTTTCACAGCCTTCGTAGAAAGTAGAGACTGGGCTTTCTTGGTAATAGAGCTGGTGTTGAGGGACCAGGTGATGTTCTCCGCCAGGTGAACACCAAGGAATTTGAGGATCTCTACAGAGGAGTCTTCGATGTTCAGTGGAGAGTGGTCACTCTATGCTCTCCTGAAGTCAACCACCATCTCTTTTGTTTTTGTCCACATTCAGAGACAGGTTGTTGGCTCTACACCAGTCCGTTAGCCGCTGCACCTCCTCTCTGTATGCTGACTCGTCATTCTTGCTGATGAGACCCACCGCGGTCGTGTCATTGGCAAACATGATGATGTGGTTCGAGCTGTGCATTTCTGCACAGTTGTGAGTCAGCAGAGTGAACAGAAGTGGACTGAGCACACACCCCTGGGGGGCCCCAGAGCTCAGTGTGGTGGCGGTGGAGATGCTGTTCCCGATCTGGACAGAATGAGGTCTCCCAGTCAGAAAGTACAGGATCCAGTTGCAGAGGGAGGTGTCCAGGCCCAGCAGGTTCAGCTTTCCAATCAGGTGCTGAGGAATGATTGTGTTGAATGCTTAGCTGAAGTCTATGAACAGCATTCGAACATATTAGTCCTATATGAGTCCTTTCATCACTAGCAGGGTGGATTACTGTAATGGACTCCTCACTGGCCTTCCCAAAAAGACCATAAGACAGTTGCAGCTCATACAGAACACTGCTGCCAGGATTCTGAGCAGAACCAGAAAATATGAACATATCACACCAGCCCTCAGGTCTTTACACTGGCTCCCAGTTACATTTAGGATTGATTTTAAAGTATTATTACTGGTATATAAATCACTCAATGGGCTAGGACCTCAATATATTGCAGATATGCTCACTGAATATAAACCCAACAGATCACTCAGATCATTAGGATCACATCAGCTAGAAATACCAAGGGTTCACTCTAAGCAAGGAGAGTCTGCTTTCAGCTATTATGCCAGCCGCAGCTGGAACCAGCTTCCAGAAGAGATCAGATGTTCTCCTACATTAGTCACATTCAAATCCAGACTCAAAACACATCTGTTTAGCTGTGCATTTACTGAATGAGCACTGTGCCACTGTGTGTCCGACTGTTTGTATTGTATTTTATTTTATTTTATTCTAAACAATTGGAGTTTCAATTATTCTTATTTTTTATTCTTATTTTAATCTCTTCTATGTAAAGCACTTTGAATTACCATTGTGTATGAAATGTGCTATATAAATAAACTTGCCTTGCCTCGCCTTGCCTATTTACCCAGGTGGGTGAGGGCCAGATGGAGGGTGGTGGCGATGGCGTCGTCTGTTGAACGTTTGGGAAAATATGTGAACTGCAGTGGTTCTAGTCAGGGGGGCAGCTGGGTCTTAATGTGCCTCATGACGAGCCTCTCCATGCACTTCATGATGATGGGTGTGAGTGCGACTGGATGGTAGTCGTTGAGGCAGAACACTGAAGACTTGTTGTCTGTTCCAGCAGCCTTCCGTGGGTTGACTCTACGTAGAGTTTTCCTCACATCAGCCATGGTAAGACATAGCACCTGGTCGTTGGGAGGAGGGGTGGTCTTCCACGCTGCCACATCATTCTACATCTCAAACCGAGCGTAGAAGTCATTCAGCGCATCTGGAAGGGAGGCATCTTTGTCACAGGCAACTGATGTTGTCCTGTAGTTGGTGATGGCCTGGATGCCCTGCCACATGCTTCGCGTGTCGTCGCTGTCCTGGAAGTGACTGTGGATTCTCTGGGCATTTGCGCGATTTGCCTCTCTGATGGCGTGGGACAGTTTGGCCCTCGCTGTTCTTAGGGCCACCTTGTCGCCTGCTCTGAAGGCAGAGTCACGGGTCCTCAGCAGTGCACACATCTCCACAGTCATCCACGGCTTCTGGTTGGAGCGTGTGGTGACGATCTTGGAGAAAGTGACATCATCAATGCACTTGCTGATGTAGATGATCACTGATGTTGTCTATTCCTCCAAGTTGGTAGAGTCGCCATATGTTGCAGCCTCCCTGAACATGTGCTAGTCAGTATACTCAAAACAGTCCTGAATAGCAGAGATGGCTCCTGCTTGCAAGGTTTTCACCTGCTTCTGAAGTGGTTTTGTGCACCTGTCGAGCAGTCTGTATGCTGGGATTAGCATAACAGAGATGTGTCTGAGAAGCCGAGGTGGGTGCGGGGCTCCGCCCGGTACACACCTGGGATGTTTGTGTAAACAAGGTCTAGCATGTTCGCCCCTCTCGCTCCACATTAGAGCAAAGTCTTGAGATTTGCATGGTTGAAATCTCCGGCAACAATAAAAAGTCCGTCAGGGTGAGCGTTCTGCAGTTCGCTAATAGCCCCATACAGTTAACAGAGCGCTTCCATAGCATTAGCACTAGGGGGAATGTAAACTCCGGTTATAATGACAGTGGTGAATTCCCTCGGTAAATAAAAAGGTCTGCATCTAACAGTCACAAGTTCCACCAGCGATGAGCAGTAGACAGTTTCTAGAATAGAGTTCTTGCACCATTCCGTGTTGATGTAAACACACAAGCCACCACCGCTAGTCTTACCACATAGAGCTTTAGTTCTGTCGGCACAAAATGATGCGAGCCCATCTAGGTGAATTGCGGCATCCGAAACTTTGTTGCTGAGCCACGTCTTCATGAAAACAAAGGCGCAGCACTATCTAAACTCACGCCATGTAGTCTACTGGAGTCAGATGTAGTCCAGTTTATTGTCCAGGGAGCAAATATTTGAGAGCAGGATAGACGGGAGAGCCGGCCAGCTAGGGTTTGTTTTTAGCCTAGCATGGACCCCTGCCCTCTTGCCATGCTTCCGCTTCCTCGCACACCATTTATGATGTCCACTCCCCCGGTCACCAGCATCAGGCGATGCCGAAGACTGGAGGCCTGGTCTCTGCAGCAAGCAGAGGTCACGTAGCTTCTCCTGCAGATCATCATGCAGCTTGGTTGTTGCATGAATCTTGTATTTGAGCAGTGTCTGGTGATGGTTAACACGAACACCGGTTGCTCCAATGTCCATGTGCCATTAAAGTCAGGCTAAGAAACAAAAATAGCACCATTTTGGATCCAAAGCGGCCACTGCGTGCTACCGCGCCACCATCTTGGATCAATCATGGCCATCACGACACCGGAACAGTTGCTCAAACAATACTGTGAGTTTGGGGCTGTACTATCTGTTTTCTGACCAATGGCTGATGAGGGAGATGTCAGGGACACCTGTTTGAAAACAGTAATTATTTTTGCTACTCCATTTGAAGACACTAATGATTCAAAAATTACACACTTCAGTTTAAACCTTTTAATATTTTTAAATATTTCCTGTTTCAGTGGCTTACCCAAAATTAAAGGCTTATAACTCAACAAAAAACAGGAGGGTCAGGCGTTTGGTATCGTTTTAAAGAAAAAGTAAAAAAAAAAGAGAGATATATTGACAAATTCTGAGACTCTCAGCCTAATAAATGAAAAAATTAGCCAAAATATTTATCTTTTCTTATTTTTCTTAATTTTACATTATAAATCTCAAAGTGTAAATAAGGTAGCTCTTTTGTTTTGCTCCCAATCATATCACCTGTAAAATGTTGTGTTGATATGACAAAGCAATCTAAAGTTATAGCTTTGTCCAAGAGCCTCTCCAAACAAATAAAACATAATAATTATACATGAGAACTAATTACTCATACAAATACAACAATGACTAAATGTATGTCCTCTCTCCAAAGCATGCAGGCATGAGTAATGAGATATCATTCAGTTCCATTCTGTGACATTTGAGTCATCATTGTGTCTGTGTTATGTCATCTCCTGGTGGCCATATGTAATTACAGTGAACGATCCATATTTGGATAACTTTCACCTCTGGTTGAAGCAATCTGAATCCTAATATGATTGGTTTAGCATTCCATGATGCTGGAAAATGTAAAACATGATTTGTGATGAAGTCGTCTGATCCAGGAAAGGTAACGTGTTTTTAGCCAAATTGCAAATTTTAGCACTGTGTGCACATTGTGCTTCTTGTGGATTATCTAATGATTTATGCATCCAATTGCATTGTGTGTGGGCTTGTTGTAAAGATAATTGCATCCTCTAAGTATTGGTATGTGATGTTTTATGTTCTGTCTATTTTTTTGTGAAGTTATTAGCAAAAACGCAGAACCTGTTTACATGTTACATGTATATCAAAGACATATACTTAACAATTACTCGCAATATGTTTCTATAAATAGGCTGTTGGTTGTATTCTACTCTTTGAGAGCTTTCCAACGATATATTACACATGGCTATTTGATCAGTGGATGTTTTTACCAATTACAATAATATTAATATGTGCAGTGCAAAATTATTAATAAATGATCAAAACGGAACACATATGATTTGTCTGCAAATTTCAAAGCACTTGTTCAGTTTTGGCCAAAATGCCTACATGCACTGTAAAGTAAAGCTTCTAAACGATACCTATTTTGTATTGGTCAAGACTGTAGTTATTCATATTTTGATAATGTTTTTTTCTTGGATGGGCCCTCCAAGGGTTAACTTGGTGTGACAGAAAGATGGCAGCAGCAGTATATATTTTTAATGATTTGATTAAAGGTAAAGTTCACCCAAAAATGAAAATTCTGTCATGTTCACAAGAACGTCAAGATTTTATCATAAAAATGACTGGATTGGTTTATATTTTTTTTAATGATACTTTAATAATACTTTTGTGTCATTAAGCTTTAAAGTGAGTCACAATCAGCTGTCATTGTATTGAAAAGACATCAAAACATCTTTAAAATTTTAGGGTGAACTACTCCTTAAAAAATACTATCTACAGTTACGCAATTAACAGTTATCTTACTCATGCCATTGATTTAAAGTGTGTGATCTTTGTAGACTAGCTGCCTTGAAATTCAATAGTCAGTGTGTTGCAATACATATTTTAATGTACCCTTCTCAGAACACAAGTCTTCTTAGTCATACTTAAAGTAGTAGAGTATGGTGGGAGACTCCCTTATCTTCCTTTCTCAAACATTACCAACATAATGCTTGTAATCTAAGGTTAGATGTCATTTTTATGTTTATCTAGTTCTAGAAGTGGTACGACTTTGTAAGCCTTATGGATTTTATAAAATGGTTGCTACATAATACAAATATTAGGGACACATTTTTTCATGAAACATTTTTTTTTTTCCATTAAGTGCCATACTTCCACAAAAAATATAATCCCTGACATGTTAACTAGATTAAAAGTTGGCCTCTATGAGTGCTGTACAGTGATACTGATAAACAGGAGTTTTGCATGATTAATGTTACTATATTGTGTATTATAGCAAGTATGGAACATTGCATTAATTAATATACATCAAGGACCGTACGTTCTGTGTTAACTCCATTACGTTTGACCAGTGAATTTTCATGACCTTTACATATAAGAGAATTTCTATCTGATTTTATACCTTAGTGAAATTCACATTCAATCAGAGGTGGAACAATTCATTTTACAGTTCTGGTTTTACTGCTTTTATGTATCAGTATAAAACAGCTATTCATATGTACATCCTCCAAG
Source organism: Xyrauchen texanus (assembly GCF_025860055.1). Taxonomy (NCBI): domain Eukaryota; kingdom Metazoa; phylum Chordata; class Actinopteri; order Cypriniformes; family Catostomidae; genus Xyrauchen; species Xyrauchen texanus. The sequence continues at coordinate 44,552,715 of NC_068282.1, read as the reverse complement.
ACATTTCAGGAGGTAGTTTCTTCGGGAGTAATATTAGTCTTCTCATGTTCAGGGTGTTTTGGGAGTTCGCCCTTCCAAATTTGGAAGAAGAATCTTTCTGGTATTCATTAGTGAATTTCTGCTGTGAAATGTGTCCACGGTCAATGAACTAACTGTGCTCTTGTGATCTTCAGTAAATGATTATAATCACAGTAAAGTGCCTAGACAAGTGCAGTTCTATATGGTGTTTTGATATAGTTCCTTCTGAAAACAGGAAGTGGGGCGGGACATGTCAAATACCCACTTTTCCACTGCCTTGAGAACTGAAAAATGATCTAACTGACAATATCAATACATAACCAGCTCACAAACAAACACAGAACATTGCAGTCTTTGCTCACAATGAGGCTGGAAACGTTGTGCTAGTCAAATGCAGATGAATGAGAAAGAAGCTAGTACAAATCCCAATATTTCAATGTTTTAAATCGGAATAAACTAAATATAAAAATTAAGAACTCCAATAAACTCCAGTCACTTTCTGTGCATCGGACTAGTGTTTCATTCAGAAGTGATCGCCCCATCAATTTTGCTTTCATGCTGAAGGAGTTTAACACAATCCTTGAGCCAGACATCCCCTTAAATGAGAGGTGAGACTTCATATGGCAATTAAATCAGCATTCACGTGGCTCTTTGCACACAATGCAGCAGTTCCGAGGTGAAATGTCCACTGTGTGTGAGTACAATTTTCTCCAAAACAGATGAGGTTTTTAAGGTTAATGTTCTGAGTTGAAAATCAACAAAACCAACCTCCCTTGAGTCCACCCTAAACCTTAAACCTAATAGTGTCATAAAAAGCAAATGTGAATGAAAAGAACAATTGCAGAAGCAACCACTTAATTTTGTGGTGCTTCTTTGACACTTTCTGCTTAGTTGTCGAACCCGGTTCTTTGCATCGCAAGTGCAACGCTATCAGTTGCCACACAATTTGATTGTATTCGAACAACCTTGTAAATATAGTTGGTTATTGTTATTGTAAAGTTTATATTGTCATTGTTGTCATAGAGCCTCTAGTGTTCATTTCACCAACAAGTCACTTCAAATCATTTTACAAAAATGTAGGTATAGTAATATGATTCTATGGTACCAGGTTGATATTTAACGACATGAGGATAAGTAAATAATGACAGGATTTGTTTTTTTTTTTGGGTGTACTACTTCTTAAAGGTGTTAAATACTCAAATAAGTTTGTTACTCAAATAAATTCTCTCTCTCTCCCTTTTTATCTGTCATTGAGACACACATACACACATACACACACACACACTGCTGTTTAGCTCTGGCTCCACCCTTGTTGTGCAGCTGCAGTGTGTCAGCTTTCTCCCTGAGCATTTTTAATGGGCAGAGACAGTCCTGTATTTGGAACACTACGTGCCTTGGTGCACACGGTTTCCAGGTTGGCACTGTATTTTTCCTTCTGTAAGGAGCAACTTAAAATCATGTAGTGGGTGTCAAGAGTAATCAATATCACATACCACCATTGGTTGGTTGCTCATAAGGTCTTTAAAAATAGATTTACTTGTTCTTATTGAATTCAACCAACCCGTTATTGCACATCAAAATTGAAAATGTCTGTCTGCTTCAGTAGAGAATTTGTTTTTATAGATTAAACAAGTGCTATTTTATACTGAGCATTCAGTGTGTTGATCTGATACCAAGGGTTACTAGGGTAAATGAAGATTACTCAGTATTCACATAATAACTGACAGAGCTTCATGCAGTAAACTGGGTAATTTGGCCAAAGACCATATGGTGGAGCGCCAACAAGGGCTGAAATTATGTTATGTAATGGAAGAACAACTTTCACAAGCACTTGCTAGACATAAAGAAGACTATATTGGACCTTGCATGTATGTCAAAGACTTCAGAGCCCACTGAACGCATCAGATCAACATACTGAACTGAATGAAACTAGTTTCATTTCTGTTGAGTAATTCTCAAATCCTCTTCAATTTGGGGCAGTTATAGCGCCCCCAGGTGGCAGGGATTCAGCAAAGAACTCTAGGCCCCCTGACAGTATTTATTGGTCTGCACCCATTACATATGAAAAAATACAGTTTAAAATTTGTTGTGGCCCACCGTGGACCTGTGGACCCAAAGAATCATTACCAGCTTTAGTTACGGCTCTGCCTGGTGTAAACAACATCTCTCCTGTCAACGCACTTTTAAAATCGGCACAAGAGAAACTTATTTTTTTTGTAAAAATACAACCAATAATGCAATTATATAATTCTGGAGGATTTTACTCAAGAAAATTTTTTTTAATGCATGTTGTTGCTAATCAATGACATATCCCAGACTGTTATAACCCCCCTAGCATTTAGTATATGGAAAATAATTAATATTTTTTGTTTTGTTTTTTTTTCATAAAAAAAAAAACAACAGTGGCAGCAGCACGTCTGGTCTTTAATGAACCAAAGAGAGCACATGTTACACCACTCTGTCTCTCTCCACTGGCTGCCGATTGATGCACATATTAAATTCAAGGCTCTGATGCTGGCATACAAAACGGTCACTGGGTCTGCTCCAGCATACCTAAAATAATTTATGCAGATCTACACTCCCGCCAGAAGCCTGCGGTCGGCTAAGGAACGTCGCATTGTTGTACCAACACAAAGAGGCACCAAACACTTTCCCGGACTCTCAGTTTCATCATCCCACGTTGGTGGAATGACCTTCCCAACTCCATCCGTGAAGCTGACTCACTCTCCGTCTTCAAAAAACGGCTAAAAACACATCTTTTCCAAGAGCACAAAAAAACAATTCTTGTTGCACTTAAATCTGTTTTGAATGCTTTTCTGATGCTAGTGAAACTTTGTAATATGGCACTTTTCATACCACTGTCTCCTTAAGATGATTCGCTTATGTTTTCCTCTTTTGTAAGTCAGTTTGGATAAAAGCGTCTGCCAAATGAATAAATGTAAATGTTAATAAACACATTGGGATTTAAAGGGTTAAAATCCTGAAAATGAATGAATATTTGGTAGTTATGATCAGGACCGATGTTGGTTAAAAATATTAACTAATTGAAAGTGGAAAATAATCAATAATATTATTATGCCACCTTTTTGACGCAGATATTTTTGTCCTCTAAGGACCTCTTAGTAACTTTTTTTAATTAAAGGGTTAAAATAAGCAAAAATCTGAGTTCCAGTGAGGCACTTACGATGGAAGTGAATGGGGCCAATTTGTAAACGTTAAAATACTTTCAAAAGTATATTTATTTGGCGTATTAAAATCGCGTACAATCCTTTTCTGTGTAAATATATATGCCATTTTACAAGTTTGTTGGCATGACGATGTAGAACCGTAAACCATTAAATTGCCGTAAAAATAATGATATAAACATTAAAGCTGAAATAATACAAAATATTTTTGACATGTAAGTCCAAAATTATAAGCTTCACGTTTCTTGCCAAAAAGGGCCCCATTCCCTTTCATTGTAAGTGCTCACTGTAACATCGATTTTTACCTTCTTTTTTTTTTCTTTTTTTTTAGAAAAGGAGGGACAAGTCAGAATTGTGGTAATCAACATTATGCCACAAATGCTGCAGATTGAATTTAACTCTTTTTTTTGTGGGCATTTCCTTCAGGCAGTTCTTAGGGCACATTTAGGGCCCTGAAGAGCACATTTTGCCTTTTGAAGGACCCTTTCCGGTTTCCGCCATCTGCGCGCTGGTGGTGAGTTTCTGACGCGGACAAATAATTACCAAATAAATAGAGTATTTGGATATATTTTTGCCTTAAATTAATCCACAGACGTTCCATTTTCTGTTATGCACAGGTGGATCGAACATCAAGATGCAGATCTTCGTGAAAACCCTGACGGGGAAAACCATCACCCTTGAGGTGAGACGGAGATCGGCAGCATGGCACAATACGATACTTTTCTTTTTGTACTCGATTTAATGTGAATATTTGCTGTCGTGGGAAATATAGTCTTGCATTATATGGAGTTTTAAGTTTAAAAGTATACAATATGTAAAACATATGAATGTATGTTTGAATTATATGGTTACAAGGTAACTAGGGATGGGCTATACCACTTTTCGATACGATACCAATATTTTCAATTCCAACATCGTCGATATCGATACTTCTGTTTTTTTGGTTTTTTTTTGCGGTTTCTTGGGATAATTTGGGTAATATACAATATTATATGTTGTCACAATTCAAATCATTTATTTATTTTACATTTGTGAGCCTAAACAGAAAATTATTAAACTTCTGTTTACTCCTACAAAAACTAACCATGGTTTCACTACAGTATCTATAGTTTAACCATGATATTTAGTTAAACCATAGTTACCACACAATATTACTTTAGTAAAACAATGGTATCATTTTTTATTTCCCATATACTAAATGCTAAGGGTAATATTTTTTTGTGTGTGATTATCACAGTCTGGGATATGTCATTTTTTTGTGCAGTGTCAGGTTTAACAAAAGAGAACTCTCATTCAGTACCTTAGAGGACACAAATGTATGTGGCAAAAACTGCCATAAAAATATTTTCTACTTTAACTGACTCTTTTTAACCAACATCAACCCTGATCATAATGACCAAATATTCATGTTCAGGACTTTAACCCTTTAAATTCCAGTTTGTTTACATAATGCTACTGTTGTTTTTTTTACACACATACAAAACACTCTGACATCCATACCAACACACCCACACAATTTTAGCTGCATCATTTATTCAATTGGCCTGCAGTGCTCTATAATACAGCAAACTCAAAATAGGAAAAAAGCATCTATTTGCTCCATAGGCTAAACGTGAGAAAAATAGATCCATCTGTTGTAAAATATCAAAAATTTAAATTTTGAAGCTAGGGCTCTGGAATGATAGCATAATATCATAGAATTCAAGGTTTAATGGAACTGGGATCAAATATAGCAGTTTCAGTGGGGACATTTTTGTCCTAAAGGTCCTGAGTGTAACTATTTTATGTACACAGTGTATTTTAAACGTATTATAGGAACTGAGGTTGAAATATAAAAAAACCCAAAATACATACCTTTGGCAAAATGTATGCCGTTTGCATTAACGCAGCCAAAATGATCGAAAAACAAATTAAAAGGACAAAAATTTCCCAAAGGTTGCACAAGGGTGTTACTACTAATACTTCGTACAAGTTAGTGCACAATTAGTGATATTGTATCTGTAATACTTAGCCTAACAGTTCTATCATTTTGTATGGTACACTCTTTTAATCGTCAGGAATAATTTAAGCTGTTTGTTATTTGAGATGTTAAATTCGATTTTTTTTTTTTTTTAATGATACTTGTTAATAGATATCATTAATAGTTGCTACAATTGATTGGCAGATAAGAAGTCATTGCCTATTTTAAAGATCAAACCAATCAATTCAGTCATACAATTTTCATTTCTTAACTTGCTCCTGAAATCTGTCATGATGAAATATTGTATGGATGTCACCAAGCAACAGTATCAGCATCTTTCATTCATGTTAACTTGTCTGACAACCTAGGCAGAAAAAATGTATACAGCAGAAGAAATACAGAACATCTAGGGTGTATTCTGAGAAAGTTGCATCACTTTAGCATTATTGTAATTGAAAAGACAAAATTGTTACCATTGCCCCAGTCTCCCCTATATTACAATTACATGAAGTTGGTTGTAAATTAATGCGGAGAAGTTGGTTTGCTTTATGTCCTTTTGCGGTTTAGTGTTTTGACTTGCACATCTCATAAAAATACTTTTGTGATTTATAGGTTGAGCCCTCTGATACCATTGAAAATGTCAAGGCCAAGATTCAAGACAAGGAAGGTAGGCATCAGGTTTATATTAAGCACATTGCAGATTTGTTAAAACACTATTCATGGAGGTAAATGTTATTGTTGCAGGCATTCCTCCTGATCAGCAGAGATTGATCTTTGCTGGGAAGCAGCTGGAAGATGGACGCACCCTGTCTGATTACAACATTCAGAAGGTCAGCAAATATTGGGCCAAGCTGAATAATCTGCCTTATTTGATTAGGCTGATTGGTCACAGTGTGTTCAGGCATTTATATTTAATGATGAAATGCCTGTGTCTGGGCACTTCAGAGCAAATTTCCAAAGACTAAAATGCCCATCTAGTTTTTTTGTTGCTCCTACTTGGGACTGAACCTGCAGACATTGTCTTGCACCCCACATATGAAGATTTAAATGTTGGATTCTTAAATAATATTGACTTCAATTAAGTCTGGATATGTTGATTGTTTTTACAGGAGTCTACACTGCATTTGGTACTGAGGCTGCGTGGTGGCGCTAAGAAGAGAAAGAAGAAGTCCTACACCACTCCCAAGAAGAACAAGCACAAGAGAAAGAAGGTCAAGCTCGCTGTGCTCAAATACTACAAGGTGAGTTGCTTTGAACCTGTCTAGGACCAATTATGTGATTAATTTTGAATTGTGTTCTCGACTCATTGAGATACTTGTATGATATTTGATATTTCCTCTCCAGGTCGATGAGAATGGTAAGATCCACCGTCTGCGCCGTGAGTGTCCTGCAGATGAGTGTGGCGCTGGGGTGTTCATGGCCAGCCATTTCGACCGCCATTACTGCGGGAAGTGCTGCCTGACCTACTGCTTCAACAAACCAGAGGACAAGTGAAGTGCAGCCCTGACAACATGCTCTGTTGTAAACAAGAGATTGTTTATGGAGTTTGTACTTTGTAAATAAAGATGTGGCCTGTCACTCAAAAATGACTGTTGAATTTCTTGACTCTTTAGAAAGTTAAATGTATTCAGCCCATTACACTATGGTAACTAAATCAGATACACTAGTGACAAGTTGGATAACACACAATTTGCAAATATAAACCTCAAATGATTACCATAAACAGTGGCAATATAAAATATCTGCTCGGTAGGTCGACACAATGCAACTGAATGGTGACCAAAACTTTGAAGCTCCAAAAGCAAAATGCAGCATTAAAAAAAAATGTCTTCTGGAGTGACCTTATAGATTTGGGAGACCAAAGTGTGACACTTTTTCATTGTACATCTTACCATAGGAGTGTCTAGGCGCTGATTTCAACCTTGATTACGCTTGTGTCCATGCGCAAAGTGCAAGATGGTACTAGGAAGTGTAATCACGATTGCTAAGGAGACTGCAAATGTCATGATAAAGAGTGAAAATTGAGTTACATTTTGATCTGTTTTCACCCAAAACCCATTGGATTTCTTCAGAATACATGGATTATACTACAGGAGTTTTATTGATTAACTTTTGTGCTGCCTTTATGTGCTTCTTGGAGATTCAAAGTTATGGTAGATATACTAAAAAATCTTTTGTGTTCTGCAGAAGTCAGTCACACATCTGGAGTGGCATGAGGCTGAGAAAATTAGTTTTATTTTTTGGGTGAACTATTTCTTTAATGTATATATTTTTGTGGGATTTCATTTTCAAAATCTTGATAGTATATGTGATTCTGTCACTAAACTATTGGTGTTCTGTTCTTAAAATGTTTCATATTTCAGGTTAAGTTTAGATTTTAACCTTGCAATGAAAAAAGCCACAAAAATATAAATGTTGATCATTTTCAGATTTAATTGTACAACTAAGGCAATTAAAACATGGGAACTCTTCTTCTCACTTGTTTATTTAAATAAGATTATGTACATCTATTTAGAGAGTTGAATCAAAATACAGATGTTCAACTGCTGTAGATGTTATGGTTATATTTGTTATGGTGTTGGTAGCAGTGATTTGAGTTTTTTTATTTTATACTAATGTCAGCTTAATTGTACCATAGTATACTTATGCATCTGTCCCTTAAAATCCAGGATCCCAAGATATTTTATTTTTTGTCTCAGATTCACTGTAACAAACTATTTCATCCCCGGGTTTGAATTCAAAATCTTCATTATCCAGAGAAAGACCACATTCCATGCCGGTCTTTACTGTCAACACATCTTCCTTAAGATGTTTCAGTGTTGTTACAGAACCTGAAGACAAAACAAGAAACATTCAGAACAGATTTTTGGTTTTATACAAAACCAATAAAATTCAACAAAAGCATTTAAAAAAAACTGCATCTATTAGGGGCCGTTTAGACTGAATGCGTTCTTGCACTAAAAGCACGATGCAGCGCAAGAAATATAATAGAACACCGAGACACCTTTGTAAAACTTTCTTTTACTATTCTATTTTACTTGAGACGGAGTCTAAAAAAGATGCATTGTAACGGACAAAAACAACTGAAAAACACTGCAGATGGAGGCAAAACGGTTAGTTGTGAACAGCCCTTACAACATACACTAAAAAAACAAACAAAATGTTTGATCATAGTATTTTTTGTTGCACTGCCATTGGATTACCTTCCCAGAGAACATCTCTGCCGCGGATGAGCCTGAATTTCATCTTTCTGTCCAGTTGACCCTTCTGAACTCTACAGCCAGCCACTGGAATCTTCTTTTTCCCCAGTGTCACATAAAACATCGCCAGAACCGAGGCCTCACCTGAAGTACAAAGGAGAAAACACAACATTCAAGACAAACTACCGATTCTTTTATAAATGTAGCATAATGTTTTAAAGTCTTAGTCAACAATGACTGATCAGGGAAAAATTATTATAATTCATATATAATTCATATAATTTACTCAACCACATGCCGTTCCAAACCCGTATGCCTTTCTTAAGAGGAACACAAAAGGAGATGTTTAATTAATATCTTGGTATGTTTTTATAATACATTGGCTGTGGATAGAGACTCACATAAAGTACATAAAAGTAGTCCATGTGACTTGTGCATCATATTCCAAGTCTTCTGAAGGCATACGATAATACAGTAAAACTTTCTATGTAGCCCATATTTCTAATGCATTACACTTGAAATATCTCATAATACACCTTATAATATATATATATATATTAATGATTGTAACTACAATTATAACACATAATAATGCTTACCTATTCATAGCTATACTTTGAAATCTAATGCATTATAAAATATAATGTTTCTATATTCTATAATGTTCTTATTTTTTATACATGTTATCTAATATATATATTAGGTATGATTTAGGTGACCAAGGAAATGTCTTCTTCTAAACATCCATTTGATATTTTTAAGAGGTTATAAGACATTAAATGTCAAGCTTGTCAAATACTAATAAAGTACTTCCATAAATTTGCAAGCTTTATTTATAATATTTTTCCATTAGATCTATAGCCAAAAACTACATCCTTTTGGGAAACATGGGAAATACTTTAAGATCTCAAAATGTATTGTATTTTGTGCATTTTGTATATAACTTATAGGCTTGACTTGTATTGTATGTTACAAGTTCATGTTATGGCAGTTTATATAAAGACATTGTTTTGCTTCAAGTTGGTCAAGACCACTTATAATGGTATATGATCATGTCATAAAGCCTTAAGAGTGTTGACGCTGGGGCCTGGGTAGCTCAGAGAGTATTGACGTTCACTACCACCCCTGAAGTTGCGAGTTCGAATAAAGGGTGTGCTTAGTGACTCTAGCCAGGCAACCAAATTGACACGGTTGCATGGGGTAACCTCCTTGTGGTCACGATTATGGGTTTTCGTTCTCAATGGGGCATGTGGAAAGTTGAGCATGGATCGTGGAGAGTCGCATGAGCCTCCACATGCTTTGAGTCTCCATAGTGTGATGCACAACGACCCACGTGATAAGATACGCGGATTGACTGTCTCAGAAGCGGAGGCAACTGAGACTTGTCCTCCGCTACCCGGATTGAGGCGAGTAACCGTGCCACTACGAGGACCTACCAAGTAGTGGGAATTGGGCATTCCAAATTGGGGAGAAAAAGCTTTTGTATGACGCCACTAATACAATACCGAACATTTATATTACATTACTTCTGCAGATAAAATTGGATGTCAACTGTGTTTTAATGCATTATACACTTTAAGATGTATTATAACTGTAGTTACAATTATTTATGAGAAGTAACATTTACAAAGTGTGTTATAGGAGACATTATGAATGCATTATAAATATAGGCTTCATAGAAAGTGTTACCGAAACCTTTTATAAGATTTAAAATGAGGTGCTATCTGCCATTGTATGGAGACGACGACCTGCAATATTAATTAAAACATCTCCTTTTGTGTTCCGAATAAGAAAGGTCATACAGGTATCAAACAACATGAGTTGTCAACACACCCAACAATTTATTTGCAATAATGCTTTCTCATTTCTTAAAAGCAAAAAAATTACCCTTTAGCACAATAATAATAATAATAATAATAATAATTAAAAGAAAAGTTTATCTGCAATTTGTGCAATTATAGTCAAACAGTAAGCTTACCAATGATATTTTCCTTTGTGGTTGGGGGCAGTTTACTGCTCAGATCCTCTTTCAGTTCATCTATTAGTTTGTAGATGACTTTGTGTAATCTTAAGGGAATTCCATTCTTAGCAGCCATTTGCTGAACCGATTTATTTGCAGCTACATTAAACCCATATATGGTACCTGTCCAGTAAATGAGATAAAGAGAGAATACCCAAAATAATACGTGGTCAATTTTATCCTATCAAAGTAATCTCACTGCAACAATAATTTTATTACTAGCATGTATGGCTTGTTTTCCAGTGAAAATATTTACTGTAAACATCCTTTAAACAGGAAACATTTACTTGACATGAGATATTAAGTCTTGTTTTCAGATAAATCTAACAAAATTTAGTGAGGTTTACACTAAAAACAAGAAAATGTGTCAATGGTATGAGAAAAATACACTGGTTTTCCCCTTGAATTAAAGGGGCAGTTCACCCAAAAATGAAAATGCTCTCATCATTTACTCACCCTCATGCAATACCAGATATGTATGACTTACTTTCTTCTGCTGAACACAAAGATTTTTTTTGAAGATTTTTCTTCTGTTGGTCCTCACAATGCAAGTGAATGGGTACCAAATAAATTGAAGTGCCAAAATGCACATAAAGGCAGCATAAAAGTCATCCACAAGACTCCAGTGGTTAGGTGTGAGTGAGATTAATATTTAAGTCCATTTTTACAGTAAAGTCTCCTCCCAGCCCAGGTGGCGGCAATATGCACAAAGAATGCAAATCGCCAAAAGACGAAGAAGAAAGTGAAAGTTGAGATTTATAGTAAAAAGGACTTAAATATTGATCTGTTTCTCACCCACACCTATTATATCGCATCTGAAGATATTGATTTAACCTCTGAAGACTTATGACTTAATTTTTTGCTGCCTTTATGTGCTTTTGGAGCTTAAAAATGTTGGTACCCATTCACTTGCATTGTATGGAGACAGATCTGAACTACAGAGCTGAAATATTCTTCTAAATATCTTAATTATTGTTCAGTGGAAGAAAGAAAGTCATACACTTCTGGGATGGCATGTGGGTGAGTAAATGATGAGAGCATTTTAATTTTTAGGTGAACTATCCCTTTAAGTTTATATTTCTTAACCCACTTCATGTTGTTTTGTTATGATTTCTCTGAAAACAAGGCCTTGAGAGTTTATCTTAATTTTTTTTTACAGTGCATGCACTCAAATCAATATCAGTCTCACAGGTTAGCAGTGATTGAAAGGGATATAGTTCACCCAAAAATAAAAAATGATCACATCATTTACTAACCCTCAAACCTTCCCAAACTCGTATGACTTTCATTCTTATGAAAACAAAGGGTTACAATTTATTTCAATGTGTCCTTGTTACACATACTACATGTATCTACTATAGTAATTAACAGTAACAGTAAATAACTAACAGTAAATAATGAGTAGTTACAAGCAACTATTCCTAAACCAAACCCTTACCCTAAACCTATAGTAAGTACATGTTGTTAAGTAGTAATAATCAGAAATTACTTGTGTAATAACATTGAAACAAGGACACATTAAAATAAAGTCTAACCAAACAAAGATATTTTGAGTATATGAGGTGTTTTTGTGCAATGTCAAGTCAATGGAGCCCTTTTTTCAAGCTTAAAAAAGGACACAAAGGCAGCATAAATATAATCCATATGACTTGAGTGGATTAATCCATGTCTTCTGAAGCGATATGATTGCTTTGGGTGGGAAATCAAAATTGAAGTCATACGAGTTTGCATAAATGATGAGAATGATCATTTTTGGGTGAACTGTCCCTTTGAAGTTCTTTTTTTAAGTGACTTCTGTGGATACCCACCTGAAAAAGTCTCTGCCATGTTAATGTCATACTCTGAGATGTCTCCCACACCAAAATGCACCACATCTAACTGGCACTGGTCATCAGCGTCGTAACTTTCCAGAATGTTTAAAATGGCCTCCACTGAGCCGTCCACATCGCCTGAGAAAAACAGTAGTCTGATATCACAATTCAATTTCTCTCTAAAATGTGAAAAGTTCAAATGAAAATGTTTGCTTACAGCACCTTTAAGAAATCTTTATTTCATGTTGTCTTTACAATCCTCATGCATCTTTCAAAGTTACTAAAATTGATCAACTCTACTAAAGACCTTCATCTCACCTTTGATGATGACGGGCAGCATGAGTTCCTCGGTTTCTATTTTCTCACTGACCCTGTGGGCGTGTTTGTGTTTGTTGGCTCGGTACATGACCGCCCTTCTCTTTTTCCAGGTCAGATGGGCCATGCTCTCCCTCTCCTTCTTATAGCCTTCTTGATGCTCTCTCTGCTTGGCTTCAATGGCCTGCTGGTCCTCTTTCAACTTGTCCTGCTCTTCCATGTAGCTGCGCCACTCCACCACCTCACGAGCCCTTTGCTAAGAGAAAAAGATATTTCCTTTGTATGATTTCAGTTTAATGAGTTTGTATAAGTTCGTATTTTTGTCTCGTTTCCCAATAAAATGATCTAAACACCCTAAAAACAAGACACATTTACTTGAAAGGGAAATTTGTGTAAGATGATAAGACTTGTTTTCAGAGAAAATACCTAAAAATTACGTTTATGTTTATACCCTGAACACAGGAGGAGATGTTAGGCAGAATGTTAGCCTCAGCCACCATCCACATTCACCGCATCTTTTTTCAATACAATGAAAGTGAAAGGTGACTGAGGCTAATATTCTGCCTTAACACGATAATGTAATGACCAGATTTTCATTTTGGGGTGAACTAACCCTTCAAAGGAATAGTTCAACAAAATATTAAAATTAACTCATAATTTTTCACCCTTACATTAATTTATATTCACACCTATACTCTGCATATATACTGTATATACATACACATACTTTCATTTACATGTAGGCTATAATATGCACCATATACGAAATTTCAATATATGTGCGTATGTGAGTGCAAAGTGACCTAGTGCATAAGAGAGTCAATTGGATCATGAGGTTTAAATTTCCATGTAAATTCATTCATTCATTCATTCATAATTGAATGTCTTGATGAAAGTAGCTCTTCCTGATCTAATGCTTTGAGACAGCGATAACAGCGTCCTGACCGCAGCAATGTAAACACACTATTGTTAGGGTGGCTCTAGTCCTTAAATATTTTATTGGCCTTGGTCCTGCACCTTCTGTTGTATATGTCCTCCAGTTCTGAGAGAGCATACCGGATGATTCCTTCAGCAGTTCTAACCACTCTCTGCAAGGATTTACAGTTCTGTAGGATGCAATTCCCATACCAGGCAATAACACCTCCAGTTAAAATGCTTTCAGTCATGTGTACAAAAAGTGTTCAGAATCTGGGTGTGCAATCCAAACCACCTTAGGTGTCTAAGGTAGTAAAGGCGTTGGTGTGCTTTCTTGATTA